>NC_048598.1:131407137-131749433 GCF_003668045.3 Cricetulus griseus
CTATGCATTCAGGAAGACCTGAATTCAAATACCCAGTACTTACAAAAACAAAACAAAAAATCCAGGTATGTAATTCCATCACCTGGGATTACAAGGCTAGGCAGATCCTGAAGGTTGTGGGTCTAGCTGAAATGGCAATCCTCAGGTTCAGTAAGAGACCTTGTCTTAAAAAATTAAGGTGAAGAAGTGATCATGGAAGACACCTGGCATTATTGACATGGGCAGTCACATGCACCGACTGGGGTGAGAGACTGTATGCACAGCACACACTCACAGAGATAAAGGCTCTAGACAATACTGAACTGACCTCACACATCATGGTACAGATGCTGAGCGTCTAATGTAGGGCAATGTGCAGCTTCGTGAGAACTCATTCAGCTCTGTCCGGGGGTCAAAGGGCTTTAAGTATTGGTCCTACTAGAAGGCCATTATGGAGAGGCAAGGCTTCCGCCTTCAAATGAATCTAAATGTAAGAAATTCCTACAGATTGCTTGCATTCATTTCCCTTCCTTTTATTTTGTTGTCTTCTAACTGAATTGTTCTTGTTTAGATGTATTCTTTTGCTTTATATGTGTGTTTTTCTGGTGTGTATGTATGTGCTCCACATGTGTGTCTGATGCCCTCTGAGTTCAGAAAACCGCATCAGATCCGGTGGAGTTAGGGATAGCTGGGAGCCACCATGTGGGCGCTAGGAGCCAAACCTGAGACCTGTGAGAAAGCAGCAAGTGTTCTTAATCACTGAACCATCTCCCCGGACCACTTTCTAATTTTTGACTTCAAGTGTGAGTTTACTTTTACTCAGTTCTCTTTTTAAGAATAGAACATTGACAAACATACATGCCTAAGAGTACAGTTTTGACTGCATTCTCTGTGTAGATATTTTCCATACAGAGTTATCTTATACTTGTTATTTTGAAATAGTCCATGTGAGATAGTTCCTGACAACCGTGCCAATTAAGTCAATTAAAAGTTCTGAGTCCTTTATATAATGGCTGGACCACGAGAGAGCTCATACCTTTGGAAAGTCTTTTGGTGCCCAAGTTCATGGGAATGGTGTTTTTAAAGATAAAACTATAATTACATCAGTATGCATGGGGGCAGGGAGGTACATTAGTGAGGGATTTAGAGTTGCCTAGTCATATCTGCTTTCTTTGCAAGTCCCAGAAGTATCTTTCAGACACTATACAATATGTTTGGACCATGGTCAAGGTCATGGACAGTCCTAGGTCACCAAGGTGAATATGGCTTGGGGAGGGCAGTTGAGACAAGGATTCTCTATGTATCCCTGGCTGTCCTAGAACTCCCTCTGTAGACCAGGCTGGCCTTGAATTCAGAAATCATCCTGCCTCTGCCTCCTGAGCGCTGGGATTAAAAGCGTGCACCACCACCTCTCGGCCCAAGCATTTATCAAGTGTCCTCCAGTATGTTAGATCTTGCTCCAATCCTGCAAATGAACACTCAGAGGAAAAAAAAACATGTTTTTTTAATTGTGTACCTTATATTCTAATGGGTGGTATAGGATCAGGAGACTTAATAAAAATACTGTGTGCAAAATGCAAGATGATAAGTAGTATGCAGAAAGAAAAGCAATGGAGCAGAGATTAAGTGTGGTTTCTGGGATGGCTGTGGGTTGTAATGATGAATGGGCTGGTGGGGAAGGGAAAGTCATCACTGATAAGGTTACATGGTTGGAACAAGGACCTGGAGGAGACAAATGAGCAAGGTCTGTGAGGGTGAAGAGCGTTTTAGGCATAGGAAACAGAAGTACGTAGACTCTGATGTGGGTCAGGGCTTGGAATGTTCAAGGAAGAGAAGAAGCCTGTGTATCTAGAGCAAGAGGGGGGAGGAGAGAGAGTGTGGTGGGGCTGAGGCCGAAGAGTGATGGGCCAGTGTTCAGATATATTACAAATGTCGAGGAGGCCATTGTGGGGATTACAGAAATTACTTCCAGTGACCTGGAAGCCTCTGGAGAATCTAAATGTTTAAATAGAGCAACACCAACTTTTATTTTCTGAATTTCGTTTTTTTGTTTTGTTTTGTTTTTCTGACAAGTCTCGGTATGTAGCCCTGGCCTTGAACTTGCTACCTAGACCTGGCTGGCTTTGAAACATGCCACAAACTGAGATTCTCCTGCCTCTGCCTCTTGAGTATTGGGATATAGAGTCATGTACCCAATGCCCAGTCAAGTTTACATACATTCTGAAGATGCCATGCTGACTGTTATGTTAAGAATGGATCTTGGGGATGGGTGGTAGCAGTGGAGGTGGTGGTGGTGGTGGAATTGGAGACGGTAGATATGGTGGTGGAGGTAGTGGTTGTGGCGGGGGGTGGGGGGGGAGCAAGACTGAGTAAAAGGCCAGTTAGGAAGGAAGGCAAACAGTCAGAAAATACTGAAGAGTCAACCAGGGTGACAGAAAGGATGTTATAAGAATAGATCAATTCTGAAGGCAGAGCCAGCGGGAGTGGCTACCTGAGAGGGTCTGTATCACGTGACAATGGAAGATGACGGAGTCTATCATCTGAGCACGCCACAAAGGACAGATTAATGAAGTGGCACACCCACTGAGTCTGAAATATCTCCTACTTCTGAGGAGAGACATTAAGTAGGATGTTGGATGTAGGAATCTGGAGGCCTGGATACACACATACACCTATACACATATGATTTAAAACCTCATGTTCATACGTGATTCTAAAACTCTACTAATATAAACAGTTCAGTTGGAAAAATTCTTAGACTCTATTTTTCTAATTTGGACATAGAAACAAGAGAATCTCCCCCTCGTTATTTATGCTTTATGAAGAATGGAAATTGCCCTTGCTTTTATCTCCATGGAAACCAGGAAAGGGGAAAGAACTGTTTCTTTTGAAAGGCCTGTGTTTTCTCTTGGGTAGGAGAGTGCAGAGTCAACATGATTTGAGGCTCTAGTGGTGTCTTAGGGTTTCTATTGCTGAGAAGAGACACCATGACCATGGCAACTCATAAAGGAAAACATTTAACTGGGGTGGCTTCCACTTTCAGAGACTTAGTCATTATCATCATGGTGTGACATGGTGGCATGCGGGCAGCTGTGGTACTGGAGCTGAGAGTCCTACAGCTTGGTAGGCTAGCAACAAGAAGTGGTCTGTCTCACTGACCCGAGCATATATGAGACCTCAAAGCCCACCTCCACAGTGACACACTTCCTTCAACAAGGTGACACCTGCTCCAACAAGGCCACACCTCCTAGTAGTGCCAATCCCTTTAAGGGCTACTTTCTTTCAAGCCATCACAACTGGTGTCCAGAAGGCTGGAAAGTAGGCTGGCAGGGCACTTCATGTTGTTTTAGGTCACAGCATCAGCTCAACGGCTTCCTCCATCCTTCACCACCACCACCCACCTCTTGTCCTTCTGTCCACAGCATCCTTTACTCTCCCACTCCACATTCCTTCTCTCTGGGGCTCCTCTAACACAAATTTCTTGTAATTTTGAGTTTCAAGGGGTAGCTTGGAAAATTACTATCCAATCCTTCTATCCCTGCCATTCCAGAAATCCAGCAGTGTTCTACCTCATATGTAAGTGGACATTAGTGTAGTTGCTATTCATGCATTCATTAATTCCACAGATCCCACACTTACTGGGTCCTTTTTCCAAAATTTTGACTTTAGAACAAAATTTATAAATCTGCCTACTCTCATATGGAAAGAAAAATGGGCAGATAATATACAAAAACATATAAATAAATTGTATTAGTATATTAGAAGGTCTCATAGTGAGATAGAGGTAGGTATGAAATACAGCAGATCATTAAATAGGGTGGTAGAAAAGGGTAGGACCCAGGGAGAAAGACTCCCTTAAGGGGGACCTGAAAGGGAACAAAGAAAAACTTCAGCGATATCTGGGGTGGGGAGAATATACCCTGGGGGAATGACCCAAAAAAAGTTCTGAGGTTTACACATTGAAGAGGCAGCAAGGAGGCTCTGTGACCTGCAGTGATTCCTGGAGCATAAAGACTCTGTGAGACTTGAGCTTGGGTATGGAGCAGGGGGCTGGAGGATGTGGTATTCACTGTAAAGCCTTGGGCTTTTACTCTCAATGAAATAGGGCCTACTGACTGATGATGGCTTGGGGACCACTGCTTTCTGTAACAACGCGTGATAAAGTAGCAGCCTCTCTCTCGACTCACTTCTCTCACACTTGCAGCCAGATTGCCAACACTAAGCCTCATTACATATATAAGCAATAGAGCAACCTCTGCCTGGAGGCTGACCAGGCTATGTGAGACCATAGAATGGCCATGGCTATGCATGATGGCGTGGGGGATATTTTGGGCACCAAAAACACAATCTTAGGGATACTGATTTTTTTGTTTTCCATTAAATTTTTTTTAACTTTATGTGCATTGGTGTTTTGCCTGCCTGCATGTCTATATGAGGCTGTCAGATCTTGGAGTTACAGAGAGTTGTGACCTGCCAAGTGGATGCTGGGATTGAATTGAACTGAATTGAACTTGGGTCCTCTGGAAGAGGAGTCAGTGCTCTTAGCCATTGAGCCACCTCTCCAGCCCCTTGTTTTCCATTTAAAGTTAAGAAATTCCATCAAAATACAAGTCTTGATGTTCTGATCTCTACTAATTTTTATCTCTAACTCAACTAGTCTTTGAAACTTATAGTTTGGTTTGGTCTTGGACTTCTTGGTAGAAAGAATTAATGGCCTCACTTGATGGCTTTGGAAATGAGGAAGAAAGGGTGTCAGAAGTCAAGGAACATAGGTGGCCTTTTAAAGCTGGGAAAGGAAGGAAACATTTGGTCCCAGAGTCTCCAGAATAGAATCCCTGCTAACACCTTCCTTCTACTCCAGGGAGACCCATGTCAGACTGGCAGAACTCTGAGATAATCACCTGGTGCTGCTTAGACCATTACAGGTGTGAGGATGGAGCACAGCAGGAATGGGAAGACAACAGATAATGTGTCTCAGCGTGGTATACTTTCTGGACTTCCCTTCAAGGGAAGACTCGTAGTCTGAATTTACCTTTTCTGCTATTTGTTCATATATTCTTCCCTTCAGAGAATATTTACCTATCCATCCTTTCTCTAAGTAGTCTTTACAGTTACCTTGTTTTTCCCTGCCCTGGTTATAATTCTCTCTGTCACTTCTAATGCAGAATTAAATTTCATTGTTCCGTTCTTATGCACATCTGCATGCACATTTGCATTTCTCACCCTGTGGAAATGACCAGAAGCAAAGATAACAGTAGTCCACATTGCCATTTCCTAGTAAAAGTCCTCAGACTTCCTTGAAGAAAAGGTGGGTTCCATAGCTGCAGCAGGGTAGGTAAACCTGGAAAGTTGCCATTCCAGAAATTTAGGGGAAAAATTTTAATGGGTCCATATTACAAGAACGCAGATACCAGCTGGGTAATGGGGTGGGTGGAAGGCGTCCTTACTAAATATGGAACAATTTGGGCACAAAATAATTTGATAATAAATTATAAACTACTAAAATGGATAACAGATAAATTGATGGATGCGGGAGGGTTCTTGTTTTAAATGGACCCTAGGGAGTTTTGGAATAATCATTATTCGTACCACAGCAAAGCCTGGCGCAGACAAGAGTCATCTGATGGCGCTAAGCCTGTGCGGAGTTCCCTATGAGGAGTAGAACACTGATTAATTATAATGAAAAACCAAATGAAAATCCTGTAATTATATAGGGTTTTGACTGAATGGTCAAAATTACCCCACTATGAGGACAAGTTAACCCTGTATGCCTCTGGTTAGGACATCCTGATGCCGAGCACGCACGCGCACACACACACACACACACACACACACACACACACACACACACACACACACACACCCTCAATTCAATAAAAAGAACTATCAGATAAACAAAAGAAGGAAAGCGGCATCACAGAAGAAGGCAGGAGGGGCTCACGATTCCATCTCCATCTTGGAAGACAACAGTCACCCGAGCCTGCTCTCTGTTCCTGTGTTTTCACAATCTCTCTCTGCCTTTCTGCTCCCTTCTGATGGGATCTTTGTGATGGACTGCATCTTCTCTGATTTGGTAACCAGGACAATTAACTGAAGATCCACAACTTAATCACATCTGTGATGCTCCTCTGCAAGGGAAGGTAACATGTTTGTCACACGTTCTAGGTTACATGTTCTTCAGAGTTGAACACTGATGGTTGAAATTGTGTGTGCGTATGTGTTGGGGGGGGGCGGTAATTATTCTATTGTTAAAAACATCACCACCATAAAAGCCAGCAATAACTCAGCAGAAAAAAAAAAACACAATGGAATCTTGAAATTCACAGGCAAATGGATGGAAACTAGAAGAAACCATCCTGAGTGAGGTAACTCAGTAGCAAAAAGACAAAACTGGTATGTACTCACTCATATATGGATTTTAGACATGGAGCAGGGGATTGCCTGTCTACAATCTACACTGACAGAGAAGCTAGGGAACAAGGAGGACCCTAAGAGAGACACACAGTCCCCCGAAGGAGGGGAAAGGGACAAGATCTCCTAAGCTAATGCGGATCATGGGAGAGGGGAGAGGGGGTTAGAGGTAAGAGAAGGGGAGAAGGGGAGGGGAGAGGAGGACAGGAGGATCTAGTCAGGTGAGAAATGAGGAGAGCAAGAAAAGAGATACCATCATAAGAGGGAGCCATTATAGGTTTAAAGAGCATTCTGACACTAGGGAAATGTCCAGAGACCTACAAGGTTGACCCTAACAAACAATCTAAGCAATAGTGAAGAAACTACTTTAAAAGCCCTTCCCCTATAATGAGAATGATGACTGACTTAAATGCCATCCTGGTGCCTTCATCTAGTAGCTGATGGAAGCAGACACAGATACCCACAGCTAAACGCTGAGCTGAACTCTGGAATCCAGTTGCAGAGAGGGAGGAGTGATGAGCAAAGGGGTCAAGACCAGGCTGGAGAAACCCACAGAAACAGCTGACCTGAACAAGGGGGAGCTAATGGACCCCAGACTGATAGCTGGGAAACCAGCATAGGACTGTTCCAGACCCCCAGAAGGAGGAAGTCAGTTTGGAGGTCCGGACAATCTATGGGGCCACTGATAGTGGATCAGTATTTACCCCAAATATACAAATGAACTTTGGGAGCCCTCTCCACACAGAGGGATACCCTCTCAGCCTAGGCAAACTGGGGAGGGTCTAGGCCCTGCTCCAAGTGATGTGACAGACTTTGAAGATTCCCCCATGGGATCTGGGGAGCAGAAAGGGGTTGGGATGGGGGCTTGGTGGGGGGTCAGGGGAGAAGGGGAGGGACAGGGAACTGAGATTGACATGTAAAAGAACTTATTTCTAATGTTTAAATAAAAAAGTATTTATGCTGAAAACTAAAAACTAAAAATAAAATTAAAAGCCAGCAATACTGAAGACCATAGAAGACTAGAGAACTATGACAACTGGATTCAATTTCTATTTTAGGTCCCTTTCTGCAGGGAAGGAATAGGACAAATGAACACTGTTGGTGTGTCCTGGTAAAATTCTAATAAGCATTTATGAATTTGATAAATGTACTTTTACGGGGTGAGCCTACCAAAGACCTCCACACAGATGCTCTTAAAGCAAAAAAGAAAGACTTTATTGCCAGCCAGCTGCTGCACAGGGAACTTGCCCAAGTCATACAGCCCTGAGTCTTACAGCCCTTTGTCTTTTGTGCACAAAACCTCCATCCTGTTTGTTACACTTCGGTTAGCAAGAAGAGGAACTACAGAAGCCAAAAAGCTTAAGTACTTTTTTGGAACTGTGGACGAGGTCTTTGCTCATTTTGGCAGGTGTTTCGGCCTATGTGCTGGGTTCTAAGTTCAGAATTGTGCTTCTAACACAGCATCAGTTGTACTAAGGGCTCGGGGCCTGTTACATTCCCCGTTAGTTTTATGGACCTGAGGAAAATAGTGGACTCATCTTGGGGCAGGGCGTTTTTATCATACCCTCAACATTAACAATTTAACAGAATTTACTCTTTGCTTTACATAGTTAAGTAGGCAGTCGAGCAGATGGGATCCTATAGGGAGGGCTAGGAGCAAAAGGTTAATGGCCCACCAATGGCTGAAGTAGAGTAGTTTATGAGGGGAACAGGGGTACAAGGACTGATAGGAGTTGTAGGATTACTTTTGTCTCTCTCTCTTTTTTTTAAAGATTGCTTTTGACTATGGCCGAACTTGCTTTGATTACCCCTGACTGGTTGGCATAGAAGCAACGAGTTTTTTTTTTTTTCCCATTGTAATATAGAGACCTTCTTGTTTTGTGAAGGCACAGTCCAGTCCTTTGGGATCCTGTAGGACAACCTCAGCTAAGGAGTCTACCCGGCTTTTAGAAGGGAAATAGAGTGTTCAAATAGTCTATGTCTGTCTGCTTCAGCACTAACCTCTTTAAAGCTTTTATCCCCCACAATTAGGGCTGCAGTCCAACTGCAGCTGAGCCTGTGATGGCTGCACTCCATTAACGGGAATGAGGAAGGGGATGGCTTGCTGCCATGGAGAAGCCCAGAATCTAGATCTAGGTGGACCCTGCTCATTTTTTTTCATTGTAGATGAACACCTGTGATATGACATGTACAAGGACATAAAGGAGTGTGATTTCCTTCGTTGAAACAATTCAGAAGATGCACACATGGGGCTATTAGTGAAAGCAAGCCAGGTAGTCTCTGGGACATGAAAATACACTAGACCACAGTTCTTGGAGTTAACCTGCTGTGTCTGACTATAGGAATCAGAATAGAGGAAACTATCTAGAGGGTATGTTGGTGACATTAGGAATGTCCCTTCCCTTGAAGGTCTTCCAGAGTCAGTTAGGTTGGTCTTATTTACAGTTGTTTGATTAATTTTAATCCCAGCATATTATGACTTGGGGTCTAGTCATGGCCAGAAGCTTTTACTTATGTCCAATTGAGAATGGTTAAGGAACTGATATATTCCTTTTAGCATTGTGAACACAGAGGGCTGGCTTCTGTTGCTTTTTAGATCTTTATTCTGTGGTTATTAAAGAAATTTCTGGGAAGATGGGAATCTGGGGGCTCACCACCTTAGGGGGCTTATAGTTCAGTGGTATTAGATGGGCCTGGTGATCCTAGATGGAGGATTTCTTTTTTGGATAGTAAATTTGCTGCCTGCGTGTCAACCATTTACATATAACCAGACTCCCCATATCCTGCTGGTTTTCCAGTGACGACCTTCAGCTTCCTGTCAGGCCCTAACCTGTATAGATATGGGATTGTATTGCTTGAGACCACAGGTAGGCTGTGATGGCTTCCTTTCAAGGGATGTGAAGGAGTCAGTGTGCCCCCAGGAAGACTTGGTTTTGCAATCCCTCTGAGCACAATGGTATTTGCCTTGCTCTTGGCAGCTCAGGGGGCTATCAGCAGGACCGGCATATTATTGGGTAGATTGGATCCTCCTTTCTTCAATAGAGGACCCAGAGTTCCAGGAGTAGACTCCTTTGTAGCCTCTTTTCCAGGTTGCCTCTGGATGTGATATTTTACAGAAATCTACTGGAAGATAGATTGGGTCTCAGCTTCCCAGTTTTGGTATTTCTTAATTTTCATATCCAGGGTCTTGGCTTTTGGGGGTTATAAGCCTTTACCACGGGGAGACAAAGGAGACAAAATAGGATAATCATAGTCATAGAATCTGTGTCAGTTCTATTTTTACGAGGTTGAAAGACATGGTGATGACCCATTTAACATTGTCCTTTGTAGCCTCCTTCCATTGGGTGTGGTGGACCCTCTGGGTGGCACTGGTGACCTTCATTGTTGTTGTAGGGGTGATAAGGACAACAGGGTAGGTGTCTTTTCATGTTGACTCCAGGCTCTGGTTCAGGATCCTCCTTACCTTGTGTGTAAAGCCAAGATTTGTGGGCAGGACCAGACATGGGCAAGGGTGTGGCCTTCCAAATCCTCTGATGAATGGTCTTCTGGGATTGTTCCTGGGCCTGTAAAGACTTGAGAAGAGCATAGTTAGTAATCCCCACCTTATGAGCATCTCTTAGGTTGGGGAGGAGGAGTTGCTCTCAAATGTAACTTCAAATGGAGTGAAATCTTCCTGATATGGGGTGTACCTTCCCTTAGGCAAATGGTGGGAGATTGACTCAATTTTCACTGGTCTCAAGGACATATTTAGCTAAAGTTTCCTCTAAGGTCTTTCTTACCCTTTCTATCTATTCTGAGCTTTGTGGCCTATAGGCACAAAGTAGTTTCCAATCAACATTTAGGACCTTTGTCAGATTTGGGGAAACTTTGGTGATGAAGGCCCAGTCATTGTCAAACCCCAGAGAGAGGGGCAATTCAAGCCTAGGAATCAATGATTGGAAGTCTCTTGGTGACCATTGAGGCTGTCTCCGTTTGAGCAGGGTAGGCTTCCACCCATCTATTAACAAATATTTATACTCAAGAACCATGTTTTTTTTTTTTTTTTTTTTTTAACTCTGTAAAGCTCATTTTCAAATTATTTCTGAGAGTGCTTTCTTGTGCACCGATTTCCTCCTGGACCTTTTATTTCCCCCCTTTGGGATTTATTTGTGTACAGTGTTACATCTGAACACAATGCCTTTGACAAGAATGTCCTTTGAGTAACTCAGGAGTTTTGGATGTCCCTAGATGGGTGGTCTGGTGTGTCTTCTGACAGCAGCAGGCAGCATGGGTCTCCTGTACTCAGAAACCACCATCCATCATCCTCCTGTCTATCATCTTTCCTCTGAAGCTGTAAGACAGCCCCAATTAAATGTTTTCCTTTCTGGGAGTGGCCATGATCATGGTGTCTCTTCACAGCAATAGAAACTCTAATTAAAAAAGACTTCTACCTCACTGGGGTCCCCCTCAGGAGGGCCTCTACAGAGTGGGGGTAGGGTTAGGAAGAATTCCTGGATTAAGCTCAGCTTTTTACACTAGCATGACTGTAGCAACAACTGCCCAAAACACAAACTGGCTGAAGAGAAGAAACAGAATCTTTTGGGTAGGTGGATCGATGGCCTTTTCCAAGATCCGGGTGCGTGGGCAAACACTTCCTTTGCAATAACCTGGGCCTCACTCACATACAAGTAAAAGGACTTAGAGATTCCCAGGAGGATTAAGGCTGGTACAGAGACGAGGGCCTTTTTCAAGCTCCTTGCCCATTGTAGTGGCTGGGAACTGTAGCTCTGTGAACCTGGGTGTCCACAGGAGGCAATACCTGACTGTCACTAGAAATTCTTGCACTTGTAACTTGTTTTTTGTTTGTTTGCTTGCTTGTTTTAGGTGCAGAAATCCATAGGATGCCCTAGATTCAGCTCTGGGACAGTGTTTGTTTGCCTCCTTCCAAATTGTACCCCAAGTAGGTGATATGGGGTGCACATAGTTGGTTTTTTTTTTGGCTGAAAATTCAGGAAGTTGGCACTCAAAGCCTCATCAAAGAGTGTGGGAGAATTTTTGAACACTTGTGGCAACCTAGTCCAGGTCAGTTGGCCTGTTGAACTTCCTTCAGTGTCCACTCAAAGTCAACAATGGGATGGCTTATAGGTGCCAACAGGAGGCCAAAGAATGCATCTTTTAATTCCAGATTGTATATATTTGCTCTTCAGGTGGCAGGAGATTTAGGAGGATGTAGGGGTTAGGAACTCTTAGTGTTCTATTTTTGTGAAGAGACACCACAACTATGGCAACTCTTATAAAGGAAAATAGTTAATGGGCTGGCTTACAGTTTCAGAGGTTCAGTCCATTATCATTGTGGTGGGACATGGCAGCATGAGCCAGACATGGTCCTGGACAAGAAACTGAAAGTGGAGAAGGAGCTACATCTTGATCCTGCAGGCAACAGGAAGTGATCTGAGACAGCTGGCATATCTTGATCATAGGAGACCTCAAAGCCTGTCCCCAAGTGACACTTCCTCCAACAAGGCTATGCTTATCTAACAAAGCCACACCACCTAATAGTGTCATTCCCCATGGGCTTATGGGGGCCATTTACATTTAAACAGGAACCTTAGGGTGGGTAGTTTCTACCCTCTTTTTGACCTCCCTGAGATCCTGTGTGCCTTGGTAGTTCTGAATGCCCAGCTTTAGAATTGGGAGCAGCGGAGTGAACCAAGAGGAATGGCAGGGATGAGATTTCTGCTTCCTATATAGCCTGTGTTTGACCTGTACTGGGGTCACAGGTGGCCTCTGCAAAGGATATGATGGCCTATAGTTTTTGTAATAAGTCTCTCCCAATCAAGGGATAGGTTCAGTCTGGCATGACTAAGGAGTAACAGTACCTTGCCCCAAGTCCACCAACTGAGAACTCTTTCAGAGAAAGAAGCAGTCTCTCCAGCTGCCCCTTGGACAGCTGTTTGTCAAGATGTCAATGATCCAAGAGCTTCTGTCAGGACTGAGTGAGCACCTCCCATGTTGGTCAGGAATTTAACAGATTCGCTTCCCATTTTAATGTTACCCTGGGTTCCTGTAGGCTCATCCAAATGGAAGGTGGGGCATCTTTCTTCCCTCTTTCTGCTTGGGTATTCATCCTTCCAGTGTCCTTTTGCTTACAATAGAAATGCAACGGTGGTGACAGGTATGTCAGAAGGCTTCAGTGGACAGGGGAGCATGCCATGACCTAGTAGTGCTGGCTCTTCCCCCCAACATGCTGCTCAGCTACATATCACCCTGGCTCTGAGCAACAGCAGTATGCCCGAGATAGATAATTTTCTTTTTCCGGAATGGAACTTCTTGACACCCCCCCACCACCACCCTATGGTCTGTGCTGCCCCTGAGGCTATGTTGGCATCCATAGTCTGTGCTATAACTAGAGGATGTGTTGATGACTTGTGGTCCGTGCTGCCATCAAACTGTGTTGATACCCAAGGTCCTTGTGGATGTCTATGGTCTGTGCTGCCACCAGAGGCCAGGCGGATAGCCTCTATGCTACTGTAGAGGCCATGCAGATGCCTGTGGTCTGTGCCGCTGCCTGAGGCCATGGTAGATGTCCATTGTCCTGCTGAAGTGGAGGCTGTGTTGATGGCCCATGTTACCACCAAAGACCACATTGGTCTCCATGGTGCCACCTGAAGTCATGTTGATGTCCGTGGGTGTGCTGGCACGAAGGGCCATGTTGATATCCTTGATCTGTGCTGACACCAACTGTAAAGGTCGAAGAAGCTTCTTCTGCAGTGGTATTGATGACTACAGACTCACAGTTGAGGATGAGAGACATAAAAGGCTTCTATGACACCAATCCCCCCACACCCTCCAAAAGAAATAGTCTAGACAGGAAGCCATTAAAGAGAACTCCTAAAAATTGTGATAATGATTCTGAACAGCTCTTCACAGTTGATGACTTCTGTTGGGGAGAGTATGGGGAAGAACTCAGTTTTCTTTAAGGGACTGGACACTGGGAGTTTGACCATGCTCCAGTGAGTTTATGGGCAACACAGAATGGACATTGTTTTTTGTTTTTTTATTTTTCCTTTCTTTTTTTTCCTGGAAGGAGATCACAAGAGTGGGGCAGTAGACTTGGGAGGAATGTGAGGTGAGTGTGATTGGGATACATGCCAAGTTCCCAAATAATCAATAACAATCTTATTTTGGATACAAAACAAGCAATATGCACATTGGTCCTTTCCTAGTTTCTCCCTTCCCTGGTGTCTTTGGCTTCCCATTCTGGGACTTCTTTTATCTGTCTCCCTGGGCACTGCTACTACTGCTAGAGCCAGCCTTTTGTTTTGATTCTATAGACTTATGGTTATTATAAACCTTTTGAGCAATTCCCAATAATTGGGACTTATTTATAGCTTCGAAACATTTTAATTTTTGAAGTTTCTTTTTTTAATGTCTGGGGCCAGTTGCATAACAAAAGCAATAGTGGTTGCTTGCTGTTTTCTGGTATATCTGGATCTATGGGGGTGAACATCCAGTAAACCCTACAGAGCCCCTCCCCACCCAGGAACCAAGCAGGTGATGGGTGGTCTGTGTAACCTCACTCACCTTAGACAAATTGGTGGGTTTTCTAGCAGCTGCCTTCAATCCTCCCAGCCGGGCCTGGTGAAAATTGTCCAGAACCTCCTTACATTGGTTGGTACTGGGGTCCCAGTCAAGCCATGCAGAGGGAAAAATCTGATCTATTATGGATGCACTGTCTAATAGCAGTCCCCTGCCCAGCCCCAGGGTGACTTTCTTACTCTCGAGCAGGATCCTGTCCATCTCAGCTGTGAACAGGGCAGCCAGGAACTACTGGCTCCCTCACAGTTGCCTCCCTCCCCCAATAGCCAGAGCTACCCTGCATGTGTGGGGGTGAGAGGGGGACTGAGGTAGAAGACACTATCCCCACAAAACTGCGGGAAGAACTTCTTCCCTCTCTCTGAGTGTAGTCTGGTTGAACCTAGAGTATTTGGGTCCCCAGCAAGAGGACACCAGTCTTAAGCAAGGGGACTGGGTCTTGCACTAGAGAAAACAATTAGTCAGTTGGGGAAACTGGTTGGGGTTGTCAGGGCATCCACTCACCATGTTCCAGATGGCCTGAACTGTCTGGGGGTGGGGGTGGGGGTGGGGGTCAAGAGAAGCCTTTACTGGGCCACCACTCCAAAAGAGGGCCAATCAGTTCACAAAAGTCTGAAGTTTTCTGGGTAAGAAACAGATTCTGTGTCCATCCCTGTCCATAAAACCCTCCGTGAAGTGTTTTAACATGCATTTCTATGGTGTCTTGGGACTGCTTATTTCTCCTCCCATTTTAGGTCTGTTTCTTTAGCCAACAGAACTGACAGAAACACATAGGGCAGTGGTTCTCGACCTTCCTAATGCTGCGACACTATTTAGTAAAGTTCCTCATGTTATGGTGGCCCCCAACCATACAATTATTTTTATTGCTACTTCATAACTGTACTTTTGCTACTGTGATGAATCATAATGTAAATATTTTTGGAGATAGAGGTTTGCCAAAGAGGTTGTGATCAACAGGGTGAGAACCACTGACATAGAGGGACACACAGGCAGGCAAACAGTAAAGACAAACAGGGGTGGCCACCACACAGACTTCAACCAGGGGGGCCGGTGATGTCTCTTACAGATCCTGGACACTGGAAATAGGGCTGTGTCCAGTGTTTCCTGCGTGTCCTATTCAGAAGGTGCAATAAACAGACTTAACCCCTGGAGACAACAGGTTCAGGTGACTGTCTATAATTTTTTATTTTAGGGTAGAGGCTCAGAAGCCTCTGGGGTGGTAGAACTGGAGGAGGGAGAAGCTCATGAGGTCCTGGAATGTCTCATGGTGCACACCCTCTAGGAAGTGTCCATTTTCCTCCCACTTTTGTCCCAGAGACTCTAGGGACTCAGTCTTTGAGGATCTTGCTGGGGCCTCCAGAATATTTTGAAGTAATCCCCACCATACACTCTTAAAGCTGATGCCTTTCTTGCTAGGTGGTGAATGGATGCAGAACTTGCCCAAATCGGGTAGCCCCAAGCCTTACAGCCCTTTGATTTTATGCACAAAAACCATATCTTGTTTGCCACACTTCAGTTAGCAAGAAGAAGAATTACAGAACCCCCAAAACAAGGTTAAGTGCATTTAGAGACTTTCTTGGATCGGTGGATTAAGCGTCTCATGGATTAGGTCTTTGTTCCCATTTTGGCAGGTGTAGGGGCCTATGCACTGGGTTTTAAGGTCAGAATGGTGCTTCTAAGATGGCATCAGTTGTGCTAAGGTCTGGAGGCCTGTTACAATACAGATTTTCGACTTTCCTGAAATACATACACAAGTGCTTATATTCTTTCAAAAGATACAGAGAAAAAATGATACATGTATAAACACAGAAATAACATGTTAAAATGAAATGATAGCATATTAATAGCAGGTGTCTAGGCAAAGGGAGGATTCTTATGTTGTTTTTATAACTTTTTGTATGAAATTTTGTCCAAATAAAAAGTTATTAAAAAACCACATCTATCCAGGGTACTAGAGAGATGGCTGGTATTTGAGAGCACTTGCTCTTCTAGAGAATCTGAGTTAAGTTCCCAGTAGCTACATCAGGTCGCTCACAACTGCCTGTAATTCCATTTCAAGGAGCTCTGATATCTTCTTTCAGGCACCCTTGGGCACCATCACATGCTGCATGTATTCATACAGGCACACAAACATATATACAAATAAAAATAAAAATATACCACTGATCCAAAGGCCACTAAATCCCTGCGGTAATGGATGGTTGGTCACTGAGTTTAGAGCAACCATAATGCTTGTCTGAATACTCCAAGCAAATGGTGCTGAGTGTCGTAGGTGAGTCAGGTAGAAGTTTTCTCTGCAAATTTGAGGCCAGCTGCCGTATTTTCTGTTAAGTTTTCTTGTTAGTGAATGCTTGTCCAGATGCTGACTAGAACCCATTTTTATTTGGCCCTGCTAAAATGCAAGGCCACCCAGTGAAGAGAACAGAGATCTGTCCATTGAATTACTCTGCCACCTCCAATGCTTCCACCTACTGTCTTCCTAGGTCACCACAGTATCTTCCATGGGGCAAAGCCACACTAATGACATGAATTGATTTTGTGATGGGATACATGTGCATGCTTTTGATGAAGTCTAGATGGCCTTTGCTTTGAAGGATCAGTGTCACGTACTGTGGCCAGGTAACAGGAACCCTGCAATAAGCCTCATCACTGATCAAATGTCACATGCTCTAGGCAATTGCCCTTCCACCCTTCCCTTTGTAAACATGGGGCAAGACGCCAGGTTTCTTGGCTGTGGCTGATAAACAGCACACTCAGAATGGTTTGTTTAATTCCAGTTAGAAAGTTGCCTGCTTTGACTTCCCAGCACCAAAAGGGTTAGGGGACTCAGAGAAGGGATGACAGCATCCTGCAGGAACTTTCAGAACTGCTCTTTGCTTTTCAGAAAGCAAAGGTGCTTGAGGAACTACTATAGCAACAGAGAAATGCTAGAACTCAGCTCTTGGGTGTTATGTGTTGCTCAGATGTTGGTGCAACGGGATGGGATAGGCAGAAGGAAAGTGGACAGAGGCATGTCTTTAGCTCAGATGGTAAGGGTCTCTGCCACAGTCTATGGATGGAAAAGTCAATCAATGCCCTTTAGTACAGAGTTGGTGTGAGTCCTCAAGTAGCCTCTTTCAGACACTGGAGGCCCAGATTTTCCTATGACATCACCACAAAAATGTCAGGTCCCAGAGCAGCTCCACTTTTTAGGATCATACAGCTCACATTCAAGGCAATAGGTGAGGATTGCTTTCCACAAAGGGCACCTTGAGGGAACCCCTAATAATGAGTCTTTCTGATGTACAGTCACTAATGAAGCTGGGCAGGAAGGATGAGGGGGAGGGATGGGTCTTCTTACAACAACTTGTAAAACCAACCTTAAACTGTAGAGTTTAAAGTTTGATACACTGAGCTGCCCAAGAGTGCTTAGCTCACCTGAGGCCAGTCTTTTCTTTCTTTTGGTTTCTAAGGAGTTCAGCAATGGGATAATCAGGTTTTAGGGATTGGACCCAAGTCTTGAAGAATAGCTGTGCAAGTGTCAGCTGAGGAAGGATATAAAGCTACTTCACCAGGCTTTGCATTTTCAAACATTTTATATATTTGCATATTTTATTTTCTCTCTCTCTCTCTCTCTCTCTCTCTCTCTCTCTCTCTCTCTCTCTCTCTCACACACACACACACACACACACACAGACAGTGGGCATACATGCTCAGATGCCATGGCATGCTTGTGGAGGTAAAGGGACCAACTTGTTAGAGTCAATCCTCCTAACATGTGGGGTCCAGGGATGGAAATCATTGCTGAGCCATCCTACTGGCTCTGGCTTTGTGCTTTTAGATAAGCTGGGAAGTCAAGGGCTTAAAAATCACCCACTAAAGTTAAGCTGAGGTGCTACAGGTGGTTGCATATGCAGAGCCTGAACATGTGTACACATTTCTTGGCCATGTACTCAGGGGACTCATGTTTGTTAAGTCCACTCTGTGTTAGAGGACTTTCAGGCTGGAAGCAGAATTGAAAGTGCCAGAAATTCCAATATACTCTCTGCCTCTACTCAAGCACACCTTCCCCCACAACAATGTCACACCAGAGAAGGACCCATGAACCTGCACTGATAAATCATTATCTACATCAAAAATAATTTTAAATTGGTGTCCTCTCTTGGGGTTGCATATTTCATGGAGTTGAAAGTATTTAATGACATGTATTCACATTTGTACTATCACATGGGGTATTTTCACACTCTAAAAGTCTTGTTCTACCCTCCATTTGGTGACCACTGTTTTTTTTTTTTTCAATTGCTTCCATCTTTGTCTTTTCATGAAGTCATATGAATGTTACCACACAGTACATGGCCTTTTCCCCCACTGGCTTCATTTGCTTAGTTCCACACACTTGACATTCCTTGCTCTTTTCACAGCTTGATTCATTTTTTTTTTTTTTTGACACCAGACAATCTCTCTTCATCTGCTCCTATATTCATTCACTTATTTACTGAAAGACATGTTAGTGACTTCTGAGTTTCCGGAGTCACTAATACAGCTGTTCCAAGGATCTACATGTAAGTTCTGGCACAGGTTTACATTCTCAGCCCATTTAGGTTTTACAGTACAAATAACCTCAGCCTTGTAAGAAACTTCCATCTGCTCGCCAATGGATCTAGCATTTCTTCATCAGCAAATGAGAGCTCGGGTTGCTGTGCATCCTAGCCAGGATTTGGTGTTGTCTCTTCTGGATTTTAGCCACTCTGGTAAGTGGTATAATTTGTTTTCATTTCCCTCTTGACACTACTGTGCAGCATCTTCTCATCTCCTTATCTTTTATCAGGTGTTTGGGTCTTTGGTTCACTTTTAAAAATTGGGTCATTTGTGGTTGTTGAGTTTTAATTCTTTGCACATCTTGGGCAACATTCCTTAATCTGGTGTCAGTCGATAAGACTTCCTACTAGTCTATGGCTTGTATTTTCATTCCCTTGTTTTTCACAGGATAGGATTTTATTCTTTCTTCCTCACTTCCCTTTTCCTTCTGGCCCCGTCTTTTTGAGATGCTAGGGCCTCAGACTCATGGTCTGCTGTATGCTAAGTGAGATCTCTCCCAGTGAGCTGGCTAAATATTCAGTCCAGAAACTGAGTCAACTGAGTCTTCAAAGTTTGGATTATTGCTTCTCTCATTGATTGAATGAAAAAAAAAAAGCCAGGGTTTCTTCTATTCTTAATTCTGTTTTACATTTGAGTCATTTGACCTTTTTTTTTTTTTTTTTTTTTTTTTTTTTTTTTTTTTTTTCATTTTGTTTTTAAGGCTGCAGCACGGTCTGTTCCTCGGCTTCTTACATTTTGCACACAGATATTTGCTGCATTGTGTGACCTCTGCTCCCTTTATCCAAAGATCCGCTGACTATATTTAAGTGGCTCTACATCTGGGCTTCCATCTCACAGACCTCTTCAAGGTTCTACTTTTCCTCTCCTTTAATACTATGTTGGGCATTAGGGGGTCTCTGGTCCCTTCTAGGTGTGTCCTATCCTGCTGTGACACATTTGGCACATGAGGGTTATGACTGTGGTCCAACACGAAAATCACAAGATCACTTAGAACATCAATTTTTTTCTTCTAACATGATTGCACAGTTTCTGAGCATAAAGTTTTTAAGTGATGCTATAGAAAAATGTCAAAATATTGGAATGCTCAATAGATTTTAGATACAATTTGCCAATGAGCACAGAGTAAATTATTGGATTTCGATGAGAGATTATCATCATATCTATCCATGAGGCTAGGAAGCACTGATATCCTGAGTTTTCTTATCTACAAACATGAAATATCTTATTTTTTTTTTTTGTTTCTTTCACTGGTTTCATTTCTCTCCTCTAGATCTCATTTTGTTAGATCTGTGCCTATAGACTGCTTTTCATTTTTAGAGGTGCTCATATGAATGGGGTTATATTTTGAATTTCAAACTGGTACATAGGGAGATGACTGGCTTTTGTGTATAATTAACCTGGCGTCCTGCAGTATGGATCCCCTTTAAAAAATACGTCCTTTCCTTTACATGTATTTTTTTGGAAACTTTGTCCAGCTTCTTCTCTGGGCACCTCCTCTGATCCTGGAAGGGTCAGACTAGCCCAAGCTCATCAGACTTGGGAAAGTCTCTCACCTTGGAGGCAGGGGTGAGGACATTAATATAAATGCTCCCTGTCAGGAGTTGAGATTGGGGCAGGACGATTAGGACAACGGAATCTGAGGTCAGCCTGGACTTCAAAGAAAGCTCTATGTAATAGTGGGTGACACCATGGGTGACCTTCTTCTCGTGGCAAAACCAAAACAACAAAATAAGCAGCCTTTGGCTGCCAATCCTGTGCACATGTGTTATTTGATACCATGGAAACACGGTTGATAAAAACACAGTGGTAAGACCGTGCCAGGGAAGAGATCAAAGGACAGACCAGGCATTTTCTTCACTGTCCAGATTATTTCAAAACGTTTCATGTGTATGGGTATTTTGCCGGCAAGTCTCTGGCTGCATACCACATGTGTGCATAGTGCCCGAAGAGGCCAGAAGTGGGTGTTGGATCCTGTGGAACTGGTGTTAAAGATGGCTGTGAGCCACTGTGTGGGTGCTGGGAATTGAACCCAGATCTTCTGCAAGAGCAAAGTGTTCTCACAACCACTGAGCAATCTCTCAAGCCCCACCCAATATGTATAGCATTAGTATTTCTTTTTGTGAATGTTTTTTTTTTCTAGATTAGACACCCAGATATAGAATTATTGGTTCCTCTGCACTAAGTACCAGTAACCACTGAGCCATTTTATCTTGCCCCCTCAACAAAATTTTAAACTTGAGTGAAATTCATATTGTTGGGAGAGAGCATACAGAAATGTAACACAATGTAAACACCAGAGTTAATAAGCAGAACTCAGTGTTAGAGCCTATAAGTAACCTGAAGGCAGGAAGTCCTGGCTCCCTTACCCCAGATACTCCAAAGCTGGTGTTTACTCAACTACCTGTCCAGGAGCTGCCTGGCCTTAAGTTTCCTGTGTTCACCCCCCAATGGAAACACCTGCAAGTTTTCCCTCCCAGAATCTGTCATTTGGAATGATTATGAACAAATCAGTATGTTCAATCTGGCCTGGGAAGATGGCTCTGCCTGGAAAATACAGGGACTAGATAGAGTTAAGATCCTCCGATGCAGGGGTTGTGATGGCCTACAATCCCAGCACTCAGGAGGCAGGATAAGGGATCCCCAGAACAAACCAGCAAGTTAGGCTAGCCAGAATCAGGAGCCGGAATTGGCATACTCTGGGTTCAGTGAGAGGCTGAATGGCCTCAGTAAGGTGGGGACTGATTAATACACCCATGTCAACTTCAGGACTCCATATGCATGCACATATATGTGCAAACAAGCTTGTTCACATAACATGTGAACACACTACCCAATTTACTGCATATACACCCACATCAGGCTGCAGAAAAGGGGCAAAATTCTAGATGGAGCATAGGACGGCACTGCTAGAAGTGAGCATTTACCCAGCTACTGTCACAGTTGGGTAAGTGAAGACTAAATGGACTATCATGATCTAAGGTCTTCACATCTTACCATGTTTCTATCCATGTATCAAGCAAGGTTCTACATGGTTTTGTATGTAGCTCTACACTCACAGAGAGACTGGAGACTTTGTAGGATAGGTTGTCTGACATGCAGATGTCTCTCCTGTCTGAACAACAGCTGCAGAGAACAGGTTAGGTTAAAATGCAGTTATCGGGTAACTTAATGGCAAACAAAACTGGCGGCAGTTATCAGAACACTGAGTCCATCCAAAGATCAGAAAGGTCAGGGTTCGGAGAGCTTGACAGTTGCTTGCCTTCAAACTGGACTGAGCTGAAGGGAGACCAGCGGAAAGCCTCTGTGTTCCAGGGTGCTAATAAACCCCCCTTTCTCTATACTGGTGGCGTTTTCTCATACTGATACACATCAGAATGCTCCACAACGGGAAGGTGTGGGTTCTGGAGACTGATGCTCCAGCATACCTCACTCAGATGTGCCCCATAGACCAAGCACACAATAGGAAACTATACTCCTTTGGCTCCAGCACAAACACATTAAAAAAATACATACATAGTTCTGACCTACTGATTTGCAACATTTAAATTCAATGGTGGAATGCACTAAGTAGTATAATGATGCTATTTTAATAATTCATAGAAAACACATATGTACACCCAATGAAGTCATCTTTATTGCATATTGCTATTTAAAAAAATGTACAGTCTCATAACACACATACAACATCTTTTTTTCTTGGTTCTGTAACAACAGTCTTGCACCTAAAGACTAAGTGGTTCCAACTACCAAGCTAATAAGATACGAGACATTTAATTAAGTTTAAAAATTATAATGCTTTTTCTTTTTCGCATTATTAAAAAAATCTTTAAAATACATACTCAAGAGATAAGAGTGGCTACTTACACCAGCACCAGTCTAAAAAGTAGATTTTTCATTTGTTTGTTTGTAACAATGGCACATGGAATTACCTGCACACAGTTTTTTGGAAAATAAACGAATATTGGGAATGGCAAAGGAGGCCTACCAGGATGGCTACATCAAGGTGAGGATGGTTTTAAAAGGGCAAGGGGACATGCTACACACACTTGCTCTCTGGTGTGAGTGTCTTTCCACAGTTCCAAAACTGAGCTCGACCAAACTTTTCCTGCTATAAATAGAAAAGAATATACACAGAGGCACTTAGTCAGGGACAGAGGAAGCCATCATTCCATCCCATCCTCCTCCCTCCAAGCTCGCTGAGCTATGTCTCCATAAGCAGCACCGCGGCCATGGTGTGCTTGCAGACACTGTAGCTTGGGGCCAGGAGTCAGCTCTGCTTTGTACCTGTGGCTGCTTTATTGGAGAGCCATTTACTTCCATATAATGGGTAGAAAGTCGCTATGTTTTCAATGAAGAAAAACAAAGGGTAAAAAACCACAGCTCTCGACAATTCTTAGAGCACTGTTTCACAGTTTTTACACAGCACAGATCCCTTGCCATCTGCACTAAGCATTATAGTTCATACAGATTATTTTTAAATAGCTATGATTCCTTGTATACTATGCACACTGGCATTCTATTGTCCCTGAAAACCCTATTAAAGTGTGAACTCCTTGGCGGGCAGGGACTCTGTCTTGCTTACCACTATAGCTCTACTATGCCTGGTACATAGTAAGTGCTTAATAAATATTTGATACTTGACTGAAAAACTCAATTTAGTGAGTAAATAATATTCTAGTGCAATAGGAAAAACTACTCTTTCCACAGGAAACCCAACCACAAAAGGATAGATGGAAAACAGAAAACACTAGTCCCTCCCCACACCCAAGTACAAATAAATAAAGCAAAAGGAAAAAAAATAGTAACAGTCCTTTTTACATACCATATAATTTAAGGATACTAAGAGTTGGCAGGTCAGTGGTAAGCATCTATATTTTATTTTCTAATGTTCATTGTTTCATCATTTCTCCCTGAGAGCTTTGTTTTGTTTTTTTTTTTTTTGTTTTTTGTTTTTTGTTTTTTTTTTGGACTGAAGATGTACAGGTAGCTTCACTGACACACAATTTAAAATGACAACACTTAACAGCAATCGCTTCAAATATCCTTTGAGATAAATAGATCTGAGCATCCCTGTAGATACTGTTGACATTTTGTGTCACTGTGAGTGTCCTTTATCCCAAGATATGCAGCATGGCCTACACAGGAAACAGAAGACACCCCAAAAGCACCCCATATGCCTTTAAAAAGAATCTTCAGGGAGTTCTTTCTTCCACTGAGTCTTCGGTGGGAAATTTCATTGTCCAGGTTTACAAATCTGTATTGTTAGGTCAACAACAAGGTTCTGGAAATCCTGGCCTTTAACCAGGATGTAGGTGACATTATTTAGAAACCATGTTTTCAAAAAAAAAAAAAAAAAGAAAAGAAAGAAAAAGAAAATAAATCACCAAGAGATGAAATTAGGGGAGAAAACCTGGTGTTCAAGTTTCAAATATACAAAAGAATTGTGACTGATGTTCTACATGGTATGAATGTGTGCAAGATGCTCTCAACAGACATCTGTAGACTGAAACCCAACAGCAGCATCGGGAACTTGAAGCTGTTCTTCCAAGTTAGTCAGTGATGCAGGCAGCAGTGCCCGACTGGAACCACCAAACTCATCCAGATCTGTATTTTCCAACTCCAATTCTACCAGTAAAAACTGTCTCACTACACTAACTCTGGGAACCATAAAATACTCCACAAGACACACCTTTTTTAAAAAACATCCTGTTTTCTTCTTTTCTTCCTTCTCTTTTTTTTTTTTTTTGTTTTGTTTTGTTTTTAATGTTAAGGAATGTCTGTTACCTGTTTCGGGAGGGAGAATTGTGCTTCTGAACATTCATGGTGTTCAGGGAAAGAAAATGAGCCCCACTCGACATGAATGCATACACAGAGAGTTTCTGAGCACACACATTAACATAAACTTTTGAAGCATACACATAGGTCCCTGGACAACACTCAGACGTCTATATACATTTTCACATATATACACATACATTTACACACACACATTCACACCTTCACTCACAGGTGAGAGAAGAAATTGCCACTGTTTTGATTGCAAGGCAGTGTAATGAAAAGTTCTAGTCAGGCCAAAGGGCTGCTACTGCGCTTTCTAGAAAAGGATGCAAGAAAATTAAAAATTCAGTTTTGTGATTGGTCGCTCCCGGCTACCATCCGTCACCTGGTTGGAAATGCGTTTGCGGTTCCGTTTGAGTTTGGAAAGGTCTTTGTCAAACACTTCTCCTGAGCGTAAAGCTGAGACCAGATCGTCAAACTCTCCGCTTTCTTCACTGTTCTCCTTGGCCTTCCTCATCTTGCGCTCCCTTTCCCGTTGTTCTTTGAGCTGCACATAGAGAGAATCCTTTTAGGATTAAGGTGTATTTTGTTTTCAGCACAGAAGAATTCTGTGCCCTGCGGTAGGGAGTGAATCTCTTTCTTACATGCAGCCATGTATCTATCAGCTGTGGCTGCTAACCTGTGTGGGTAATGTAAAGGCTAACTGAAAAATCAATGGACAGTGAAGGTAAGTTTCATTACATTCTCTCTCTCTCTTTCTGCATTTGAGGGAGTTAACACAGGTAATTTAGGGCTCTTACAAAGAATGCTAATGTCCTTTTGGAAACTTATAATTGTTTCTTGAAGGTAATTTCTAAGGAGCTCCACTCGTGGGATGTGGACAGGATTTTTCAGTCTTTGGAGAGAAACTCCCAAATCGCTCAAGAGAAACGTGGTATGGATCTAAGCTATCTGAGTCACTCTAGAATGCATGGTTCTCCCCTCCTTGACAGTGCAGCACAGTGCTCTGGAAATAAAGGGCCTGGCTCTGGGCCATACATACCTGGGTGCTGGAGTACCTGTCTATCATGTGGCCCTGGTTTGGTCCCCAGTACCACAGAAGGGAAAGACTGAATCACAGAAACTGGAGGGCTGCAGCGAGGGGTCCAGGAGGACCTGCTGGGTGAGTCTCCTCTTACCTGAGCTTCCATGCGAGCCCGCCTCTCTTCCTCCTCTTTCCTTTTCCTCATGTTCTCATTCTCCTGTTTCGCTTCTGCCACAGCTTGAAGAAACTGGTCAAATATCCCAAAGAACTCATCTGGCTGTATTTTGCCAGCCTCTTCCCCAAAGTGCTTCACTGCTTTAGTGAACTGGAGAAAAAAATTTAAAAAAAAAAAAAAAGAAGAAGAAGAAGAAGAAGACCTCAGTGTTTCAAAAGAACTGACTCCACAGTCAAAATGAATTCTCCCTAGAAGGCTGAAAGCTCAAATATAACTGAAGGATTTTAGCAGCCCATTGTTTCTCTTCAGCCACTGAACACACCTACTCATCATTTGCAAAGCTGGAAACTGAATACTCCCCAACTTCTGAAGCCATTGTATCCTGTCCATTTCATTTCAGCGTAACATCTATGGTTTCCACATACAACACTGTCTTAACTAAACAACAGTAAACACAAGAAGGCAAAATACTGCAGGACAGGACACCGGAGACCCAGAGACTAAAAGCAAGCACAGCAGGGGTCGGAAACCTTGTACTTTAAGCTTTCCTTTGAAGTAGTTTAATACCATTTATTGGGGCCATATGGTGAATATGAAAAACAAATGGGACCCAGGACTTCCCAGCTGCTTTTTCCTATCCATAAATAATGCTAATGTTGTCTTTAGGCTGCCCCAGCTCTAATTAGGAAAGAATAACTGACTGTGGAGTCATTAATGGCATCCAAAGTTTCTGATTGAGATTACTTTAGGCCAATCCTACAATGTTCTCAGAAATTCGTTTAATGTCTCTTTCTAAAGCTGACAAATACAAAGTTAGGGATAATTTAAAAAATTTAAACAAAATGTAAAGTAACAAAACAGTATGTGCAGTTTCTTTTCAAACCTCTTAACTGTTTCTGTCTTTTGTTCTCAGAGGGCTTTCCTTAGTAACTTGGAGAGTTTGCTATCCCAAGTCTCAGCATCACCTGGACTACCCCAGGACAGTGCCATTACTGTCAGCACTGAGCTCCTGTGGTGGGAAGGGCCCAGGGCTGCTGGCCCTGTGCAGCCCAGCTTAGAGACCAGGCTTCGTACTCAACTGAATTCTCTTTCCTGTGCTACTCAACTACATTCTGATCAGACCTTATTCAGATCACAGCAATTCCATGGTTTCTAATTGGCTTGATTTTTCTTGCATTATTGTTAAAGCTTCTGATATTTTAGTAATATTATGCATGTTTTCAATGTTCTTATAGATAACAATTTTGACTGATATGCATATTTGTACATATTTCATAATAATTTTATTATTTTAAATTTAGTTATCATGTGTATATATGTGTAAGTGTGCAGGTGCATGCGTGCCATGTGGAGGTCAGAGGGCAACTTTTAGAGTCACTTCTCTTCTCCTGGTGGGAGGTCATCAGGCCATCAGGATTGCATGCAAAGTGGTTTCACTCACTAAAGCATCTCACTGGCCCTCCTATTTTAAAATATATTTTCTTCCATTTCTCTTAATGTGGAGCTGTTCTCAATGTTTTACTTATTTGGAAATATTCTATTACAAAACAGAACTCTTTAGAGAAAAACATAACATTCTTCATGCACCACATTAGAGTAGTCTAGCTTGATTCATGGTTTTATAAGCTTATTTCTAAAAGTTCTGGAATGAACAAAACAGCAATAAACGGTCTACAGCTGAGCTCCTAAAATATTCAAGTTCATGCACTTTAAGCCATCATGGATGATCTTTTTATCTAGGAATTCTAGTGATGATGAAGTCATGTATATTTTAGTCTTAGAAATCCAAAAGAACCTCAGGCTAGATTAATGTTCCCACATACAAAAACACGGGGTTCTCTGCATGTGCGCTTAAATAAATAAATAAATAGCCCAGTTGGTTCTGTATTTTGGCTCCTTGATGAGGTAGGTCATAGGTCAGGACTCCAGGATAGGGGACCCCTTCTTTTACAAACACAAGAAAGAATAGGATTCTCATGATGGCAGTTTGGACCACACCCATGGATACTGTTTGTCTTGTTTCTGCTGTGGTGTATCAGAGGTGGATCTCTAATGGTGGCCATGTGGCACATACTGCCTCCTTATTTATTTGGTATGCCTGGAAGGTAGTACTGAGATTAGCTGATGTTTGTGAACACAGCCTCTGAACTTGAGATCAATAAACCACACCAAATAACTCAATCTGATCACTGGGAAATAATGCCTACTACTCAAGTTTGAAGGAGAGAATGAAGTAAAAGGAGTATGGTGGCAGCTGAAAGATTGTGCAGGTTAGTTTTTGTCAACTAGACATATCTGGGATGAGCGGCACTTCAAATGAGGAATTGGCTACAACAGTCTGGCCTATGGGCAAATCTGTGGGGAGCATTTTCTTGATTAAGGATTGATGTTGGAAGGCTGAGCCCACTGTGGGCAGTGCTATCCTTGGGCAGATGGTCCTGGGTTGAATGAGGAAGCAAGCTGAGCAAGCTGTGGGGAGCAAGCCAGTAAGCAGCATTCCTCCATGGCTTCTGCTTCAGTTTTTGCCTTGAGTTCCTGCCCTGACTTCCCTTCATGTAGACAGTGATTGGTGTACATAAGCCAAAGAAACCCTTTCCTCTCCAAGTTGTTCTTGGTCATTTTAGCATAGCACCAAAAAGCAAACTCGGAGATGGGCAGTGTAGAACTCTGGTGAAGAATGGGCCTAATATCACTCATGAATAGTAAGAGGGTACTTGAGGGAAGATATACCAAGGGAGCACGATTAGAAGTCTTAATTATTACATAACAAAAGGTCATCAGCCTTTCTGCACAAGAAGAGTTTAAATAGAAAGAACCACAAAACAGAAACATCTTACTAAAATAAGGTTCCTTTGTAATGAGACTGTGATGTGAAATGCATCTGTTAACATGCCCCTCATATTTTCAGGGACAGTATCCTGTCCACTGGAGGCTCTGTCTCAGATGAGCTTCCTACACAGAGATATGTGACCTTATACGTGCTCCTTGATCTCATCACTTTGCTTTCAAAGATGAGCATATCAATCTAATGTAAACCAAGGGAAAGGTGCCACCATCCCAAACATTCAAAGCCTTGCACAGGCAAAAGGCAACAGAGGACAGTTAGACACGAAGGGCTACCCTGGAGACAAAAATACAGCTGTTCCATGGAACAACGGAATCTGGACAACAATTCTCGGCTGCTGCATTTCCTGGCTGTGATGTTCGAACACTACTCTTGCTCCTTCCCAAACAGGCACACGGAAGCTCAGGCCTGAAGGACCACATGAGTAAGTACACAGGGAAATTTACCAGCTCCTTAGCTTCCGCCAGAAGATCTTCAACATCTGAGAAGCTGAAGCTAGCCACAGTGATGAACTGGCTGACAACGGACACGAACTTGTCTCCAGGCTGGGGGGGCTGAGACTTCTGGTACTCCAGCTCCTGGAACATAGGAAGCAGATGCTGATGGTTGCATATGCACTTACACCTTGCCTCTTATTCTACAGGACTCAAGATGAACAACTCAGATAGCAAACGCCTCTGAACGATCTCATGTTACTCCATTTCCCCACCTTTCCTTTCCACACCAAGGCCATGCCTGTGTGCACAGACATATCTGAAAACAGCCACTTAATTTTCTGAGTATTTTACCAGGGTGATTTCTCACTCTGGCTTTAGAAGCAAGTTAACATTTAGTTCAAATCAACAGAACCCAAACAAATAGCAGGAGCACATTGATTCAAAGTATGTATGAGGGGGAAAAGGCTGAACCTGTTGGTTGATGTTCTGGTGCAGAATTATGGTGTCTTCATTTTTCTCCCTCTCCCTTCTTCTACTACTTCTATTTACTTCCTAAACCATGGTATCTAGGTCAGCAGAACTGCGGCTGACGCATGTGGCAACATAATCATCCCTCCCTTCTTGCCCACACCAATAGGTTTTGGTGAATAGGTAGGTAGGAAAATGAATCTTTTGTTAAGTTTCCATTTTCTCCACTACCACATAGATGACTGAAGTCAAATTTCAGTAATGAAGTCCAGCTATTTTGAAACACACATTCTTAACAGTTCCAGTACCCCAACATTATTATCCCCATTGCACAGACTCATGGAGCTTAGAGGAATTTAATTCTCTGCTCAAAGTCAAGGAGCTGATCAATGGCAAAGGCAGAATTTGAGCTCAGTCTACCTGCTCCAGTCTTGGCAATTACTTTGGTAAGTGCACCTGACTGACTGACAATCACAAGTCTTTCCTGTCCCCTCTTTGGCTAACACTGCTCAGCAGGAGGGTAGTGCTCAAGGGCTAAGGGTTCTGATTCAGACTACTGCTGACATGTTCTTAGTGGTAGACTGCTCTGGACCTCAGTACCTTCCATTCTGAGAGGACAATATCCATATGACAGTGAAAATCAAATGAAATGACAAGAAAAAAAAAACTCATAAATTATGGAGCCAGCTCTGACAGGAAGATATCACCACAGTTTTAGTACCTTGGTCTAGAAGTGTGTGCATACACGCATGTGTGTTTGTACTGGTGCAGGGATGGTGAGCAATCTTAAAGGGTGTAATTATCCAATCACTATATCCAGATTTATCTCTGATACTTCACACAGCATCACTGACTTGGACAAAGCGAAATTAGAACACACGGATATTTGGTGAGTTTAGCTCTGTTGCCTCCAAATATGTCCAATTATAGCTAGTTATTTCAGCTGCCAGGGGCAGAGAAAGGCTTCTGCCCTAGTTGGTGTTTTTGTTAACTTGATCCAAGGTAGGGTCATTTGGGAAAAGGGAATCATAATTGAGAAAATGTCCCAACTAGATTGGCCTGTAGAGATTATTTTTAGGGTATTTTCTTGACTAATGATTAAAATGAGAGAGCCCAGCTCTTTGTGGCCTGTGCAACCCGTGGGCAGGTGATCCTGGGTGGTGTAAGAAAGCAGGCTGATCAAGCCATAAGTGGAAAGTCAGCAAGCATTATTTCCCCATGGCCTTTGCTTCAGTTCCTGCCTTGAGATCTTGCCCTGACTCTTGTTGAAGTTGTAATATGGAAGTGTAAGTGAAATAACTCTTTCCTCCTCCCTAAGTAGCTTTTGGTCATGGTGTTAGCCACAGTAGAAAGAAACCCAAAGACAGCTTCTGCAGTCCCTTTCCTATGAAGAGCATGGTGCAGCATGTGCCTGCCACCCAGGAGATGATGTAGCATGTGCCACCTGGGAGATGCAGCACAGTAGCTAATTTAGCAAGCAAAGCCACAGCACATCCCTGGAACACCACACTGACCTAGCCTTGGTCTGTGCTAACTCAGACACAGGGCTCAGGAGTATCCATAACCTGTCTTAGGGATGGCACAACTGCCACCCGTGTCTCAAGAAAGCCTATATGAAAAGGAAATAGGAACCACTGAAGTTTCTCAAGCATTACTGGCCAAAAATGCCCTGGGAAGGCTGGGCCTTCTGAGATCTGTGGAGGGATGTCCAGGTAGTCATAGCATACTTCTTTTATCTCCCTTTAGTCCCTAGCCCTCAAAACCATGCTCCCAAATCTTAGTGGGGAAAAAATTAAGTTTTTATTAATACTGTCTTCGTGAATTCAATACGGTCTAGGGTATAGGTTTGTGATTAAAACAAGAGAAACAGTTTAGTGATAAATGACCTGCAAGGGTATTTAAGAGAGGGGCAAATTTCAGACTGCTTCTGAATCAGTAACCTCACCCAGTACAGACACAGCCAACCAGGCGGGGCTGTGAGAGGTGGCTCTCATCCCTGGACTTGCTCCCTGGCAGCTGCATTCACGTAGCACCCCCATGGTGCTGTCCTAGCACAGCTGTGCCACATTCTTCCAACTCCTCTCGGTCTTCTGACACATTCCTGTGGTTCCTTTTCATCTTTCCTATCTGGGCAGCCGCCCTCCTGTGTACCCTTTTACACCATCCTGCTTCTAAGCTGTAACTGGAGTTCATCTCCTCCAGCAGGAGCACTTCCTCCAGAACATGTTAGTCAATCACGAGCCTCCAGGCCAGACTCCATCCAACCCGTTCACCTTGCTCCTCTTTGATCACTATGCTTATCTAGACAGGGTCCTGCTGAGGGAAATGGTGCTCTCAGCATTGCAGCATTGGAAGGCAGGGACTCTGGGTCACCATGGCCTTGTGCCTTGGACACAGTATGCCCAAGTGTGTGTTTGGTAAAGACTCCCCAAAGGGCCTGCTCAAAAGAAGTTGCATCAGTCTTTGGAAAGTCAACATCTAACAGTAATAGAACGTGTAAATCCAGAGGGTCCTTGACGATTGCCTCACCTGGGCCTCTCATTCTAGGGAGGCTGACTTCCCAGGTAAATTGGTGGCCCCCCAGGCCCACTTCCAGCTCCCACTGCAGTGAGCCACTCAGGACATTTGGCTGCATTGAACGAAGTTGCCACACTGGGCATGACATGTGTCTGCTTCTTGGTGGTCATTCTGTCTTATGGAATCATGTTTACCCTGGGCAGAGCACATGCCCAGGGTGCTTGCTCAAGGTCAGCACACCAACACACTGGTGGAGAGACTGGCGGTTGCAGGGGAAGCCGGTACTCACCATCTCCACTGCTTTCAGGCCGCCTCTCAAGGTGCTTATCTCTTTGTCCAGCTCAGTCATGCTGTCGGAGAGAGCGACATCTTAGCAGTCAGCACGAAGATTACAGGAGTAAGACACCAGGGCTTGAGACAGCTGATGCTCGGAGTGTGTGTGTGTGTGTGTGTGTGTGTGTGTGTGTGTGTGTGTGTGTGTGTGTGTGTATGTTCGTTTAAATGCTTAAAAATCCAGGGCCAGTGAGATGGCTCAGTGGGTAAAGGTGCTTGCTGCCAAGCTTGACAACCTCAGTTTACTCCTCAGGACCCACATGGTGGAAGGAGAGAACACACTCCACAGTTGTCATGACTTACAAAGACTTGTCATGGCACATGCATGTATACACACACACACACACACACACACACACACACACACACTGATAAAATGAAAATAAGTTCTTCCTTTTTACTCTCAGATGTCACAGAAGCTACAGCATTTAAAAAGTATATGGAACTTATATTTAGAATTTTTCTGTATATTATTTTTGGTTTTGTTTTCTTCAGTCAACAGGTATATCTTACAGGTTAAAAATATAAGAAAAATGTTTCCCATGTTCACAAAAATATTAGATGTTTGAGTCACAGGACCTCTGCTTCAGCACATTGCTGTATGGAGGAATGAGCACCTGCCACACTTGGCTCTTTAAGACAGTGGCTCCCTGGAACCCCACACCTTCCGGGCGCGGCTGCTGCTGCTCACCACGCGGCAGTACTGCAGACAGCACTTAGCCTCAAGCAGCAGGCCTTTTTCTGAGAGTTGTCCTGGTCACTTTTCATTGTCATTGCCTTCTTTGTTTTTCAGTGGAGAAAGACTTTCTATTTCACAGCTTTTAAGCATTAAAGATTAAAACTCAATTCTCACAGAGAATTCTTACCACACCAAGGCACTTGCCAATACTTGATTTACTCTAATAGATTGGTTTCTTGTGTTACCTATTGTATTTCCTACCAAGTTCTACAGAGGGAGATAATTAGCCTAGTCATTCAAGGTTGTAAATTCACTGCAAAAGGCACAGCTTAGATATATGTCTATCAAGGGGAGCAGGAACAGCAAGGAAAGCTGCCTGTTTCCATCTCTGAAACATAGCACAAGATTTGTGGGGAAAGTCTGGCGACTTTCCATTTTATTTTTAGTTTCTCCATTTGCATAAAGACTGCTTCCCATTAAAGGGTTGCTTGGTTCCAAGGAGTGTGTGTATCTGTGAAAATGACTGGCGTCTCCCTCACATGGAAGCTTCTATTTGCTTCACCATGTGCCCTCCTTTACCTCAGGGTTACCTGTGTTTAATAGAGCTGTTAAAAGCCTTGGTGAGACTGAACCTTTGGCCTTACATGTTAGGCAAGTGTCCTGCCACTTGGCAACATCGTCAGCCTTCATTTATTTGTGTTGAGCCAGTTTCCCCTCAGTTGTTCAGGCCAGTCTTGACCTCACTTTGTAGCCCAGGCAGGCACTGAGTTTGCAACCCTCCTGTCTCTGTTTTCTGGGCCAGAGATGCTGGGATTACGGGCCTGTGCCAGCAGGCCTGGCTGCTTATGCTCTGGCTACCAAGAAAACCAGGTTTTATACGACGGGGCGGTGAGTATTCCAAAGGACCTAGAACAAATATATATCCTTTAACACATTTGAATGGTTTGGGTGTGATTCAAGCTTTCTTTCATACAGTGTTCAGAGGGAAGGAAAGAGAGGGACCTCTTCACCCATTTGCACTTTGGTGCAGTGCCAGCTAAGCGTCCCATGCTGCACAGTCAAGCTGGTAAAAGGAAAGCTGTCAGCATACTCACTTGACTTTGGCTGCTTGAGGAATATCCCGCAATTCTTCATGTAAATTGAGGACTTTGGGGTACTTATTCTCCACAATAGTTATTAGATAGTGCAAAAGGGTAATGTTCCTAAAATTAAAGAAAAGGAGAACATTCAACATGATTAATCTGCATGATTTATATACTCAAGGGGCAGGAACCAAAATACATTAAGAATTGGTAGAGTGGCCCAAGAACAGTTGTTTAACCCATTATGGAGGGCAGTTGTTTGGAAGCCTAAAACTACTTTGCAAGTTGAGAAGAGCTCACTGTTGTAGTCACTGGTGATGTTCTCTTAAGGTTTCATCCGAAGAGTGGTTGGACAGAAAGTCCCTATTTCAGAGCTGCTGCTGGAAGCTTACTGTAACTGTGCCATTACACATATAATGTCCTTGCAGCTGTGAAATCAATTCTAATTTTAGCAGTTCTTCAGTTCTTAATTGCATGACCCTTAGTAGTTATAACAGCTGTTGGTGCCATTTCCCTGTCTGGTGATGACAGGGTTGAACCTTGACTGACCTGGGTTGGGAAGGGGGATGTCTGATAATGCTATCGCACAAAGCTGTGTCAGTCTGGTCCTGCTGTCACCAGTCCTACTGCACATTATAGTCACCTGGACTCCAGATGCCCGGGCCAACACCAGAGGGCCAGGTGTGGATATTTATTAATTTTCCCAGGTTAGTCCAACTCAGATGAAGAACTACTGATCTACTGAAGTTGTTAGAGTTAGGAGTATACAAATACCATTTTAGTAATATTTCCATAACTAGGCAGTTTGCTAATTCACAAGGCTAAGCCACAATCCCCCATCCCACCTAGATCAAATTGAATTAGAGTTGCATAATGTAAAGTATTTCCAGTATCCTGTGGCTTTACCCAGGCAGTACAATCCTATTCCCAAGTCAAGGGTTCCAACAGGTTCTTTTCTTTAGTTTTGGTCCTATCAGGAATTAGGAAAAAATTTCCACCAATGCAAATAGTGGCCATTATTCTGACGCCTCAAGCTTCTGTGAGCTTGCTACATCTTATTAGTCAAGGATTGCCATTCCTAGAACCTACCTGTTTACCCTGGACTTCTCTCCCAAGGGACGTGGGTGGGAACAAAATGCCAGCAACTATCACAAGAATGCTATTTTCTTCATTATTTTAGAGAAATGCCTTTCTTTAACTAGAGAAAGTCCCATTAGTTTAACTGGACTGTATGTGTTTTCAAGAATTAATCCCAGGCTAGGCTGCCACATCTTTTTGTTACACATGTAATACTCATTTACCCAAAACAACTTCTTGAAGAATGAACAACTGAACCACTACACCTGAGACTAGTCCTGGTGGCTATTGAATCAGCCCTTTGGTGCTGACTGCACCATCACTTGAACACTTTGACTGATTCAACTGAATACACTGATTCGAGTGAATGATCAGCTACTCACTGGTCAACCACTCCACCAGGCAACTGTGGCATTATATATCCTGGTGCTACATTTGGGGACCTCCTTCAGAAGCAGACAGAAGAGGAAAGAAATTTTTATTTATTCTTTTGAAAGAGTCTGTACATGTAAATTCTATAGTCATTTTAATCAGCAGATGGCCACATGAGTACCAAGCCATCGGAAGGTGTGGGGATGGTGGATGTTGGATTTTGTATGTGTTTGTGTGTGTGCATGCAAGCAAGCAGTTGAAGATATGGTCCTTTCAAAGACAGTTGTTCTTTACATGCAAATAAGAGGCTGCAGGTCCCTATTACAAACCACAAACAAGACCCACCTATGGGCAAAGAGCAGCACTGTGGGTTGACCTGCAGATGGGGGTTAAATCCTTCCCCAGGCAGCATGAGGAGGTAGTGGGGGGATTAAGCCACTTGACATTGCCTCAGTTGTCTTATCTGACAACATGTGGTAAGTAAGTTGGCCTGTGTACTGACAAGGTATTGTGGCAAATGTGAATGTGCTCTGAAAAAGACTGGGGCACCCATTAAAATGAGGATGGCAGAGTTTTATATAACACAACAGTACTTGTCACTCTGTCTCCATGATGCAAAAATAACAGCTTAACACATGGCTTATTTCTTTTATCAAGGACCGAGGGCTGCTATATACCATGCTTCACTAACCCTATAGAAAACATAGGGTAAAAAGTCTCATTAGCAAGGAGTAATTAGGGAGAACGGTCCATCGTGCTAAAAGGATTTGGCTCCAAGAAGCTTACCTTGGGAAGGACTGTGAGAGTTCCTTTGAAGCCAGTGAGAACCTCAGGGAAACAAAGCTCTTGGGAAAATTCGAGTTAATGTGCGTGATGACCCTACCTGCTAAGGACACAGGAGCTGGCATCTCAGTGCCTCTGACCAGAATCTGTTCACCTCAACTGCAGTGCTGTGCACTTCCTAGGACACATTTTAATGAGCTTTAGGCTGTGCAGCTGAAGATTAGCAGGCAAATGCATTCATGTGGCTGTTAGCGCCAGCCTGAGACTAAAAGGCATATTCCTGGGTGAGCTCAGTTTTCTCCTTTCTCTGAAACAGTTCTCTGTGGAGGGTTGGAGACGAGAGATGTCATGAGGCATCCAGAGCTGGAGTGCTAATTCTTGGTTTGGGCTGTATAGAGGTCCGTCAAGACTTCTTTTTAGTATATGACACTATACTTAAAAGTTCAAAATTTTTAATTTATTTATTTACTTATTCATATGTGTATTGCGGTGTGTGTGTGTGTATGTGTGTGCACTCATGTGTGCCCACAGATGAAATGGCATGTTTGTTGGGTCAGAGGACCTTCTATCATGTGGGTTTCAGGGACTGAACTCAGGTCCTCAGTCTTGGGGCAAGCACCCTTACCCACTGAGGCATCATGCCAGCCCGATGAGTTATTTATTTATCCCTTTACTCATTACTCATTTTAAAGGCAGCCAACAATAGAAAGCTTTGGAGTAGATCAATGGTTTTTCAACCTGTGGGTTGCAACCCCTTTTAGGTGTTGAATGACCCTTTCATAGGGGCCGCCTAAGACTAGAGGAAAACACAGATATTTACACTGTGATTCATAATAGTAGCAAAATTATAGCTATGAAATAGCAACAAAACTAATTTGATGGTTGGGGTCACCACAATGAGGAACTGTACTTAAGGGTGGCAGCATTGGGAAGGTTGAGAAGCACTGGAACAGATAGTGTTTCTATGCACTGATAATGGATGAAGCGCCTCCAGGAACTTGACGGCTGCGTCTGTTTGTGAGGGGAACGAAGAGCAGAAGCGCACCCTGAAAGCCCCGAGCTGCAGTGTTCAGTGGGGTGCTATGAAAGTCACGTTCTATAAAACACCTAGATGCTCCAAGTGCTGGAGGGTCCCACACTTACTTGTCAATACTGGATTTTGTGTCGGCGATCTTGTTGAGGCTGGAGATTTTGAATCCATACGCGTTGCCTCTTTGTCCTTTATTCATATAATTTCCAAAAGCCAAAACAACCTCTAGGAGCTGCTTGAGGGCGCTGCTTCTGAACACCTCCTCTGAGCCAGAACGAATCGCTTCAGAGCAGAACACACAAGCACAACAGTTACTGCCAAGGCTTTCAGTTATGCCTGTCCTGAATCCATATACCCTAACAGACATGGACAATGTCAGAGTGTGTCTCTGGTCTGTGACTGAGAGCTTTCAAGACATGCAAATTAGAAGTACAGTTAACAGCTATCATGTAAGAGATTCCATAAAGAATGGCAGAATTCCTCTCCTTTCTCAGCCCTTCTCTGGACTGACTCACTAACCTTAAGCATTTAGGAATGGAATACACAACATACATTTCCATTTCCAGCATTCCTTTGCAAAACTCCCTTGCCTCACGTGAGTCAGATCAGTGAGTGAGTCAATTCTACTGGCCATCTGCTACATGGATGGTTTGCAGGTATTACATCAGGGCTGGGAGTTCAGACTCTGATTCTGATATACATTCTGTAACTATGCTCTTTAATACCATCCACATCGCAAACATCTGTAAACACAACAGCCTAAAAATCTACCCTTAGAAAATCCTAGTAAGGCAATGCTATGAGAAGGATAATTATAGGCTCAATACTAGGGAGTGGCAAATTTATCCCTTAGCCACATTCATGCGGTCAAAAACCCAGTCCCTTGGAGAAGCTCAGGGGGTGTGCAGCAGCTCCAGGGCCCAGGCCAGGCCAGAGTTTGCAAGATGTAGACCTTATATGACCACCCACTGGAATTTCAAAAGATTTCCAGCTAAACATCACCAAAGCAATTCTGTTTACTTTGTGCACTTGGCTCAAAGTTGTACATGTGCACTTAAGACAAACATTTATTGCTGTGTGGCTTGCTTTTACCTTCCACTTTGGGCTTCACTTCTGCCACACGCTCTGCAAACTTCTTCTTGAAGTACAATGACTGCAGTCTTTGCTGGTAATGATTAATCCTGTAAGAGCAAGGTGGCTTGATTAACACTCAAGATGAGAGCCCATTTCTCTGGAATCTGCATGGGTATTTGGGCGACTGCCTGGGGCCCGTCACTTCAAACTTTGTTCACAGTACCCATAGCTCTTGTGAAAACAGAAGAGATGAAAAGGAAAAAAAAAAAGTAGACTCTTCACTCTCCCCTACTTCTCCCAAGTCTCTTAACCTTTCATGAAGTGTGGCCTTTGGCAAGGCTACAAAGACTTGTGTCTGTCATACACGCCTCATACCCACTTCCAAAACTTTTTGCCTTGAAATCAGCTAATTAAGCTCATCTCCTGAAGGTGGGCAAACTTAGCCTTCCAGATAGCACCTAGAGGGAACAGCGAACCTACTGGCCTCTTATCTGCACCTAAGCTACAAGATTCTTGTTGCTGGTAGTGGGGGTTACAATGTGACTTCTCATGAAGCTTCTGAAACACATCTTTAACTGGCTCATGATAGAAGTTTCAGTACAAGTCCAGAGATCAGCTTCTGCTCTAAAGCCATTTGGGGATACAGATCCCCAAATAGACCTAGGTTTGCACCCCAGATATGTCTCTTATTAGTTGACTCTAAATAAGGTCTATCTGAGTCTTCTTTTCCCTGTGGAAGCCTCTGCAGGCAGGACTGCTAGGAAGGTTACACGAGAAAACACTTGTAAAGATTTGGGCTTGTTTGAGAAGCTATTTCTGCTGGTCACTAGATTGTCTACATTGAAGGCTGCAGGGAGCAGCTTCAAAATACCAAAGTTATCCTTTGTTCAACAGTAGTCTCCAAAATGGCAAGTTATGAGGGAATAACACAGAAGTAAATCTGGCCACAGCAGGAATGGAGAATGAGAGACAGGCTGCTGGCACAGAGAGAAAGGGCTCTGCTCCAAGGGCTACTGGATTTCAAGGCCCTGAGCTTTCTCTAGAATGGAGTCAGTTCACTAGACCTGGAATGGCAAAGAGAATTTGCTCATACCCCAAACACAATCACAGAGCAGTGACTGCCCCCGGGGCTTTCTGGGAAAGGGTTCAGAAAGCTTGCTGAGGCCCCATGGGAAGAGTGCTGTGATTGATTAGTGATGCTTGCCTGTGTCTTATTCACTGAGGGGGCTCAAGGTTGGCACTGCCAGAGCCGGTCATCTCTCTCCCTCTAATTTTACAACAAACTTGAGATGTCAAGGTATTAGGATGCTGAACTATTATCCTAAGACATCGAAGTGTTAATGAGAATGACCGGGGAACATTGTAGCACAATAAAGTCAGAGCACATGGGCCCAAGAGGCCCCCAAGGACAACTGTGAAAATACCTGGACACTGGCTCACCCCCACAGGCAAAGAACACATTCCATAAACTCCAGTTTGGAAAGATTTTAGAACTAAAAAGTGCTGCAAGATAGGTGACTGGCCCAAGCCATTTATCTTGAACCAAAGTTTAACTTCCTTACTAAGGCAAAGGGCATCTTTCATTTCCAGTGTCTTCCATCTTACCTGCTCATCTCAAACAGGAAGCGATCAGCCTTGGCCATCCGGTCCAGCTCGTGTTTATGTTCCTCTAGCAGGTCAATGTCACTTTTCTCAGGAACAAACTTCAAAAGCTAAAAGTGCATGCAGGTATTAAAGTAAAGGTTACAAAAAAAAAAAAAATCTTGGCAGTAGGTTTTTAACCTTTCAGCTAATTTGCTACAAGATGAAATTTTAATACTTTCTTAGGTTACAAGCCCTGCTAACTGGCAATCAAGGCATAAGGAATGCCATTTACATGTTGATTTGAGAGCAGCTTTAAATTGGCCTGAAAGTCATTTTCTATTCTCTAGTACCTTTCAAATTAGATCTGTTGACATTTCCCACCAGGACCTACTTTGCTTGGATGTTTAGCAGGGCCCCAGAGAGTCAATCCTCTCATTAGAAGGCCATAAAACTGACCATGCAGAGAGATGCATCCCTCAGCCTGCATTACAGAGCAAGTATACATAATTGTCACAACAGAACCCAGGTCTCTGATGCTCAGAGTTCTGTGCATTTGTGTGGAATGAATAATTACACTTGTGATTTTCATTCAGCTTGCTTAGTTTTTGTTTTTCTAATCCCACCTTTATTGTTTCATGTAGAGTTTCAGTGAGAGGAAACAGTGGGGATATCATATTTTTTACTTCATATTTTATTTTGGAAGATGAGAATGAGAAATGGAAGAAATAGCAACAATATGGAAAGTTGAAAAAGTTACTTTCCGGTGTGTCTGACTGCCATTTCACTCACAGCACACACATTTGAATGTTTGTGTTTGTTTGTGGCTGTGTATGCATGTTATTTTCTAGATCAAATGCTTCTCCCCAATCAAAATGAAGACCCTCTCCATAACTTGATATGATGTGAGTGACTCATTTGCTAGGTTCTCAGATGTGAATTGGAACTCATAAAAGGCAGTTAGTCTGGGAGCCGCTGGCAGAAAAGGAGAATTGGAACTACAGAGAAGGCATTGCTGGGAGGGGTACCTGGTTAAGAGTATGTTTAGGGCTGGAGACAACTCAAGGGATGAGAACAGAGCTAAAGGAGCCTGTAAAGGAGGCAGCAGAAGTTCAACTGGAGAAGTTATGTAACATTGCATGGCCAAGGCAGTGTTTCACTATGGAGTGAGTGGTATTCGTGTCAGAAATCACCAAGAAACCAAGAAAGAGAAGAGCTGCCAAGTGTCCTCTGGCTTGGTGACAGGGAAGCTGTGATGTCGTCAGCAATCAGTTTTAGGGAGGAGAAGAAGACAGATGACAGTAGGCTGAGTGAACAGGAGGAGAGTATGGACTGGCTTTCAAGAACTTATGACTATGCCAGGAAGAGAGAGGCAGTAAGTAACACTGTGTGTACAATCACTAAAGATGGAGACATGGCCTGCTGAGAGCTGAGAGGGTGAGGTTGAGACTGAGGGGTGGGACAGCCAATCCAGATGGGCTCCTGGCTAGAAGGGATGGATGTGCCAGGGCATTAGGAGGGGCAGATCCCTTGGCCTAAAGGAACAGAAGGGAAGATAAATCAAAGCAGATGTCAGGTGTCTCTAGGCATTTCTGTTCCCAGGTTCAAATGGTGACACTGAATGGGACTTGGCTTGTTCTTCCTCTGCATAGGGAAGGTTGTAAGGCAAGGAGAAGATGAAGGGGTGCCCCTTGCCCCTTTGGTTTGGAGTTTTGTCTTCTGAGCTAGGGAACTCACATCTAGTCTAAGACATCCCTTCTCCCATTTCCCAGGCTCCCAGCTGGTCTGTGATCAGGAAAGCACCGTCACTCTGTGTCCTCTGTGACTTCCAAGAGCACAGGAAGGTGTGTGTGGCAAGCCTCAGCCCCTCACCAGGCAGAGGGGGTGACACTGTATGTGGGTCATTTTCCAGGAAATGGAGCTAGGAAAGCACCTGGGAACAGGAAAGATACATTCTGAGGACGAGTGCTCACAGACCTTAGCCTTGGTCTGAGCACGGCAGCCAACAGAGGCACACAGCATGGAATGCATGTAGCTTCATGCAGGCCCCGTGCAAAGGTATGGAGATGCTGGGACAGACATCTGTCTTGAAGAGAGGCATGTGGAAGAAGACCAGGCAGAAGGACATTAAGCGAGGAGGGAAAGAAAGGGCGTGGGAGAGGAGTAAGGAGCAAGAAGCTCACAGAATTATCAGGAGAGGCCAGGTCAAAAATGTCCTTGGCCAGATGCTGCATCAGTGGACAGATTGTCTTCCTTGTTTATTTGGAGTATGTCTTATTTGCACTGCAAGCTCTTTTGGCAGGGCTTTGCAATCCTTTCCCTCAAGGAGGAATTTTGCTGGATGCAGTTTCAGGGTAAACAGATCCTGTAGAATTTTAAGCATATGGTCTTGTCAATGGAGGCTAAGGGCAGAAGGACCAAAGTAGCTTCGCACAGAGTTTAGTTCTTCACTCTTGGTAGAGACTAGAAGGTGGGGTCACCTGGAAGCTGGAGCAGCTGTATAGTGAGAGAAGGGAGAGCAGGGATCTGGAAACACCCCTGAATGTGTGTGTGTAGAGTGTGTTGAAACTGTGCAATCACAGAAAATCAAGGGAGACATGAAGAAAGAGTCATTAACTTTCTTGAAAATTAAATAAAAAATTTAAATGGCAGCTTAATAAGTTGTTCTGATGCCAAGTGTGAGGGCCTCACTCAGGACAACTCCAGGGGCAGTTCTATGCTGTCCTGAGTCTGTTGCCTTCCGGGATTTCAGTGGGAGCCATCAAAATGAGCACACACAGAGAGGGACAACCTATGAAAAGTGTCCTTGCCACTCAGGACACAAGATGCTCCTTTCTATACTTTCAGAGCTGAGTATGCACACAGTTGCTGTGTTCAACCTGGACTCATGGTTGCTGGTAACTACAAGTGACCTTCAGTGGACCTGGCTCTGACAAAAACAGACCTTAGACCTAATCACTCAAAATCAAATTGTATCCCAAGGATGAGAGACAGAAAGGAAGAATATCCTTACAGCTATTGATCACCACAAAGCTCAGAAACCTTCACGTCACAAGGGATCAGGGGACAGAGACAGGTAAAAATTCTTGGAATATGTACTGGTTAGACACATGAGATATAGTCAGAGTGGCTAAGCATAAATGCTGCAGAATGAGTTACCCATTAGACTGGGTAAGATTTATTCAGAGACACTGATGTGAGGTACCTATGTGTAATTTCTGTGGGCTAACCCTGGAGTTGTGATTACTGCCATTTATGACACAAGATGCCACATAGGAAAGAGACATGATTTAGCTCCAGGGAACAACTCAGTCCCCATAGGACAGATGTGACTGTGGAGAACAGGTGGCTATTCCAGGCGTTTAGTGGAGGCTTTTGTGCTTGTGGAAATGATGAGCCAAAATGCAAATTTAGTAATTAAGAGTTTGCAGACTAGTTTTTGATCTCAAAGAACCCAGGATATCTCCAACATTCCTGTGAAACACATTTTCCTACTAATCCCCGCAGATTTTTATGAGATGTTAAGACAATACGTTAACTGAAGTTTAAGGGACAGACATTGTGGGTCCCAGGCATTTGCAGACTTGCTTTATACTTATTTTTGAGAGAGAGAGAGACAGAGAGAGAGCAGGGAGGGGGAGAAAGAGAGCACAGATGAATGTCATGTGATGTGCCTTCAGACACCAGAAAAGGGTGTTGGATCTCCTTGAGCTGGGCTTACAGATGATTGTGACCTAGTCACTTGACATGAGTGCTGGGAACTGAACTAGGGTCCTCTAGAAGAGCAGAAAGTGCTCTTAATCCCTGAGCTATCTCTCTGTCCACATTTCACAACCTGTAAGCCTCCCCTCTCAACCATCATTCTGAGGAACAATATGAGAATAAAACCCTTTAAGACAATGCATGGGGCCAGGCTTGACCCCCATTTTCTCATCTCATCTTTGAGATTCTCCCAGGATCCTCTTGGCAGTTGATAGTACTACTTAGGCTCTGAAAGCTGTCTGGCAGCTCACCTGTTCTAACATGTCCTTGGGCAGATCCTCCTGTTCATCCATTGTTAGGATTGCTCGCTTGATTTCATCATTGGATAATTTCAACCTAGAGAAAGCATATTTAATCTTGTTAATAACATTGCTGTGGTTGTTACAATTTAATAAAAGGCAACTCACTCCACTACACCAGCTGCTAATTTTCAAGTATGGTTTTTCTCAAAATCTCAGCCAAGGCTTATTTCCTGACAACAGAGGGAACTAAAAATAGGATTTTGAAACAGCTTAAACATTCTTTTAGAGCTCTGTAATGTTCTGCTGACATGGGGACAAGCTGCTATGTTCTATCATTAGTTTCCTTAAGGAAAGTTGGAGATGGGAAAGTGGGCACAATGGTCTCCTTACATCCAACATCCACAAATTGTGGGTGAGAAGAGAGAATTCAACCTCTGACATCATTGAATGTCAGGGGAGTTCCAGGTGTGCTGCCAGATTAAAAATAGATTTTGATATACTTGGAAACTATATATGTGGTTAAAGAGTTGAATGCATTAATATATAAAATGAAATACATGCTTATTTCATAGTTGAGGAATTTTCATATATTTAATTTAATTATGAAAGTAACTGTGACCGTCTGGTTTTTTGTTTGTTTGTTTTGTTTTAAATAGATAAACAGGCTCAAAATGGCCAGTGATCTGCTCAAGGTCAAACATAGAAAGTGATGGCTATCAGTGGCCAGTGAAATGGCTCAGCAGGTAAAAAGCAAGCAACCTCAACCTGCTGATCTGAATTAAATATCTGGAACAAGGGTAAAGGGGGAAAGAGAAATGACTCCACAAAGTTGTCTTCTCACCTCTATAGGTGTACCACAGCATGTGCCACATTACAGAATAAATTTAAAAAGTGAAAGTGATGGCATCACCATTACATATCCATTTTACAACACAAACACCACTCACCTATTTAGTATCATACAGCAAAAGATGTATGTCAAAACAAAACTGCTTTCTGTTTTTGTCTGCCCATAAATTCAAATGATTTATACTAACTGAATTAGGAATTTGTATTTTACGTCAGGGTAAGAAAGTACTCATAACATAAATATAACAGTTGTGAAATTGTAACATAAAGAGTGCTTTTACTCAATATAAGAATAGTCATAACTGGGCAAATATTCTTAATCATACTCTCAGTTGTAACAACAGAATCCAGAATTGTTTGTTCTACCTGTACACATAATAGTCACATGTCTTTCCCCTCCAACCTAACACATACAGAGAGAATGTGGGGGTATCTGGTGAAACAATCCATGTAAGGCTCTTAGTAGAGCCTTACATGTAAGGCTCTTGGTAGAGTTCTTGGACACAACAGGGGCTCAATGTCTTTCTCTGTACTGGAAAAATGCAAAAACAAGGTGTCACCTTTGTAACTTTAACATGCTATGAGTAGATCATTTAAACAGTACTCAGTGTGGTCACTGTCACTTCCCAAAGCAGTCTTATCCACATTATTTCACTCAAGTTTCATCTCTGTACATGACAGAACCAGGCCCAGGAGGACTGTAAAAGAACTGGAAGACATCTTTATCTCCAAGGTGGTTATAATTTTTTGGAGAGTTACATCTCACCAACAACTGGCAAGGCTGAGTGAATGGATGAGGATTCCAAGGCAGTAGAAGGGTAAAGACCCTTTCCTAGTTGGAACCACCCACTTCGCCAGGCTACACTTGCTGCATGCGCCAATGAGCAGTAAAGTGGAAACAAATTTGGGATGCTACTGCCCAAACAGCACTGTCTTTCATTTCATGTTCTCAAATCTAAATACACTGTCTAGGCAAAAATGCCAAACTGTCACTTGACAAACACAATCCACCCCATCTGGGCTGTGGTGCCATCTTCACCTCTGTGCTGAATCCACACAGGTTGGCCCTGGCAGAATCCTTCAGCCTGTGTCAGTCAACCCTGGGACAAACACTGCCACATGAGCATGTTCACCAGAACAACACAGTTTGAAAAGCCACATCAGTAAAGTGGAACAATTTAGCCAAGTTGGCCTGGGTGAAGAAGACAGAAGGAAAAACCATAGCAGCACTAGATCTTCAGTGTGAAGGCCTTGGGTAGCCCTGGATCTTAACATCACAGGCTCTTGAGTCAATTTAAATACTGGTACCATAGCGTGTCCACACAAGGCAAAGAAAAGGACAGTAACTGGAGACCAAAATTGCCACTAATAAAAACCAGCCAGCTTGGAAAAACCTATAGTCACCACCAGAAGAGACTGGCTTATTATTATTTCATTACTTTATCACTGGATTCGTGCGTGTATGTGTGCCACAGCACACGCGTGGAAGTCAGAGGACGACTGTAGGGAACTGCTTCTCCCTTCATCATGTTGACCCTTGGGGTTGAATGCTAATTCTTAGGCATGGCAGCAAGTATTTTACCCACTGACACATCTCATGGGGCCCCAAGTTCTGCTCATAAGCGAAAACTAAATGAGCTCTGTGTCTTTTCACACCAGGTTGAAGAAATTATTTTGAGCCTTTTTGCTTTGCACTTCAAAACGAAGGGTTGAAAGGAAGAGTGGGAACAACAGTCAAAGCACCGGGTTTGAATTTCACAGCTGCTCTGATGGAGTGTGGAGCTGCTTGCCTTTGAAATTGTATATATTTATGCTCCTTAACTTCCAGAGGCTGTCTGAACTAAACTTTCTCTTAATGCAGCCCACAGAGAGATGGGAGACTTTAATGAACAGTACTTAAGAAAATTTACCTGTTAACAGAACACCGTGCACGTGGCCTGCTGGATCAGACAAAGAAACCCTACCTCAGGAGTAGGGGTGTGGGGAGAGGGAGTACCTGCCCTCCAGTATGGTTCTACAGCCTTCATAGTTCTCGGTATCATCTGTCACCCTCAGAAAGAGCCTTTAATCTCTGTAATTTAAGGACTCCACTTTTCTAGTCCTTTCATTGCTCTTAGAGCTCGACAGTGCTCTTGGCATGCTGCACAGTGACAACTTTTTGAGACGTCTGCTTCCACTGTCCTTTCAAGGCAGGAAATAAGCCAGCCACCTTAAAATAGTATTTAACTCCAGCTTGCTCTCCTCAGGTATTTAAAAACTTTGCTCAGACAACTGGAACATTTAGCGATAATTAGAACAAGCCAGGGATGGAAGGTTAGACCAGTCTCTGCTCTGCTTCAGTGGTTTTAAGCCAGATCCTTCTACTTAATAAAGTAGCTTTATGTGGTTTATGACACCCAAGTTGCCATGTCAATAGAGGAACTGGAAATCGGGAGAAGGTCATTTTGAAATATAGACCTGACTCTGAGTTTCTCCCCCCGCCCCCCCCCCCCGGTGTGGATGGGGAGGTCCTTTTTGTTGATTAAATCAGTCTAAATTTTAAACTGCTACACATCATCCATATACCCACAGTAGAGAAGCTGTTTATGCCACAGAAGGTATTATAATAAAAATTAATTAAACCGGATTTTAATACATAAACAGATAGGAGGCAAGTTCTTAATGGCTTTGTATTCTGAGGTATGTCATGGCTGCTCCACTTTCCTTACATAGGTGATAGGCAGGCACTGCTGCCCCCAATTAACAGCTTCTCTTCCTTCTGCTCCTAAGAGCTTCAAGTGACTTTGGTCACGCAAGCTGTAAACACCTATTTACCAGGCACAACACAGGAGTCACCTGCTTTGGGCTCTAAGCCAGGTGGTAGTAGGCACCCTTCCCTAAGTTTTGTAGCACATAAGGAAGCTATAAAGGATGTCCAAACACTGTAGGCAAATATTTGAAAATACAGCACATGGAATAAGTCAGAGTCTTTCACTGTTGTAGATGCTGGTGTAATGACTGTTGAGAAGTAATCCCCATCAGCAAGAGAATAGATGAGTGCCAGGCTTCAGCATTAAAACAAGCAGGAAGGAAAGATACTGGATGTGTAGAAAGGTGAGGAATCTTAACATAATCTTTGAATATTTCTGACTTTTGTCCCTAAACACAAAATGAAATGTCAACTCCCATCAAAGGTTTCTCCATCTCTGTCAATTCTGGCCCCTGACTGTCTCACCTGGACAACAGAAAGAGAATCCTGTCTGATATCTCCCCTGCAACCAGCGTTTGATCCCCTCCACCTTATACTGCAAACCAAGCAAGCTTAAAACCACATTAAAACAAACACACACTGCTCTCCTTGGGACCAAACCCCATTCCGTACACCATGACATAAAACTGGCTATTAGCCAAGCAGTGACCACAGGAACTTCACGCACGTTAGGCTAAATCCCATTAGCCCACTGCAGAACTACCAAATGGCCACACTCTCCACTTTATAGAACAGGGGTTATAACTTGATTCTGGGCTGACTTGCATCCTAGAAAGGCCTAAGACATGAACCTTAGCTATCCTGCCAGGCTCTACTGACCACAACTGCTAATCCTCTGCTCTCCTCTTACTAGCAGGGCTTGCTTTACCAGTCTAAGGGTGCTTAGAGCTGCCTTCCTTATTCCCCTGTGTCTCTGGTGCACATGCTCTGAGGCACACTTTGTCTAGTAAGCCCTGCTCTAGCCCCTCTCATCTGACTGCACTCTTTGTGTGCTTTGGTTGAGATCAGTGCAGGCCCTGGTCTTCTCACCAGCAGCATTTTTCTTCTCCAATCATCCTTGAGCTTTCAAAGGTGGCAGCACCATTTAGCTTGCTTTCTTCACTATGACAAACTACCTGTTGAAAAGGCGGTAGAAGGAGGAGGGACACATGTTGGCTCAGATGTTGCAATCATGGCCTCTTAGCCCTGTCATTATGGGCCTACTGTGAGGCACAGCATCATGGTGGGGAAGGCTTGGCTAAGCAAAAGGCTTCTGTCAGCATAGGTTTGGGAGGGAGCAAGACAGACGGGAAGGAGCAGATACAAGATATGCCCTTCAAAGATGCACCCCAGTGACTTCCTTCCTCCAACAGGGTCCACACCATAGTTTACTCTCCTATAGTCCAACTACGAGTCCATAAATGGATTAATCCACTGATATGTTCAGAGCCCTCATGATCCGATCACTTAAAAAAAAAAAAAAAAAAGTCCTACCTCTGAGCTGGGCACTGGGGAGTCAACGCTTTAGCACATGAACCTTCAGAGGACATAACTATCAAAACCATAATACCACCTTAAGTTCTGGTGTCTCCCAGCACAGTGATGAGGGAGCAAATGCCCTAAAGTCCCACTGTCTTAAGAAAGATGCACAGACATGCTCTCAGGCATGCCCAATGCTTAAGTCCCTAACTACTTTCTGTATGTAATGATGCATTGCTAACAAGAGAGAATAAAACCTTCCAACTCACTAGAAAATGAAACAAAATACAAATTACAATGAAACCAGTTTAACTTCTTTTACTTTTACTTCAGCAAATATAACATCTTGTCCACATGTGAGACTGTGGGGTTTTAACAATTATTACCAAATAGAAAAGTGTGCATACTGACATCCCCTCAGGAGAGAGGGTTCTAACCTGGTTACTATGCAATCACTGACTGGGACTCAAAATTATGTTACCCTCATCACACCATTTTGTTGTGCTAATAATAAAAATCTACTAAGAAATTTCCAACCTACTTAAGTAGGTTCCAGGCAAACTGTCTTGGCAAGGGGTACACTATATACACACACAAGTTCTATGTTACTTTACCTTACCCTCTGTGATGTTTGAGGTATCAGGGATTTACATACCACAGATACAATATAATTCCTTCAATAATGGAATGAGAAGTTAGCCAGAGAGAGTTATAACCTCATCTATAGCTAGGGTAATTATCTTGGCTGGCACTAAGCATGGGGAATACTTTGTCTATGAGGAATAGGGTCTCGGTTTGTACTCTAAGCATTTCAACACTATAGAAATTCAGAGTGATGTCTCTCTTTGTCAAGTTGTGTTGAAAGTGCTCCACACAGCACACACACAAGATACAGGCAGAGATATTCAGATCAAAGCAAAAAGACGACAACAACTTGGGGCTGGGGAGATGGCTTAGCAGTTAAGAGCACTTGCTCTTCTTCTAGAGAACCAATGTTTCCTTCCCAGCACCCACATAGCATCTCACAACCACCCATAATCCCAGTTCAAGGAGATCTGACACCCTTTTCTGACCTCCATGGGCACCAGGCATGTATATAGTACGTAGACCTACATGCAGGCAAAAGAGTAAAACATAAAATAAAATAAATTAAAAAAACTCAAATCTTCACCAAATTTTCCTACCAGGAATGTTATTTGGGAAATGGTAACAAAATAAATTGTATACAGTACGGAAGAAAGGAAGTAGACCTTCAAGTGGTGCCATCTTAAAGTAAATACTTCATCTAACCTAAGCACGGTTCATGGAGCCAAAGTGAGGATAAACATAAAGCCCAGCCATTTATATATCGTCCAGCCAATGCAGAGATGAAATGGTAACAGGGTGGGTGGCTCATGTTACCTTACAAGCTGCATTAAAATTCAGGGATCTTATGCATTGCAACCTGTGAGGACTCTTGCGCAGGTGCAAAACCCCAGTGCGCATACGCAACCTCCCCTTTAAAAGGTCCTGCCGCCCATCTCTCTCCCCTTCCTTTTGGCTCCTCTTGGGTTGGCTGACTACCCATCCCTCTCTCCCCCCCTTTTCTGGTAAATAAACTCCACATGGGTTGTTCAAAAAAAAAAAAAATTCAGGGATCTCATGAAGACTCAATTTCTCTTCCACTAAAGGAAACATTTATTCCTTAAAGTCATACACACCCAGCCAGCAAACAGGCTTCTGTGCTGAGACCAAGCAGTGGCTCTTTGTGTTCAAAGCCTCAGTGTATGGTCAACTAAGTAGCAGGACTACTTTTCATCTTAGCTCCCTCCAGGAGAGTCACCTCAGGTCGGCCCGATGTACATATAGCATTCTTCTCAGTCTGGAGCTCATCCATGTAGCTCCCAACATCAGCATCCTTCACACCCTCCCACACCTCAACAGCATCAGTTATGTTTGCCTGACCACAGACCAAAAAGCAATTGCAAGTATGAAATGACCTAACAACATTGCCTGAGGTTACAATCACAATCCAGCCTCACAATTTCCCTTTTATCATTTCAAGTTCTAAGGTCTTAAAATTCATAAGTTACAAGAGAGTTTTCTGAACAAGCTTGAATTGGCTAAGTTAACATCTCACTGAGATTTGAGATTTACGTATCTTCATAAAATAAAAAACGCTCAAAAAGAGAATGAACTTAAGTAATGTTGAAATATGAAAAGGTGACATTGGAAAGCAAAACAGAGAAGCATCAACACAGCACCTGATTCTGTGACTGTGTGACTCAAGGGCTAAACTGTCTCCATAACCAGGAAATATCAAGATATGCCAGTTCACTTCTTAGGCTTCTTGGAAAGGAAACACCAAGGTTGGCATCCAGCCTGAGAGACCTCACCAGGAAATTAACACCTTAAACTGTAGGGGCTTGGAAGACTTGCACTTCAGGACAAAGCAAATAAAGTGAAAGGAGCAGGAGGAAAAAGCTGGTCCCACCAGTAATGTTTATTCAGTACCTCGACAGAAGGATGTTGCAATTCTGAGCTCTCCGACCATCAATCACTGACAGTTCTTTGACTTTAAATTTGGAACTCAGTGTGTCATCAATGGCATCTGTTTCTTTCTGGAAAGAACACAGGAGAAATCCATCAGAGTCAAATGGGGACACTCAGACTTGGGAGGCACACTTTTCTTGCACATTTTCTGTTCACACACACACAATGCTCACATGCACACATGGGCCGAGCTGAGATGATGAGGCAATGTTGGGAAGGTGGTGCAATCAAAACAAAGGCTATTCTCTGCTTGGCAAAGAAAATAAGCAAAGCTGACCACCCACATTTGAAAAAGCATTATGTGCTTCAAGTTGAGGATATTAAACGTGCATAAATTATCAGTGAGAGATGCTGTCCTTTGTTCCTCAAATCTCTGTGTACAGCAGACGGAAGAACTGTCACTATGAATCAAGCTCAGCAGAGCTTTGTCATTACTGGTCCAGTCATTTACAGGGTCCATTCACCCTAGAACCATTTGCAACCCTTAGCAGTCATGTAAGCTGAGAAACAAAACCCCCAAACACCTTCATGTGCAATGTGCAACAGGAAACTCCCAAAGGCCAAATGTACCTTGCATTTCCCAAGCCTGACAGAAGGACAAAGGAGAGGGGGCAGTTGAAGAAATCTGCTCAATTATCTGAATTAACAATCAAATACTACTTGTATATTTTATTTGCATATTCACTCATGATGGCCAGATATAAGTAAGGTGGAACAGGTATATGCAAAATACATATGAGGAATTATATTAATACAAAGTTCAAGGTGAGAATACGGACTAACTTGGCATGTAGCCAGCTTACTCCATTAGTGGTTAGGGACTTTTAAAAATGCATTGTGGCATTAAAAAAAATACAAAGAAACCAGAAAGTTTTCAAACTGTGGAACCGTTTAGGGAGCAAAGGCAGTTTGAACGATTAATGGAGCACTATGGGTCTAAATGCCAAAGGTCTCTTGTGCTCAGATTTCAGGCATACTTCTAGACAGTACAGTAAGAGTCGAATCACAAAGAGGAATCACCCAGGCATTGAATTACACTATCTAACAAGATAACCAGGGATTTCAAGCTTACAGTGAGCCAAGGAGTTATGTTAAGTAAGGGTTATACAGTAGCTTACTTACCTGCTTGGAGTTACTGTTCACAAAGAACTCCTACAGCCATGGCAGAGGCATAGAAAAAGCAAATCAGATACATGCATTTCAGAGACCACAGCAGCAAACAGGGAAAGTCAAAGCAGTCAAGGAATTGGTGGTACAGGCTAAGAGAGCAGGGGACATTTCCTGCCTTGCAGTCATCAACTCAAGTGAGCCAGTCTGGCTGAAGATACAGTGAAGATCACTGAACAAGACATTTGGTATAAAGAAAGACAACAGATGGCATTTGCTACATACCATTTCAAGTGGTAGCAAATCAAATTCAGAAAAGAAAAGGGCTTAGAAGGACAAGCTAGGAATACAATAAGTCCTCTTTAAAACAACCACTAGGCTCCCATTTATTCAACATGACGTGCACACATACACATGCACACCTGTGAGTGAACGCTCACACGTGCGCGCACGTGCGCGTGCACACCACACACACACACACACATACACACACACACACACACACACACACACACACACACACACAGTGCTCAAAACCAAGGCATGCACACATATTAGGCAAATAGTCTATCACTGAACTATACTCCCAGCTACTATGTTGAATTTTTACTTGATGCAGAAGGTTGCCAATTAATTAATCAGTATGACTAAACAATGGCCACTGCTATAGAAAATGTGCTTTTCTTTTGGTGGAAATCACCTGTCTTCTTGTATCATAAGAGTTAAGAAAAGTAAGTGGAGAAACCTATGTATGACCAACCCTAGTACCCGAGATGGTCCAAACCATGGCAGCAGGTGCTGTGGGAAAAAGCACAGCACATGCCATTGAGAAGCCACTGGTGTAGTTATTGGTAGGCATGTCTCAGTGGCCTGTAGGATGCTCATGCATACAAGGTCAACTGCTTCTTCAAAGAGTGCTTAGGAAAATCTTAGAGTGAAGATGGGCAAGAGGAGCTAATGGTATGTTACAAGAAAGTAGCAGCTTTTCCTGCGTACTTTTGCAAGGCAGCAATGAGCAATGCTTCAGTGTGCAAAACACATTGCAGCTTTCAGGCCAACTGTGTGTACACTAGCATTTGCCCAGCAGATTCCTTAAGGTCTCCCTGGTCTCTGCAGCACTGCCAAGGCTGATTTTATACAGATGAACTGTTTTGCATAATTCTTCTAGTGGGAAACAGAAAGACTCCTCCCGTTGGTCTGCCCACAGTAGGAGGACTACTTCTCTGGAAAGGCATTTAAAAAGCAAGCTGATAACCACAAGAACCTTTTCTTCTGTATGATATCCCAGTTCTCTTTGGACCCTGTTATGATTCATATTTTCTACTCTGAAGCTCTTTAGGACTCTTCCAGTAAAAGCATTTTTTTTTTCTTTTTGGTTTTTCGAGACAGGGTTTCTCTGTGCAGCTTTGGAGCCTATCCTGGCACTCGCTCTGGAGACCAGGCTGGCCTCGAACTCACAGAGATCCACCTGCCTCTGCCTCCCGAGTGCTGGAATTAAAGGTGTGCGCCACCAACACCTGGTAGTAAAAGCAATTTTAAAGGCAAAAGGCTTTAAAAAGGTAAAATAAGCTATGAAGTCAACTTAACCAAAGAGAAGAGTACTACTTTAGATTAGATCCTGCTCTCATTGTCTACTCTTCAAAAAAGAAATTTTTATGAAGCTTCTTACATTCATTAACACTGTTGGGAAATGAAGACATCTGGTATGACAGTCTGTAGAATCAGGCAGCTGTCATTTGCTGGGTTTATGCCCTACGCGGAACCAGTCTACCCATCTATTATTACTGTGAGGGGTAAATGTCATAATGTAAGTTAAACTTCCTATGCAGTATCCAACACATGTTTATGAGCCCCAATCTAGAAGCAAACATAACACACAATCACTGTAGCTTTGGAACTGACAAGTCACTTTCCCCGCTCTGCTCTTCTGGATGAGTGGTAGAGTGGATGGTCCGGATCTTCCATTTGAAACCAGGAGCAGCAATAAGTATGAAGTTAATAGCTGAGCAATGCATCTTATCTTTCCAGAGAGGGTGAAGATTGCCATGGAAGGGTTTGGTAATGGTTAGCCTTAAGACAACACTTCTTTGAAGCTCCAGCAATCAGCACATCACAAATGAAATCAAACAGGATGGGTTTCATGAGGTGCTGCACGCTAGAAATAAACAACCAGGTTCACTTCAAGTATGTTAAGATTCTCCTTGAAACCTTATTCCCTCAGAAATAAAGGTAATATAAATGATCTTGGAATATAAATAGGAAATTGCTATTTGCATTTTCAGGGACCAATGCTTGTAAACTACTATAAATGGTTTTACAAAGAAATGATGGCTCAACCTTGCATAGATAGTGATAATCTTTATGAATGGAACTTAATCCTTTCAAAATAAAACATATGCTAATATTTACATACAATCTTGTATTTGATAATTCTTACCATGCAAACTAGGTATAGACCCTCAAACTACACTTAAAAATTATGTTTCTCTCTCTCTCTCTCTCTCTCTCTCTCTCTCTCTCTCTCTCTCTCTCTCTCTCTGTGTGTGTGTGTGTGTGTGTGTGTGTGTGTGTGCACATGTGCGTGGGAACCCCATGCCATAACATGCATGGAATCAGAAGGTATTGTGGAACTCTGTTCTCTCTTTCTACCAAATGGGTCCCAGGGTTTGAACTTAGGTCATTAAACTTGGTGGCAAGTTTCTTTACCAACAGAACCATCTCTCCAGTGCTACAGTTAAAAAACAAACCTGACAACGGTAGTCACAGTTTTTCTTTAAGTACTAAGACTGGGAGGACTGGGAGCTGGAGCTAGAGCTCAGTGGTACGGCACTTGCTTAGTATGCTTGAAGCCCTAGATTCTGTCTCCAGTATTACAAAGTCCAAGCAAAATGAGAAAACTGACATCGGTGAAGGAAAAAAAAAAAACAAAAAAACAAAAAAACAAAAAAACTGTTACATGATTTTTTTTTTTCAATGTGAAAACTAGATGCAGGCAGACTGACTTAACTATAAAAAATTAAAAAAGAAAAAATTATTTGATCCTTGATAAGGAATTTGCAGGCCACCTGAATATTCCAAATGAGACCCTGAAGGACTTATAATATTATACTCTAGCAGTAGAGTTGGAGAATGGAGCCTGGGCCAGTAGCTTTCCTGTGTTCCCTATATCAAAGGATGGCAGCTTTGAAATGTTACACTATGTGGTGAACATAGGCTCCTAAAAGAAGAGCTGTCCTCAGATAAAGGGCAAGAAGGAGAGAGACACTGAGCTAGTAGGCTGCTAAAGAGCAATACTCCTTTTAGGCAAATGTAGTATTTTTAGTTCATTTTCCCTCTATCTAACTGCATAGATATGAACTGATAGCATGTCAGGATGAAAATTTCCCATTACAGATGTGAGGACTATTCAACTGTATCTTAATAAAACTATTACACAGCATCCAATGTTATGCATTAAAAACTAGTCTCTTGTGGCTGACCTGGAGATCATGTGTAATGTAGTTCCAATGAGGAAAAGGTCTTGAGATTCAAGGAATTGACTTTCAAATGAACTTGTGGAATGTACTCAGGGGAATAGCTGCATGCTATTAAACCCCATTTCATGGGAGGCATAAGCTTACATAATCGGCTCTCCACACCTTTAATGCATCCACACCCCCCCCCCCCCCCGGCTGGTAGTGGTCATGAATAATCACAGATTAGAGAACAAAGAGAAGCTGAGAACTCTGCACTCTGTAGTCCTCAGTGTGTCACCTGTTGGGATACTGAGTACACACTGTGTCCTATTTTCAGTATCTGTAACATGAGAATACTACATCCCTCCTAGAGCTGGGGTGACAACTGAATAAGAAAATAAGTACAGGAGTTTCGGGAACATTAAATTTTAGGGTTGATGTGACTAAGAACTGTTTATATCATACCCAGTGCCAGAAACACTGCTAGTTTTTGATAGTGACCACCATGGTGGTCCCTATGACAGTTATTTATAGTTGTTCCCATCTCTGCTTTGTACTATAATTATATTGTGGGCCTATGAAAAGGTTGAATGCATCTGCATCATTTGAATCCGCTGACAGAATTCATACATAAAGGAGACAAACTAAATACTGAATTTTAATGATAGAATAATTCTCAAATCAATTGATATATTTTATATGTGTATAAGTATATAATCAAATTTATATATTTATGTAGGCATATTTATATATGCATGTAAACATTCCCAAAGTGTCCATTCCTTATTTAAATTATGCTAATTTGGTACTGCTAAATTATCTCAAAATTAGGCTCTGAGGGTCCTATGGTACTGATGTTTATGTGTTCCTCTGCCTGCCTGAAAAATTCATCTACATGAACAAATGCCTGAAGTCCAGAATTTGACCAGTTTCATAGCTTTATAGGAAGGGAAGAGAGGCCATGGAAAAAGATGGGTTATCAGTATTCAATTGGTACTAGAAATAAGAGCAGTTTAAATGTGGTGATAATCACACAATGTGCTGCCATGCCTAGAACGAGCATGCACCGGTTTTTGAGGTTGCCATTCTGGGATGAGGGAATAGTCAAGTGACGCTGATCTGCATATTACAATCAAAATGCCTGTAGCTTTTCATTTTCTGACTCTCAACAATGCAAATGCAATGAAATGGCTCAAGTTACCCTCATTTGGAAAATACAGTGATGATTTATCTTTCATTTTTATAGCAGAAGGAATATTTAAAATACTCAAGTGGAGTGGGTGTTGAAGTTTTTCTTCAGGAAGTACTGTTGGAAATGGCGATGCCCCTCACCAGTTTACCCATGTTAAGAAGAACCGAACATATGCTGGTCCATCCTGTCAGGGATGACTACTGACTACTTAAACAGCGGTGGTTGCTAGGAGACAGTTACTCAGCTGCAGGGCTTTCTGCAATTGTGTCTCCCAGAACTCTTGCAAACTGTCCATGTATTTGTCCCAGAGCATTTTGGCAGCATCCTTCTGTGCTTTCTGCTGAAAGCCAGTTAATTATGAGGCTTGTAAACTTGGGTCTTTCAACCACCTGCCTTCCTTACACGTTAACACACATGCTCGGACTTGAACAGCACAGTGTGGACTACCTGCTGTTTCCCTCCATCTCATCCACTTTTCTGAGGTTCCTTCCACACCTGCACCTCAGACAGCATGAAGGGCAAAAGAAATGGGACTTGTAGCCAGATCAGAGGATTACTTGAATTAGTTGGAAATTTGCTAAAATTTTATGCCAAGATGCAGGGGCCTCTTTCCTAGGACAGGGGAGAGAGAAGAGGCACACAGAAGCCAGTCAAGGACAACTAAGGCAGAAAAGCTACAGGACAAGGGCTCTGAACACATCTCTGTTTGTTCTTTGAAACATAAGGTGTACTGTTCTCCTCTGAACAACCTGTCACCTCCCTTTTCGTCACCTCCCCTTACTTGGTGCAACCAGCACTCAGCATGGCACCTTCTCACTTACAAAGGGGCTGGCTGAGGGCTTTGACTCGAGGCTCCATAGCACTATGGCAGGCATCTAACTTTTCTTTCCTACTCTACTGAACCCCCATAAAAGGCCCTGAACAGACGCTCGCTTGCCCTCTCTTCCAGCAAAGTCCCCTAGTGAATAACACCCTGTCTCCCAGGCAGATACATCAGAAACCATCTTGAAAAGAGATCCCAGCTCAGTTCCTCTCCAGCCTCTGTCCATCTCCTTGGTGCCTAGCACTTCTTTTTTGAGACAGTCTTTCTGAGGGCCTGAGCCAAGAAAGCAGACCAGGAAGTCTTCTGTTTGTTTAAGGATGCTCCACCCTGCTCATGATTCATGCAGGAGTCAGGCTGCCAGGGCAGCCCTCAGGAAAACCCTGTGCAGATACCCAACACTTGTGTTTGCCCATCTGAATGAAGTGTGCACTGTTCACAGGTCCTCTCCTCCAGTCTGCCTTAGGAATCTTTCTCTCCATATCCCTGGGCTCAATTTCCCTTCTCCAGGACTCTGACTGATTTTGCCTGACCTTTTCTTTGTTTGCCTGAATTCTCTATATCTAGCTACAAGGCTCTAACTTTTGGCCTACACTTTACACCTTTGAAGGGAAGTCCTCCAGAGCAACAAGAGTGTCTACATAGATGTGACCAAGGGGAATATAAGGAGGCTACCTACTTGTAGGTAGTGTGCCTTGTCAGTGTGTTTGGGCAGTGGGCACCACACTGTATGTTCTTGCCACCATCTTGGAAGTGCTAGTAGTAGCTTTTCTGACTTTGTTGGTATCATTGAGATTTTCACACTTGCTCAGCCTGTGTAACCCTATTAGTGAACCTATAATGTTCAGAACATTTAGTTGAAACTCCTCTATAGATTCTATTTAGCTGCCAAATTACAGTTTTTACAAAACCCCATACTTCTAAAGAATTCATCTAATCCAAAAAGCATTTTGATTCTGAGACTAAACATTTGATAGTTCTTTGAACTCAGACATCCCAGAATGGTTTCAGAAACAAATGCCATTGGGTGACACTATTTTTCCTACATTCAACTTGGATAAGTATAGACAAGACAGAAAGAAGAGCTCAGACATATACTACAGTAGGAAGCTTCTCCACAAAGAGTCCACATGCCTTCAAGTGGTTCACATGCCTGACGGGCCACTGGACACACACACACGGACATGTAGTTATGCCGCTGAGCAGGAACACATCAGGGAGACCAAACAGCATGAGCACTAACATGCTCATGCATCATGGCTCCAGCAGGTGGCCCAGGGATCCTGCATAAGGACACAGTACTTCAGGACATCTGGGAGGCATATGTTACCTGCTGTCTTTGGTAGGCAGAGAAAGTTCTTTCTAGGTCTTCAAGGTCTAGAATTTTGAACACTTTGGTATCATCGATTTCGGTCCATACTGTTCCTTCCAATTTGTTCTAGAAACATCAAGTTAACAAGGTCTGTGATTGACAGTCACACAGAAAAAAACAAAACAAAAACAAAAAAAAAAAGTTGGTTTTTTTTTTTTGTTGTTTTTTTGTTTTTTTTGTTTTTAAGACAGGGTTTCCCTGTGTAGCTTTGGAGTCTGTCCCAGAAGTAGCTCTTGTAGACCAGGCTGGTCTTGAACTCACAGAGCTGGTTTGAATCCATGTGTAATTATTTCAGAGACAATACCAACTAACACAAGAGCTGGGGAAAACCCTGAGTCCACATTAGACAGTCAGGCTATCCAGCAGCGGGGACATTTCCCCCTCTGTGAGGACACTGAGCTGCAGGTGCCACCCACTGATACATTAATGAGAAAATGGGAACAAATGTCTTACCTCAGGCAGCTTAGACCAGTTGAAGGATTTCAGTGCATTGGTGGGCTGGGGAATATTTTTCTTTTTGAGTGTCAGACTCACTGGAGCACCAGGAGGTGGCAGGATTCCCCCTAAGGGAGGAGGCCCTGGGGGAGGAGGAGGACCCCCAGGAGGGAGGGGAGGAGGTGGAGGAGGAAGGGCTCCACCTGATAAAAGTGGGGGTGGTGGGGGAGGGAGAAGAGATCCTAGCCCAGAGGAAGGAAAGGGGCCCCCTGGGGCTCCGGGTGAGGGTCCTCCTGGGACTGAAGCACAGACAGCCCTCTGGAAAGAGAAGATCAAGAAGAATCAATGAAAGGAGAAAATTCATTGGGTGACTTTAAGAATCTAATCCTCATCTGAGCTATCTGTAACAGAGCACTCACTTTTCTCAGAATGTGGGTGTCAAGGTTGGGTAAATCAAATGGACTTTCCTGGACCCTCATGTCTTCTGACAGTTATATGCTTTTTTTGTGGATCCTTTATCTCTGTCACTTGCACCATCCTACAGTTTGGTTTTCATAGCATCCCTTATCTATCTAAGAAGCTAATGTGAGTTCCTTTGTTCTTAGGACAAGATTTAGTGGCCAAAACTCAACCCCAAACCACTTCTGCTGCCTAAGCCACGGGATGTTGGTGGTTCGAGTCCACTACTGAGATCAACTGTGAAACATTTCAGAGCTCATTCCTACATCACAAGTGTCTACTTCAGGGCAACAGGCCCAGGAGAAAAGAGGGTCTCGATACCCCTGCGGACAGGAGGCCAGGTCTCAGCTCTCACCCTGTTGAGCTCATGGAGCTGTGCTGTGAGATCTGCCACCTGCTGCTTGACTTGCTTGTGCTCACTTGTCTCCTTTTCAAGCTTCTCTTTCATCTTATTTAAGGTCTGCATCATTTCTTCCTTCTCTTGGGTCTTGGCGTCACATTCTCTCTCTTTCTTCTCCAGCTTCTGTTGTAGCTCATTGTGTTCTACACAAGAAAATAGGACATGAAAACGGCCCTCAGGGAGGAAGCATTTTCTTTAAAAAGAGGGGGGAAACAGGCTGAGGATGATACAGAGATTGTGGGTCAGCCTGTCCTAGACACCAATCTTCTTCCCCACACAAGGGCAACTCAAGAGCCATCAGTGTTCATGCTGGGAAACGGCCTCATGTAATGCATTTAGTAACATTTTGGAAAAGATCAAAGGAACCCTAATGCCATGATTCTAAAACTGGGGAAAGGAGTTTGAGCAACTTCTCATGGAGAATGGCATCTTAATTCTAAGTCCTGACACTGAGGTGGCCTAACAGCTACACTAGGGCAACAGATTATTAAAAGAAGGGTCCTTCTCACAAATTGGAAGTGGGCCAGAGAGAAGCCCAGCAGTGGTGAATGAAGTTAGTTGGCTTGTGTCCCACTAGCAGGAGAAGGATTCTGTGCTGTAACAGAAAGCTGCTGGCAGCCCTAGTGTATACTCTGAGTCATGTCTTCCTGCCCCCTGGGAAGGCTAGCTGAGTACTTTGTGCTTCTGGAAACCGATTGTTAACCTAGTAGAAGCAAATGTTATTGTCTCTGTGTTCAATATCTTAAGGGTGGCAGTGCTGATTAGGAACGGGAACCACAGGACTGAAAGGACAAAAAGTAGCTCTTGGCTGTGGTTACTGACGTCCCCAGGTGTGGTGTCACGGTATGTGGGGATCTAATTCAGTGTAATGATGTTCATTTTGCCAATGAATATAAGCTTGTTGATGGGCTTCAGAAAAGAGAAATGATGAAGTTTATCTAGGCTGTAGGTTTCTAATTTCAAATACTTGCCCTCAATGCCTCTGGGGATACAGCCATTGGGGCTGAGCTTTACACAGCTGGTCTCTACTTCTGAACTTGATAACACATTTAAACTCTTACTGTCTCTTTGTGATCTCCCCTCCTTTACGGGTCTCCAAATTGAAATCTGCAGTAAAGTGTGAGCCATTAAAATCCTTGAGTTTTGTCTGCTTCCAAACAAAACATTAAAACCAAAAAGCCTTCAATCACATTTACCACTCCACTGATGCCTGACTTCTGGTCCACATCTAAAACAACCTTTCTGTGTTCCATTTTCCTTCTTCTATCTCCACTTCATTCATCACTGATAATTAAGAGATTAGGAATGTCCCTTCCCCTCTTTCATCAACAGCCTTTGACAAATCTGGCTATGCCTCAGATTCAGTGAGAGGTCTTAACATTCCAAGATCACTGCCCAAAGCCCTCTGCAAGCAGTGTATACAGGCTCCTTGATGGTCCTGAAATAACACATTTGGGAAGTGCCAGCCTGAAAACTGTCTCCCAACTGACATCATTTATTATCCATTCACTGAACATTTATGGGTATCAGAGTCTTGTGCTCCATAGACTTCTCCCTCTGATATTCTCCTGCTTTTAGGTCCAAACAACTTCCTATCGCCTCCTTTGAAATTGTCAACAATTCAATCTAACTTTGCTAGCTGAAGCCTCCAGAAGAGAACTCATTTTACATACAATTTCTCTTCTCTTTTGCCCTGTGGCAACTTCACTTATACCACCCCATTCTTCCCACTGACTTTGGATATTTTTCTCCTGGGCCACCTTACCCCTGAACCCTGTGATGGTTTCTATCATTTGCTGTGCAGTTAGTATGTGCCCAACACTATGCTAACTTTCAATTTCCTTTAAACTTAGTCTTCACATCAACCTATGAGTGAGATTCACTCCCCATGCTGTGGAAGTGGGGATCACCAGGGGGACGAGGAGATGTCACTGCTCACAGGAAGGAGGTTGGAGTTCAGACTCCCAAAGAGAAGCCAGCACAGTTCAACACACCAGAGACCCTCAGGTGCTCCATGGATATATGGTTAGACAATTAAAAAATCTCATGTCCCAAGTGCTCTCGACTGTACACTCACACCTACACACTCTAGCGTGTATTCTTAGCCATCTATTCACCGACTGCTCTCATCTGCTGTTGGTAGCTGTGATAAACAGCATGATGAAAAGCATCCTTTGGAGGAAAGGATGTGATTTATCTTATACTTCCAGGTCACAATCAACCACTGAGGGAAGTCAGTACAGGAACTTGCTAGAAGCTTAAAGCAGAAACCACAAATAACTGCTTGCTGGTTTGCTCTCAGGCTAACTCTCAGCTATCTTTCTTTTTCTTTAATTAATCTTTTAATTTAAATTGAAAACCATCTTATTTTACACACCAATCCCAGTTCCCTCTCCCTCCCACCCCCCATACCCCCTCCCCAGCTATCTTTCTTATATAGCTCAGGTCTACCTGCCTAGGGATAGCACTGCCCACAGTGGGCTGGGCCCTCCTACATCAATCTACAATAAGAAAAATACCACAAAGACATGCCCACAGGCCAGTCAGATCAAGGCAACCCCCAAATTGAGACTGTCTCAGATAACACTGGGCTGTGTCAGGTTGTCAGCTGAAGCTAACTAGAAGAAGAACTATACTCTCTCTGGAATGTATTATAAAGATTATCTGAGAGCAATGCAGGTGAATAGCAGCACAGGGAGCCCCAGCAGCCCTTGCTGCTGGCATTTCTCACTCCCTCTGGTTGCTCTGAGGAAGTGTGGTGTGAGAAGAGGGAGTGCTTAGGCGGCTCTTGACATTTGTTTCAGAAAATCGGATGCTGGGTGAACGTAGCTGTATGTCACTGGCTGTGACTGAATGACTTTGACAAGTGGAAGAAGAGTCCCTCTTTCAGTGTGGTGAGGAGTTGGGGAGTGTGACTGCTTTCCCAAAGGTGACTTGAATTTGCTAAGATTCTGAAGGAGGGAGGGAAGCTGTATGCTTCTGGGGGTGGCTGGCACCAGGAGGATCACAAATGTCTCTCCCGTCAGAGGCTGAATTACAGCATCAAAGGCATACTCCCATAACACTAGTGGTTGGCCTGCTAATGTTCCTAACGTGTCTCCACAGTGGTTATTGATTTTCCACGTGATTTCTCTTTCTATGATGGGTGCCACATGAGAGCCAAGAAGACAACAGAACTGCCCATACCAAATAGTAAGTAGCTTGTGCTTTTGTCCCAAGAGTCTCAAGAACTCTTAGGCTGCTTCTTGTATTTATTCAAACCCAAAATGCTGTAAGTGAAGTGCAGCTGTGGGCAGGGACTTGTGTGCTCAGTAGTTTTTAAAGAAATCTTGAACTAATTACTTTAAAAAAATTAATGTGTGTGTGTGTGTGTGTGTGTGTGTGTGTGTGTGTGTGTGTGTGTGTGCGCGCGCGCGTGCGCGCGCACGCGCGCACGTGCAGGGGCATGTGTGTAGGTTAAAGGTAAGAGTCAGTTCTTTCCTTCCACTATGTGGGTTCCAGGGATCAAACTCAGGTTGTCAGATTTGGTGGCAAGTACCTTTACCCACTGACCCATTGTAAGGGCCCTTAAAACAAACAAAAACAAAACAAAACAAACAAACAAACAAAAAACCCCACACTTTGTTTTCAATAAATGAAACCTGAACAGCAAATGTTACAATCTCTTCTAAAATACAGAATAATAAAACATAAAGATGAAGTACCTGGAAAACAGCAAGAAAACTAAATGGTTTGAATTTAAAAAGTCAATCCAAAATGTCTTAAGATGTGAAAAAGAAAGGCTACTTGGTGTGCAGACGTGAACACGAAGCCAGTTCCCCAAAGCCCAGGCAACCTAAGCAGAGCCACACCTGCCAGAGCCTTGTTGCTTACCTTTTCTCATTTTCTCTGCCTGTTCCTTCCACTGCTTAACTTCATTTTCATTAACCAACCTGTAGAATAGTTAAAGGAATACTTGTTACAAAGAACAAAACATGTTCTTTGTCAAATGTGTTCCTCTTGGGTGCACAAATAGCATACTGCGTAGACTCCTCAGCAAAACCCAGATGTGTTTATTTGTAACATTTCATCTGTTTCAGGGGTCAGTCTGATATAGGACAACATGAGTATCTCAGAGCATTGCCATCACAATCTCACAGACAAGAAGAGAAGAGACTTACATTCTTACGACGTTCTTAATATTAAAGTTTTCCAAAGGTGTGGAGTCAGGGTCTTGTCCTTTGTCATTCTGGATAACTATTTGCTGTATGATTCTGTCTAGCAGCAGCCAGTACTGAACTGTGTTACCACTTCTCTTGTCTAAAACAGAAAAGAGGGGTGGAAACGATCTTCAAGCTGTTTGTAAACTAGGATGAGTAGTTTTCAACAGTGGGCCCCCTTAGAGCCACAGATCTGACCAAGAAACACTCTCCATACCCCTTTCTACATGTGTTGTAAGGCATGCACTTATTTTGAAATCAGAGTAAATTGTAGATCATTTCATTTTGAGGATTTCATGACTGCCCCTGATCTGGGAGGAAACAAACAATGGAAAGTGACAAAGCTGAGGTATGCAACCAATCTAGTTAGTACTACAGAGAAGTCAGAGCCCTTGGATGCTGTCCTCACTCTCAATGGTGCCCACAGTCACAGAACTCACAAGGCATCTGGAGGCAATGGTGCAGAATGGACATGAAGTGAGGGTAGGCTTCACTGTGAGTCAGTCGCTTCCTGGTCAGCTCAAACATCTGAGTTGCACTTTTTGTGTCTATGTGAACCTATTTTACAGGAAAAACAAATCTGAATCACACATCACTTTCTTAATTCTCTCCAACCCAGAAGAGTGCATGCCACACAGATACAAGTGGACCCTGCTGCTTAGGGAGCAGAATAGGGCTTCGTCTGTGCTCATAGGCTGCACTGGCCCATACAACACAGAGCATGAACCTCAAGAGGCAAATCCTATGATTTGACACATCGCATCAGAATAATTATAGGAATACATACCAGTTCAAATCTTTTGGCAAATTCTAGTTCATCTTCATTTCGGAGCATTTCAAAAAAATCTAAATGCCTGAAAGGTAATTGAACAAAAGTTAGAAAAACTGGAACATCTCATGAACACAAGCACAAAGGACTCAGGATGTTAGGTGCAGGCCTAGGCACACTGTGGTGGTATACTGATGAAGCCCCATCACTCAGGAGATGGATACAGGACCAGTCCAAGCTCAAGCCCAGCCTGGGCTGCACAGTGAGTGCCAGTCTCAGAAAGCAAAGGCAGGGGAGGTAGATAGTAGTGAATAACTGTCATCACATGTAAGGTACTGGGGTTGACCCTCAGGCTGGCAAAGAAAAGTTAAAAAGATCCTTCCTGATTTTTAGTGTTATCTCCAAAAGAAACATGGTAACAAAACTTGAATGCCTTTGCTTAACCATTCTAAAGATAAAAACAAAACAAAACATATCTGAGTTAAATAATATCATAGTAAGAATAAAAACAGGAAAAACCTAGGATGCATAGCACCTGGTAGGTAATTAGAAAATGAATAAGTGCTTATCAAACCTAAAAAATGTCCAGATTCCACTTTGATGACACTTTCATGGAAAAACAAGCCCATTAGCTCACACTTGACTTGCTATTGAGTTATACATCAGAAAAAAAATATCGGTGTCATTCATTCATTCGTGTGAATTTTGGTTAACCTCCTACTCTGTGTTCTGCATTCCAGGGATGATGCAGTCTATGAGGACAGAGGGATGGGAAACAGAGAAGGGAATAGAACTGCTCTGTAGTTGAAGGAGGGGGTGTTCTGCAGAAGAAGGGAACAAGTGGTCAGACATCTGTGAAAGGTGTTCAAAGCCAAAGAAAGGCTAAGTCCAAGGGTCCCAGGCAAGCATTGTCAAGGTGAAGAGCATGCTGGGTGTGTGAATGAGGAAGACAGCAGTGGCAGCAAGAGTCTGCAAGCTGGTGGGGATGCCTTAGAAATGGTAACAACTCAACAGTGGCTGGAAACTGGAACTCACAGAATGCCTATTAAAGTTACTAAGTGATTCCACAGGTCTCACAGGCAGTTCTTATGATAGAACTAGAGTCCAGCTGTCATCGACATTATTACCACTTTTATAGGTATTAAAAATAGGAAAGTTCAAAAAGAGTGAGTAACTCCAGCAGAATACATAGGAGGCAAGACAATGGCAGGACAGATTTGGGCCACATGAAGCTCTCTATGCCATCTGTTTCCCTCACTGACAAAGCTTCACTAAAAGAACATAAGAATCCGAAGTAACAGGCTGTGCAAGCTCCGGATGTGACTGGCAGGCTGGAAGCAGCCCGTGGACTAGCACTTCACCTCGCACTGAATCATATGGTGGATACTGCATGGACCCTCTCGAGCTGTGACAGTATGTAATAGTATGATTTACCTGTCTAATGTTGAATTTTCATGTTCCCTTAATTTATCTATAACAGGTTGAATTCCTAACATCAGAAATTCATAGCGAAGATGGAGTCGAAAGTCCAAACTCTCCTGAAAATAAAAGGGGGACACAATACAAATTTATAGTTTTTCAACTATATCGTCACCACATTGGAAAAGTGTGCTTTAATGCTCTCTGTGTAAAACTGCAGGACAGAGCTCTTACCACTCCGGCTCCTTGGCTTAGCACTGCATTGATGAAGGACATGATGGCAGTCTTGAGACTCACTTCATCCCGATAACGCCCAGTGCTTTTGTCCAAGTCGTTAATTAATGTCTGTCAATTATACAAATAGAAAAAGTAGGGTCTGAATCATTACCAACTCTACCTATGCTCATTTAAAGATTTTTTTCTAATGCTTGGAGGTTAATTTTTAAAGTCTTCCCCAGAATTACACTGATTCAGAGACAGCCTCCTTTATACTCAGGATTGTGGTTATGAACTCTTTTCCAGGAGTGGTCACAGCAAGTGTACATAAAACACGAGAAACTTTGCCCCCTAGTCTCCACTTGCTTTTTACTTTGAGTAGATACATGATGACACAGTCGCACTATTAATTTTGATCCTAAATAAAGAATAGTAACCTGCAAAGTTTTCAAGGGACATTCCAGCCAATGGATTCAAAAGATGTGTGCTATGTAATATGTAGGATGCAGTCAGTTTGTTTTAAAATTTATTGCATTAAATGTATTTGTTTTTATTTTATGTGTGAGTGTCCTATCTGCATGTAAGTATGCGCATTATACATGTGCCTGGTGCCCACAGAGGTCAGGAGAAGTCATCGGAGCTCTTGGAATTGGAATTATGGATGGTTGTGAATCACCATGTCAGTGCTGAAAACTGAACCTGGGCCCTCTGTGAAATCAACATGTATTCCAGCCCTGGGTCATAGTTTTAGTTCAGTGTATCTTAGACCCCAGAATGATCAACAGAGAAATCATATTCTATTTTCCTGTTCTTGAACCTAAGAGAAAGGGAATGTTTAAAGACAAAGTGTGAGCACTGGGAGGAACTATCAGGGCCAGAAAAGGTACCTGTTTATGTAAAGAGTGGGGTGAATGAGAAAGCCTGTGGGGAGTACTTACCTGGAAGCGGGTTCTCTCACTGGCATACTTCTGGTAGTGCAGCATAGCCTGCAGAACTTTCTTGTGACCTCCAGGAACCAGGCACACGGCGCCCAAGATTTCTAGCACGGCCACCTTTGTTTTAATGTTTTCTGTGCTCAGACTCTGAGCAATGACATTAATACTCTCAGAATGAGCCAGGACATGGGCCCGGCCTTGAGAGTTGTTCATTAGAGCCTTTATACAGCCAATGAGGGAGGTATGTATCCGAGACTCAGAGGTCTCATAGTCCATAGTCTTCAGAAAGTTGAGAATACATGACAGGCCATCCAAATCGATGAATCTGGTGACAAACCTGTCAGGAAGAAAAGAAAAGATTAGATTCGCTCCTTTGTGCTTTTGGAACCGTCTTTAACAGAAAAGCCCGGGGGGGGGGGCGTGAAAGGAAGTAGACTTACATTAATGTAAGGCTTACATTAATGAGGTCTTTGTAATTCTTTGCCTCTTCCACAGCACAGACCCGATCTAACCAGACTGTGAAAAAATCTCCATTTGGTGCAAGCATACCTCAGCTGGTACAAATACCAACAGATTACATCTTCTCACAAAGCCAGGACTAGCAGTCACTTAGCATATATATATTCACCCCTTCTCCCTGGTGTTGGGGATTGAACTCAAGGTCTCAGATATGCTAAGCAAAAACTCCGCCATTGAACTATAGCCCCATCCCTAGAATATCTCTCCTGTGCTAAGTTAAAAGTCATTTGCTGATCTGAGTGACTGCAGCATCTAGTTCCTATGTGGTCCTGAGCATTGCCCCTACATGTCAAAGGGAAGCATCCCTCAGTTCTACTGCTCATCAGACAAATGACTCCTTTTATTGCTTGGGTGTTTAATAGTGAAACCCTTCTTTTACATGGTACACTACAGGGAATCCTAATACACAAACAGGTAAGAGCTAAGGTTTGTTCCTGTGAATTAATTTTATCAGTATTTATAACCTTTACTGTGAAGGGTGAGAATTCACAATGCACATGTGTATATGAAAGCTGACCAGCACAGATAAGAACAATCTATTTATCTGACTACCCTGGAACTTCCAAGCTCTCTCACCACTGGATACCTCAGCTCAGGGCTCACAACAGACCAAGAAGTGAGGAGTTTGTTGTCATGGTCTGGATGACCCTTGTCAAACACCTGTACAGTGCTTTGTATGCATCAATACTTTTTCTTTAGTTTGTATTTTATTACTAAATAAATATAATTGCTAACTATTATTTTTTTAACCATTCCACCACATTACACTACCCTTTACTCATGGCACCCATGCTAATGAAATGTACTGTAAGAACATCAATACTTTCCCAAACTCTGGAGGTCTTAGTGGGAGGTGATAGTGGAGTAGGGGCAGAGTGGAAGTAGTTACTAGAGAGAATTCAATACTTGCCAGAAAGCCAACCCATCTTTATTACCATATAATGGTAAAACCATTATTACCGATATATAATTCACATGCCATAAAGCTCATTGATTTAGACAATACAATTTAGTGGTCAAATAATATCTCATAGTCTACGTTTTAGTTACTCATTTGTCAGCTGGACATGGGTGCTCAGGGGATATGGGTTGTTTCCACTTAAAACAACAACAAAAACAACAACACTACTTTGAATAATGCTGATAATGAGCACCTGCACACAAGTGTCTGGGAACCCATCTTCACTTTACTTGTCTGTATACCTAGGAGGACAGCTTTTTGGGTCATATGGTGACACTATGTTTAACACTGTGAGGAACTAGCTGCCCTACTATGCTCCCAAACGGGAGCACTGACATTCCTAAGAGCAATGAAAATGGTCTTGCCATACTTGTGCTCTAGCATTCTCTCCCTCTTTCTCCCTTCCTTTTCTTTTGCAAAAGTTATTTTAGTCATTGTCTGCCTTTCTTTTAAAAGGTTCAGAGATCAAAGTAGCTACCGATGGTTCAGTTACATGCTTTTAAAAGTAAGAGTCCCTGGATGGTTTGAGCACTGCAGCATACAGGAGGGAGAGAGGAAAGAAGGAGAGGACGGCTGTACTACCCAGGGGAAAGCACCTCATGGGCTTTGTCCTCAGGGCTGTCTTTAGACTCTCGATGGTTTTACTCCTCTCTTCCTCCTCTTCCTTCTCTAGAGCCAGCAGAGATTTCCTCTACAAAAGAAAACAGAAGTTACGTCTTCATTATTATGTTTTAATTGTTGTAAATTATTTCTACCAAAAAAATCAGTGCATCTATGATTAAGATTGAGTACCAGCAAAACCAAAGAATACCACCAAGAACTCTGTAGAGTCTTGTCTGTATTACAAGTTAGACTTTCAAACTATAAATGACATTTTAATAAAATGTTTGAACATTTTAGAAGAGGTTAAGTTGTACAGATGTTTGTACAATTATTGTATCACATGCCCTGATGTAGATGTCACCATTTGTATTTGACAGAGAGAAGAAGCTGAGCCTATAGCTGGGTGAAACTTTCTGGCACCTAAAGGTAAAAGCATCACAGGTTCAGGTGACACACACAGCCTCTTTTCCATGTGATCACTAGAATTAGCTAAAATTGGAATGAAGATGAAAGGGATTTCTTTATGTCAATTTTTTTTAAAAGTAACAATTAAATTAAATCTGATACTAAGATGGTCTCTACTCTCTGAGTAAATGCATGTTCTTAATTATGACCCAACATCATTCAGAAATCAAGGTATGGAAGGTGGGGATGGTGGGGGGGTGGGGGGGAGAAAGAGACAGGAGATGAGGTGCACACACACACATACACACACACTCAGACGTACATACATACACATACATACATACACACACTCACTCACATACACACTCACACACACATACATTCACACACACACACACATACACACTCACACACACATACATTCACACACACACACACATACATACACTCACACACACACACACACACACACTCACTATGCAGAGAGCTGCTAAGGCAGTGCTTCTCTAGCTGACTGTCTTGGCAGGTCTGAGGAAGCCTGAGATGCTATATTCCTTCAAAAATTTCCAGGCAATGTTGATGCTGCAGAAGCAAGGCTCTAAGTAAGCAGATCTCAGTGACATCAGTTATTTATTTACTTATTATCAGTATGAGTGTGGTACTATGTGTATGCACGTGTATGGCAGGTGTTGTGAAACTAGGGGAGAATATCCTGCATATTCTCTCTTTTTTAAAAAAAGTTATTCATTTTCCTTCTATGTGAATGGTTGTTTTACTTGCATATATGTATACCATGTGTGTGCAATACCTGAGGAAGCCAAGCACTGGAGTTACAGATGGTTGTGAAATACCATGTGGGTATCAGGAATCAAGCCGGGGGTCCTCTGGAAGAGCAGCCAGTGCTTTTAACCTCTAAGCCATCTCTCCAGCCCCAGCTGCCATATTCTCTCGAGATGGTCTTTTACTGTATCTGGATGTCTATGATGGCTAGTGTTAAATGTCAATGTGACAGAATCTATAATCCCCTGGGAGATGGGCCTCTAGGCATGTCTATTTTGGGGGATTACCTTGACTGTATTAAGTGATATTAGAAGACCTATTCTAATTTTAAGTGGGATGGTCCCCCCGGGAAGGATACCCTGGACTATAAATGGAGAAGGCAAGCTGAGGACTGGTAGTCACTGCTAGCAGTGACTACCAGTCTTCAGCTCTGTGTTCCTGACTGTGGATGTCATGTGACCAGGTGCTCCAAATTCTGCTGCCTTGCCTTCTCTACTGTGATGGCCCAAAACCTTGGACTGTGAGCAACAAAAACACTTTCTGTTAAGTTGCTTTTTCTCAGAGAATTTATCACAGCAACTGGGAAAGAAGCTAAAGCACCATCTCCTGAGTCCTCAGGTGACATGAAGTACAATATCCACAAGGGTTACCCTCTTTTCACTTCCTTTCATCCATGACTACCTAGCTGTGCCAGAACAGCCCTCCTACCCCACATCTAGCCCAGAAGCCTTCACCCACAAGCTGCTGGCCCTTTCCTTCACCTGCTCTGAACACATATTCCTGTCTCCTCAGCCCTATCTGTTACAAATCTGAGAAGAGGCTGTGTGGGGGACGGTGAGGTGACTCCACAGAGAGAGATAAGCCTGAAGCTTATCCACGGATCTAAACAATCTAGCATTTCTCAGGTTTGCAAATCATCATGGGAAACTTTATGACTTTTAAAGTCAATAGCACCAACATGAAGTAACTGAATGTTAAAACTAAAACCCAATTTGACCTTTTGGTAAGAAAGAAGTATAAGGCCTAAGATAAATAACCAGTGTCATGTATGGCAGCTGGGGGGGGGGTCTTTTGTTTCTTTTATTTTTAGATGTTATTTGCTGGTGATGTGTCTCGACAGCTGTCACCAGAGGAGAGTATATGAAGAAGCTATGCACAGAAATAGGCCAAGAATTCCTCCAAATCGCATGACACCCATCCTGTGAAGTCAGTGACGGGCATTCAGTCTCCAGCGGCAGCTGGACGCCTCTAGAGTGTCAGAAGCACTCTGAAGTGGCAGCTCACAACCAGGCCTTGACAGTGAGTATCATTCCTTCTTATGGAGATGAGCTTCATAAGAGCATCCTGAACAAAAACCACTCATTTTATTGTAGGTCACTACCACCAGGTAAAGGCCTGTACACTTAGCAGCTTAGCAACCCTGGAGAAGGCTTCTGAGCACAGGGACATTGCAGTACACCTGTCTTTCTTAGAGCTGGGAACTCCCTTTACTAATGCAGGGAGGGCTCCCCTAGAGCAGAAGGACCATGCTCATTCCTTAATGTGAAACCATCAGATTTGGATCTGAGATTGCATTCGTGTGACAAAAATCAACCTGCCATCCTAATGCTACTTTTTATAGAAAGCCTCAAGTGTTTAGACTTTAAGAGTTTCCTTTGCAACTTAGAGTTGATAAGGGAGATAAGCCTACATTTCTAGAGTTAATCTTCAAGCCACACAAGTAGTACATACTGGTGATTATACAGGGTAGGCTTTATGATAGCCCTAAGCATCTGCTCACACAAGAAGCCAGCAAAAGACACAGTACACACTGGCAAGGACCTTCCAGGGAAAGCTGCTGAGACACAGTGAGACAGTGTCCTGGACCAGAACCACTCCGCTCTGAAACATTTCCTTGGTGTGAACTAGGCAAAATAAATGGCACCTCACATCTTCCTCCCAAAGCTCCAGTCCTAAAGCCTATTAGGCCATTCTCCTGCATCAGACTTTTCTTTGACTTTTAGAAACCAACAGATGGTCCTTGAAAGAACAAAGTGTTCTTGGTATGAGGCTTGCATAAAGTAACTTGACTTGTTTGCTCCACAAAGGGCTGATTTTACAGCAAGTGGGGCTGCTCTGGCCTGTTTCATCAGACTCTAGGGGCATTAAAGGCAGCAGAAGCCTTCCCTTCACCAGAACAGCCCACAGTGCCCACAGTGCCTACGGTGCCCATGGTGTCTGTGGTGCCTACAGTGCTTGCAGTGCCTACAGTGTCTGCAGTGTCTGCAGTGCCTACAGTGCCTGCAGTGCCTACAGTGTCTGCAGTGCCTACAGTGTCTGCAGTGCCTACAGTGCCTGCAGTGTCTACAGTGCCTGCAGTGTCTGCAGGGCCTATAGTGTCTGCAGGGCCTACAGTGCCTGCAGTGCCTACAGAGTCTGCAGTGCCTACAGTGTCTGCAGTGCCTACAGTGCCTGCAGTGCCTACAGTGCCTGCAGTGCCTACAGTGTCTGCAGTGCCTACAGTGTCTGCAGTGCCTACAGTGCCTGCAGTGTCTACAGTGCCTGCAGTGTCTACAGTGCCTATAGTGTCTGCAGGGCCTACAGTGCCTGCAGTGCCTACAGAGTCTACAGTGTCTACAGTGCCTACAGTGTCTGTAGTGCCTACAGTGCCTGCAGTGCCTACAGTGTCTGCAGTGTCTGCAGTGCCTGCAGTGTCTGCAGGGCCTACAGTGCCTGCAGTGCCTACAGAGTCTACAGTGTCTACAGTGCCTACAGTGTCTACAGTGCCTACAGTGCCTACAGTGCCTGCAGTGCCTACAGTGTCTACAGTGCCTATAGTGTCTGCAGGGTCTACAGTGCCTATAGTGTCTGCAGGGCCTACAGTGTCTGCAGGGCCTACAGTGCCTGCAGTACCTACAGTGTCTGCAGTGCCTACAGTGTCCATCCCTTTCAAAACCAAGAGTGACCATCCAGATGGTCTGCATTCCTAATTAGATGACCACTTCTTTATTTGATGACCTTGGGCAAGGTAACTTCCCTCCAGGTTTAGACACTGTCTATGAATAGCACTGGCACTACATCATGAGGGTCAGGACTTAAACAGTACTGCCTGTCATGTGAGGCACATTCTCGAGTAGTAGCTGCCACTGATGTTGATGATGACAGATGATGACAATGTGGACAAATGCCTCTTCATCAGACATCTGCCTAAGCAGACAGCCAGAATCCTGCTCCAGGGACAATGAAGGATTTGGAGGAACTCGGAACCATCCCTGTCCCAGGGGACAATGTCTCAGGGTTTCTGCTGTGTGTGGTGAGGAAGTCTCTAGCACAGATGTCAGCCAGAACTATGCAAGGACTAGTGGCAACAAGATTGGTGAGAGACAGAACTCAGCAGGGTCTCTGCTGTTACTGGGCTCCTTGCTTCTTTAAGGGTTTTGAGACTTGGCTAACTCACAGTTAATGACCTTTATCTTTGACCCTAGAAAGATAATGGCCCAGGTGTCTGACACATAAAGGACAACCAAGTCACACAATCTTGTGATATCCTGGGGAAGACAGTTACAGTGTAGACTACTCAAGATGCTGCAAAAAGCTATGGGGGGGGAATTGAAGAAGGGCCACATTATGGAATATCAAAGACCCTGTACCTCAAGGATAAGCCTAGATATGGCAGGAAAAAAAAGGTCACCTGAGGATACATTGATATAACTTCCCAACATCTAAGAAAAGAAAAACCCACAATACTTAGTACTTCTCCATTCATGGCAGGGAATTCATTAACTAAGCATTTCTCTTGTTAGACATTAAACAATGCCAACTTAATTATACCCAGAGACAAAATGCTTGACACTTCCTTTTTTCTAATAGTCAGGAACAAGAATTCACAAACAGCCTCTACATGCAAGAAATAATAAATGGCTCCAAATGCACAGAAAAATCCCTGGTGGTCATCAGAAATCTCCCATTCTGTTAGCATATCCACACAAAGGCTGGGGTCACCTTTTCCTCATTTCTGGTGCAGTACACAGTGTATGAAATGGGATTTGGTGGTTATATTCTTCTCTTATCTGCTTTTTAGACCAGAAACCCTTGAGGCAAAAGCTTATGTGATTTCTTCTATAATTCACACAGTCCTAGACACATCTACTGGGCTGTTTATTATTCAAGGTACAACAGCAGAATAAGAAAGAAACGGAGAGGAAGAGCCTGAAAGTGAAGGCCCCTCAAAGCTCAAAGAAGAGCAGGCAATTCATGGATTTTGGCTGTTTTGTTTTGTTTTCCCCCGAGACAGGGTTTCTCCTTGTAGCTTTGTAGCCTTTCCTGGTACTCGCTCGGGAGACCAGACTGGCCTTGATTCTGCTGGTTTTTAACATTTGCAGGGGAAGCAGCAGTAAAGCACTAGATTATTTGAAAGAGCTTGCTTGGAGTAGTAAGAAGAGGAAAGAGGTACCTTCTATTTGATATTTTAAGCTTAAAATTGGATACAAATGATTCTTAAAATCATGAGTGTGCCTACTAAGGCAGACTGTGGTCAGACTTCATTTTCATCAATGGCAATGTGATTTAAGCTGGTAAGGCTCAAAGGCTGGTGATTTATTTTCTGTTTCAGATTTCAGCTATGATTAATAGATGATTTTCAAGCTGCCTGGAATACTAACATTTCGGAGGTCAGAATTCAGTTACTGAGAATGCATTTTAACTGATAGCTAAACCCAAAAGCCATGGCCCAAAGCTTTCCCTAGAGCGTTCTGATTATTACACAATTTCATCAAATCACTTTGACTCCTGATATGTCTTTTTTGGAAAAGGATCACCATGCCCCATCCCCATAAAATCATGTCATCCGATAGCCTTCATCCAGCAGCTGGTGGAAGTAGAAGCAGACACCCACAGCTAATCACTGAACTGAACTGGAATCCGGTTGCAAAGAAGTAGGAGTGATGAGCAAAGGGGTCCAGACCAGGCTGGTGAAACCCACAGAAACAGCAAACCGGAACAAGGGGGAGCTCTTGGTCCCCAGACTGATAGCATGGGACTGATCCAGACCCCAGGAACTTGGGTGTCAGTGAGGAGAACTCAGAAATCATGGGGCCTTCTGTAATAGATCAGTCCTTATCCCTAGCATAGGTGTGGACTTCGGGAGCCCATTCTACATAGAGGGATACTCCCTGAGCCAAGACACACAGGGGTGGGCCTAGGCCCTATCCCAAAGGAGATGCCAGACTCTGAAGATCCCCTATGGAAGGCCTCACCCTCCCTGGGGAGCAGAAAGGGTATGGGATAGGTAGGGTTTTAGTTGGGGGGGGGTAGTTGGGGAGGATGGGAGGGAGAGGGAACTGGTATTAACATGTAAAACAATCTTGTTTCTAATTCAAATAAAAAAATGGAGAAAAAAAATCAATAAGCAAGAGGAGCCAAGTTCCCGGTGAGCAAGAGATCAGCAAGAGCATAATGAAGGGATGTTTAGTCACACTAGATGTTTCTGGCTTCCACAATAGTGTCTCGAAGCTCCAGATAATTAGTCACAGCAACAGCAAATTCAAGTTGGCCACAAGCTATATTTCATATGATACCGTGTCTTACAACATTAAAATCAATCATATTTTAGTATGTGTAGACCCTATTTAAAACATGCTAGAAAAATCACTTTGCTAAGCAACCTTTCAGCCCTCTTGTCCCCAACACTTCAAAAACGGAGTGTTTGGGATAGAGTCTTGGAAGGTAACGGCATTCAGAAGGTCTTACTCAATCAAACTCATTGTGCAACTGTGTACTCTGCACTAGATTTCAACTGCCACAGAATGGGAATGACACTTACAGCAGCCATGGAATTGAGCTGATCAATGTAGAACTCAGGCCAACTTGTTGCTCCCTTGTTTTCTTCCTGGTCCTATGAAAAAGGGAGAGAGAGAAAAAGTCAGAAACTACAAAAAGGTGATATACTGCAAAGGTCCACACATAGCAGTATATCTGGTGTGCCATGCATCAGGATAGTGCTCTGCAAAGCCACCAGAATACAGCAGATACTTATTTATAATACCAGGTCATCTACTTGACTAGAATGTTCTTCCCAATCTGAGGGAGGAAGGGAGGGTTGGAGGGATGGAGGGAGAGAGGGAGAGAAGAGAAGGAGAGGGAGAGGGAGAGGGAGAGGGAGAGGGAGAGGAGAGGAGAGAGGAGAGGGGAGAGGGAGAGGGAGAGGGAGAGGGAGAGGAGGGAGAGAGGGAGAGGGGTGATAGGGGAGGGGCAGGGGGGGATGGAGGAGGGGGAGGGGGAAGAGAGAGAGGGGGGCACCAAAATTTCAGATATGACTAAAGGACATGTTCTAACCCATGGAGGATTCACACCAGGGTTAGTTTTTTCCTTTAGGGACATAATGACATGGGGAAGGGCATTTCAGGCCCCATATCACACTGAGAACTATACTGGGACTACATATCTGCCTGAAATTCAAGAGTGAAGGAGACCGGCCTCAACACGGCAGGCATGGCCAGTTGATGACCAGACTTTTTCAGGCTGTTACTCATAGTCCAGCAGTCATTATCATTTTTGAAGTAAGATTTCAGTTGATGTGGCCTAAAGTAGGGTACTGACATTGGGTGGAAGTAATAAAAAGAACACACGTTAGTCCCAGGCACAGTTCTTCTGATAACCTAGCTCAGGAGTTTTGGTAGAAAATAGATTATGTCTCTGCTAAAAAGAACAGAAACCTACTCCCAAAGCACCTCAGCTTGTTGTGTCCCACAAACCAGAGTGACTTGGAGCCAGAACGGGGTGGGGAGGGGGGAGAATGTGTGGATGGGGGGCCACTGACTAGCCTGAGCCGAAAACTCCAGGAGCACCTGCTCACTGTAGTTTCTGCTGCAGACACATCATGCTCATGCACGAGACACACTGTGTGCAGTTTCTATGCATCTCTGCACACCCTTGTGTCTGTGAGACATTCATGTTAACAGGGCTGAGAAATAGCACAGTAGCCCCCTATCTTCACATTCGGGGAGCACCCTGATATAATGGGTTAGCTCTGTATCCTTGGAGAAGACACTGCCATGTACACACAGCTGCTGTGTGATGCTCAAGTGGTTCTTAGCTGCTTCAGGGTTCTTAGTTTCAGTAGCCCACATATATACATGTAGACATACACATTCTGGTTCTTGGGAGAGCTTTTAATTTTAGTCTTAGACTTTATGTCTGCCCACGCCACCCACCCCCAACCCCCATCTCTGTTACCCAGGCTGGCCTCAACTTTAGAGTAATACTCCTGCCTTAGTTTTCCAAGTGCTGAGATTATACTTGTGAGCCACCATACCCAACACCACCCACACACACATACACACACACTGCACTTTCTCTAGCAAATACTTCTAAGTGGGTCTACTCAGCTATGATAAAAGAAATACAATTCAAAACTATTTTCAAGTCATCATAACAAGAAGGCAAGTGGCTGTCTACAGGGCCACCCGAGTGGGTAGTAACAGATGTAGAGCTAGACGACAAGGGCCAAGGTGGGCTACTGCAGTGACTTTGAAGTTGGGCTGAATTACACTCTTGTGATTTAGAACTATTCAGGAAGTCTGATGAGTTTTTAGAACAGCTCTTGGTTATAATTTAACATGTTAATAAAAGAGCTATGGTGGCTGCATAAATGCTGAACCCAACTTTCCTCTTAAAGGGAGCATTAAAATTAGCAAAACCCTGCTGTTACTAATGTACTTAACAAGCCAAAACCCACAGTGATATTCAATGGTATTTGGACCTATAAAATGAAATAGAAGGTGCCAGATCTTTCTATTCTCCCAAAACTAGGGCAAATTTCCAAAGCAAACAAGAATCAAGTCCCATGTCCAAGGTTCTACAAGAGCCTGTCTGTTGTAAGCTTCATAGTCCTGGATACAAAACAGAGATTATTTTAGAAACTGAAGACTAGAGCACAGAAGGAAGACTTTGCATTTTTGAAATGTTTTAATAATACCAGCAGTTAAGAGTAGATATTCTAGTCAAAATGGGGCACTTTTCACTTCACATGTTCCTTGCTGAGAAGATCACACATGCCATGTGTGTGAATGAGCTGGTTGATGCTGCTCTGGCAGTAGGAGGCAGGGGGATTCTCAAAGCTCTTCCTCTTGGCCATGAAGCTTGAGCTGCCTGTCCCGGTCCTCACATACAGAAGCATGCAACAGTAGCCAGAGGAAACACAAGTTTGAGTCAGCGTTCTCCTTCTAGTGTAAGAGATTGTTAGAAGTCTATAGTTCTCACTGGCTAGTCAGAAAGAAATGAACCAACTGTTCTGGTGGGGGGGGCATCCTATAAAGAACCCAGGATGCTCAGACACACAAAGGAGAAGACATGTTTAAGGCATACAATCTTCCTGGTGACAAGTGTGTCCTTGCTAAGAGAAGCATGTCCTGTGCCTCTGACATGTATTATTCTTTGGGCCATCTATCTCAGTTCCATTTTCTTACTTCAGGGAAGAAGCAGTTAAGATAGTCAAGATTATAGAGACACATCAAGGGTGATAGAAGCAACAGCAATACCCAGCACTTATACAGCTTGTTATGTGTCAGACCTTGTTGTAAATATTACCATTTCCTTCAGTCTGCTTTCATGAGTCATATGAAATGTTATCATATCATTTTGATGAAGAAGAGAGGGCAAGGAAAGACTAAACTGAAGGAGTGGAAAAGAGGTATTGGGGAAGGGTCAGGGTGCACTCTCTCCTAAGATTAGACCTAGAAGGCCTCGTGAGCCATGGAAGATAAATATAAGGCTGCCTTCCATTTTTAACCATTTCGCTGCAAGAGAATTGGAATAGGGTCAGCAGACAAAAACAGTTCACCTTTCCTCACACTTTATTCTGCCACATTGGTTCTAAGGTCTGATGTCTTACCCAGATTAGCTCTACTCTGCCCTCTATACACTACTTGAGGAGTTCCTCGATCCCTCCATCCATGCCATTATGTATACACATATCTGTTCTCAGAGAGCAGCTAAAAAGCTTTCCTTTAACCTTTCTGTTCTGTCACCCCAGGCCCCGATACAGGTGGCCTTCCTGGAGACTTCTCTGTAAAACTTAAAATTAGCTATTAACCATGCAGTTCTGGACCCTGGGATTGCATATAAGAACCTTCTTCAATCACTCAGCTAACCCTATTCATGCCACTTTCTTTACCAATCCCATTACAGCATTTATCTAAACAAGAATACTAGCTTATTACAGTCTGAAAAACAAGATTTTTCCCTCTCTTAAGATAGACTATTGTAGCCATGTATGGTATATAAAACCTATAATCTTAGCATTTGGGAGACTGAAGCAAGAGGATCCTGAGGTTGAAGCCAATCTGAGAACTGTAGTAAGGTCTATTTCAAAAACAAAATAAGACCCCCCAAAATAGATTATTGGCCACAGTTCATGATACTGAGAAAAGTAGTTTTAAGTGACTACTTCATATTAAATGTTCTCTCTAGTGTACCCAAACATTAAAATCTAGTTTTGTGTCCTAGTTTGCTTTAACTGTCAACTTGATACAATCTAGAACTCACTTGAGAACTTCAGTTGAGGAATTCCCTAGTATCAAACTGGCATGTGGACTGTCTGGGCTATTAACTGATATAGGAGGGCTCAGCCCACTATGGGCAGTACATTTTCTGGGCAAGTGGTCCTGGGCTGTACAAGGAAACTAGCTGAGAATGAACCATCAGGAAACATTCTTCTGTGGTTCCTGCTGTACCTCTGTGATGGTTGTTATGTTTGAAGTTACTGTGTTTCAGAGATCTATAAAACAAAAATGCCTCTCACCTATAAATCCCACTTGCCCAAGGACAGATAACTTCCTGGGATGCTGGGGGGCTGTTGTTCAGATAAGGTAACAAATCATGTGTTTTTGCTTCTGTAAACAAGCTTGGTTGCCCCCATTTGCACAGGATGTGTGCTTGATCACATGTAGGCAAGAAATAAATAGCATTGTGATTTTGCCTCTATAAGCCTTTGACTAATGTAATTCAGTGGCATAATCTGAGCATCTAGAGTCTTGGGTATGGTCCTAGACAGTATTTAATAAAATTACTTATTAAATTTACTCATGGTCATAGTGAATCTCTGAGCCACGCCAGAGCCTAACACCTCTCTTTGTCTGTTAAGTGAGTTCCTGGGGGAGTTAACACTGTGTGCACAGTTAAGTCAGCCTGCCTCCAAGTTCCTGCTTGAGTTTTTGCCTTGACTGCCCTCACTCATAGATGGTGATCTGTATACTGAAACAAATCTTTTACCCTCTAACTGCATTCTGCCCTGGACTGTGACACAACACAGGATCAAAGTAGGACTTTGTTCCCTGAAAACATTACACACATTTAAGTTTGCCAGAATTATCTTCACGTCTGCTAGAGAATTAGAACAGAAATAAGTGTCTGAATTTATTAATTTCTCTGCTGGTTTGTTATTTTGTGGGTGGGGTTGAGAATGTGTACATATGCCACTAATGTTTAGAGATATGGTATGATGGGAAGGCCACCAATTCAGCCATCTGAAGATGGGATTCTAGAACCTTCCTTTTTATTCACTGAGTTGGCAGTTTGGGTAAATGCAAATATATCTGGGGTTATTTTCCTTCTCTCCAAAATAGGAGAGTGCGGTCAGAATGTTTCTGAAGTTCCTGCAATCTCTAAACTAGTGGGAACTTTATAGTTTTAGATTCCAATTTTGTGGGGACACAACCTCTACTTAATTTCATGCCTTAACTTCTAATACCAATAACTTGCAAAAATTTACATTGTCTAATGACTCAGTTGCAGAGCTATTCATTTTCAAAAGTTACTCCAATGGTAATTCAATAGACACCCAGGTCTTTGTTACCTTGTGATTTTTTTTTTTTTTTAAATTCAGTTCTTCCTGTTTCATTAGGAGGCCTTCAGACATTACCAGAATACTGATGGCTGAGACTGCCTGCTGAACATAACTCACCTTTGACACTTTGCCCCCACCCTGCATCGACTATTGTTTAACCCCCTTTTCTTAGCGTGTGTGTGTGTGTGTGTGTGTGTGTGTGTGTGTGTGTGCAAGCGCGCGCGCGCGCGTGCACGCGCGCGCATATGCATAAAATCCAGATACTTAGGAGGTAAAGATGTGCTTCCTAACATTACATCATCTTCAAATGGTACATTTTTCATTCAACTCTCAGGTCAGTGGATACTTTAGAAGATTTCTTAGAAATGTTCCTCCATTCTTTTTAATATGTACAAGTGACCTTGTTTTTCTCAACATCATTTTGCACAGAAGAATGAATTTGGCATTGCTTCTTGGTTTCACTCACTCTGAGATGAGCACAAGAATTACATCTTTGATCTGTCTCTCACTAGCACCTCCAACTTGACTGTGTTCTTCTAGACATGGAGCTCAAACATTCATTGTTTGCCCACTATGAGGCTTGCTATGTGGCTTTAGTTTCAATGATGGCCTCACAATGGTGTCATCGTGAGCATGTAAAAAGACAATACAAATCAGGAGAACACTGGAAAAAGCACACAAGTCAAGCTCAATAAATGATGACAATAATGACACTGTCTCTGGTTGTGGCTACTCTTAACCCTTATTACTGGGACTGAAAAGCAACAACAATAAAAGGATCAATCAAGTACATTTTGGCAGTAATTGTTCAAATATAAAAAGCATGTAAGCCTTTGAAATTTAGTTAAATATACTTTCAGAAATGTAGCCCATATTGTACACTCACAACTGTATGGTTATGTGCCACAAAATTTTTCATTGCATCACTGTATACAAATAATTAAAAAGAGGGAGAGACATTAATATACTCCTATGTGGCAGTAAAAAAAAAAAAAAAAAAAAAAAAAAAGCAATGCAGCAGCATGAAATGGCCAAATACATTAAGCTATTATTACCTATTTGTAGGAAAGAACACATATTTCCAGAAATATATACAATACAATGCAATGCATACCTCTGGCTAGCAATAGGGAATGTCTTTTACTGATAAACTTTCATACAATTCTAATTTTACCCTTTCATGAACATGCACCGTTTTTACAATTAAACAGAAGCCAGTTCAAAAACACTGTAGGTTATATTAGTAAGAGCCTTGTTTTTGCTGATGATCTCTGTGATATAAAATACATCATGAACTTAAATACAATGGATGTTTCTGTCTTCTACTTCCCTACATTTCTCTTCTTCTAACATCAAATATCTGCAATCGTCATTTCTCATAGGACTTTCTATTTCTAAAACACACTTTGATCTCAATATCCACTTTGTATTTGGGACAAGATTTTTGTACCTAAGGTACATTAAAAGTTTCTAAGCTTCCATACTCACATGCTTAAAAAACTGTGTGAGGTATCTATCCCTCTATCACCTACCCATCCCTGTCTGTCTGTCTGTCTGTCTGTCTGTCTGTATGTCTCTTTATTTACCAATCAATCTCTGGTAGCAGCTGAAGTCTTTTACTTCTATAAATAGAATTCCAAGTAGAATTACCAAATTGTTTTAAAGTATAAGTAAATTTCTCTGAAATGACTATAGGATCCTTTAGTAGGATCATTTCACAAATGACAATATACAAGTACTGTATATTAGAATTTTCTTCTTTACTAAGTCCCAGAATAGGCTGTGCAAAAGGATAGATAATCATGAAGAGGCACTGTTCACCAGAGCAGTAACCACAGGGTGAAGCAACATTTACTCAATCAACTAAAGCCATGAGTTTGCAAGTTAACTGTCAAAAACCAATGAGGTTCTTAGAAAACATTTGTAATGGAAAAAAGACACACTCTTTCCCTGTCTATAGTGGTTAAATCATCTAACAATGTGCAAAATTACAGTTGTGTCAATGAGAGTGGAGATGTGTTGAAGTTTAATGAAACAAGTTGCAACCCAAAGGATGTGTCAGTATAATTGAAGTAAATGTTATTTCAACGGTGTCCATTATAGAGGAAAGACAACTAACAACAACAGCCAAACCTATACCATGTGTAAGGAAAATGAGATTAGAAAACTCTTATTAATGAACAAAATAGCCACCTTATTGTATGAAATTGTCATTATTTCTAATTTCATGGACCCAGTTCTACAAACTAATGTAAGTCCACTCTGTGCCTAGAATTTTTAACAGAAAACAAGGCAGAAAAGGACAGATGGATTAAGATACTTATACTATTAGTCTGACTGCATAATGTAGGCATCTGAGAAAACTTAAACGAATAACAAAGAGTTGGCAACAATGTTGAGACAGAAGGATGAGCTACATGGGGATGGGAAAACACTAGGCCCAAGGCCTTGCTAACAACTTTGCCAGCTCCCTCTTCCAGTTAAAATGAGTATCAAGGACACCTTCTCAGAACATGCCCACATGTGGGCTGACCAGAGGGGCAAAGGCCTTTCTTTCAACTCCTTGAAAGGCCTGACAGGTATATCTCAGGCTGTTTAGAAGACACACCCACTGCTGCTCACCTGCTCTTGTGTGAGAGAAAAGCAGCCATAAAAGAAACATTAACAAACGGAAACTGCCATGTTTCAGGAATATCTTATTTACATGAAGAGGTGACTTGACCAATGAGGCCCACTAGAAATAGCTTGTTGGCATGTGTGCTAGCTGGCACTTGGCTTTCAAGAGGGCTGAAGCACATCAAAATCCCAACATAGTCACCAGTTACTTTCCATGCTTTCTCCTGTCTCTGAAGCTACTTTACCTACACAATATCTGGTGTACAATAGGATTGACTCCTAAGGTGTTTGGAATATGACCAGTAAGCTCAGTATCCTCTAGAGAGGCATTACCTATATATCTATAAAGTCTATCCCCATGCCAAATTCCGTGTTCTCTGAAAAAGTCCAATCCTACTTTATAAACAGTATAATAACTTCTGGCACTCAAAGCAGAGGGAACATTTTGGAAAGGGGTCATGGAAAGGATGTAAGAGCTAGAGGACCAGGAAGTCTGCTTTCAGATTATATCTCCAAGAAACGACAGGGAGGCTGAACAAATAAATGATGCTACAACAATATGGCTACCTACACAAGATCTGAACAACGAAAATACCAATAGATATGCTAGCAGGGAAAAGAGAAATCTCACTATACCCCATCCCTAGACAGAGAACTACAGGCAACTGATGACTGCTGAGAGAAGGAGAACTAGTTTTTTACACGGGTCTCTTAGTTGCTGTTCTATTGCTGTGAAGAGACACCATGACCAAGACAACTTATAAAAGAAAGCATTTAATTGGAGACTGGTTTACAGTTTTAGAGGGTTAGTTAGTTCATGCCCATCCTGGCAACAGGCAGAAAGGCATGGTGCTGGAGAGTGTATTATCTTATCCATAAGCTGGAGGGAAAGAGCACACTACTGGACTGGCTGTGCATCTTTGAAACTTCACAGCCCTCCCACAGTGACACACCCCCTTCAACAAGGCCACACCTCCTAATTGCTTCCTACATAGTTCACAAATGGGAACTAAACATCCAAATATATGAGCCTATGGGGGCCATTCTCATCCAAACCACCACAAGGGGTGAATCCTCTCACTTGTTGGCCAATACCAAGTGGTCAGCCCTGAAATCACATACACACAAGCAACACTAAACAAACTCAGCAGGTTGTATTTATGTATGCATGCATATGCATATATATGTACATATATTGTATGTATGTACTTGTAACCATAATAATCAAAGACAAACAGGCCACCAATTTGAGTGGGAGTGATGGGGAAGGATGGAAGAATTGGAGGAAATCGAAGAGAGAAATGATGTAATTATAGTTTAATTAAAATTACATGAAATAAAAATACATTTTGTGGAAAAATAAACCTAATTAAAAACATACCATCATTAATTCCTTTAAATTCTTATATACACCCCTACTTCTTTCTATTTATTCTTTGGTTAAGAAGAGGACTAAGAAGTTCTCAAAGCTGGACTCCCTGAACTATTATTTCCTTCAGTCCTTACAACACCTGTCTTCAAGTCCTAGCAATGAACAAAATGCATTCTTTATATGAAGCTGGTCAAGTGCAGGCAGCCAGTTTCAGTAGACAATCCCTATACTATCACATTACAAGATACTCATGTGGTCACTGCCACTGCCAACTTTGGCTATATTTTTTGACCACTGCCACAATTACACATCAAGTATATCTGTCACCAAAATCCGGTTGGACCCACACACAGGATGATTACAGAACAGTGGCCACGCCATCCTCCAGGAATCCCAGCTTCTCCCAAGACTCAGAGCATCAGTCATCCTTCTGAAAAGAGTCGGTGACTTGGAAGACAACGACTTTTCAGAATGCTGTAAAATATATGCACGATTTTAAGGAATACCATTATAGAATTATATGGGTGTTCTTCTACCCTAAAGACACCCTAATGGAGTTCAGGGTCCCCTTGTAAAGTTAGCAACAGGTGACTGATCACTACTGAGAAGGGCTTCAGAATCACACTATCTTTTGGAATCAGCACTCACACTGTTAGCCAGTTCCCCTCATGCTGAACTCATGGAGATTTACTTGTAATGTCAAGCATTTGCTGGCTTCACTCTCACCTCTTGGGAACTGCCTGGAGTAAATCTAAACTTTCCTGTGAACAACAACCCAGCAGGTATTTAAACAATTTGAACAAGTGATTATATGTTCTCCCGAAATCGTCATTTTAACAAGCCAACATTTCTTTATTGGCTGCATAGCACTGTTGATCTTCCTCAGCTCATAAATTAATCACATGTTTTCTGTAAGTTCATCTGACTTGCATGTCATCTGATTTGCATGTCCATTATTTGCAGAGAGGACTCCTCCAAGTCTGTCTAAATTTCCCAGTAAGGGCTCTTCTCACATATGTAAGTCAACGATGGGAAACTCAGAGCAGTCTGCAGGAGGATTTCTAATAAAAATCTCTCTCCAAGAGGAACCAGAACAAGCCCCTCTCCTGACAATCCCCAGTGACAACAGTTAGTACTGAAAGAGGAGATATAAGTAGAGGCAAACATGACAGTCCACGTTTTATTATTTTTTAAAATAAACGAGCTCATAAGCTAAACAGGGAACTGGTTTACTGTGAGAATGAAGATGCTTTTTGTCTCTGAAACAAAAATCTTAAGTTAGCACAATGTAACATGGGTGACCACTATCGTGGCTAACTACTATAGGAAGTATGAGCCACTGTGGAATGTTTTTCTCACTTCTCTCTCTGCCCTTCATACACTGCCAAAATGTCTTCTGTGTCTTCTGCCTTCCAGGCCTGTGAGAACACTTCCCCTGACACCTGGAACTTCACTCCTTCCCTTTTCTGCTGTCTAGTAGAGGGACAAAGTCTAGCAGAACCCAGATAAAAGATCTCATCTACCCACAGAGACTATGGCTAGCCTGTCCTGTATTTCAAAATAAAAGTTCTAAAGACCTCAGACCCATCTGAATACATCCCCTTCATTCATTCTCTAAGTCTAACAATCTGTATTCACATTTTTTATAACATAAAATGTCAGCATGAAATGATATCAAAGGTTTAACTGAGCTCATTAGTAAGTGAGGTAATTGGTAAGATGTTTGTCAGTTCAAAAAGGAATCCAAAGACTGGACATATGTATTCATCACAAAGATGAAATTAACAAAGAGACGCAACACCCCTCTAGAGGGCAACAACCAATTGTATCAGATACAATCTGAACTTCAGTGGATAAAATCTTTTGATGTTCTGTCATGTTTTTTTTTTTTTAATTGCTCTTTACATATTGTGAAACAGGGCAAAGACGAGGCTCAGGACATTATAAAGATATTAAGCACACTCCCCCTCCCATTTAACTGCAGTTCAGCAAGGTAAGAGATATGTGTTTAGTCTTTCCTGGTTGAAGGAGACACAATCTGTGAAGGTGTAACATGGAAGCCACAGTGCACGACTAGTACTCTGCTGTAGGCTCTTTATCAGTCTCTGTTGTTATGTCTGGGATGTCCAACTACCATTTTAAACCCCAAATTATGCACCCTAGAAAAGCAACAAGAGTACCCTTCTAAAGAGGTCTAGTAACTATAAGCAGCAACAGAAAACAAGATGCCTGTATTTTCCAAACATCACAAGTGCCCTCTGCCCCTCCCTCTCAGGTTCCTGAACAAGCCCCAGATGACTGCACCAAGCAGAGGGCTCACGAGTCATGTGCTGCTGAATTCAGTGGGGAAACATTTCATGCTGGCAGAGCTAAGAAAACAGCTCCAATCTATACCTAAAACCAAGAGTAGAGACTTTACAGTCCATTTCCCAGACTGTGAGACATTTGCTTTATTTATTTTCACAAGTCGTTTCTTAGGCAAAGCACTCCAGAGCATGGAATACAGCTGAGGCCTAAAAAGCTCAATAGGTACAAGTCCAACATCTGAACCTAATTTTGGATGACAAGCCCCTCTCATTTTCATGACAAAGAAAAAGAAACATTGTGCAAATATTATTTTCAGAAGTGATGCAGGTCCATATTCCCCTATGACACTATGGTGTGCAATAATACAGAACAAATGACTTTAGTAAAGCTTGTTAAAGTCAGTTTTGACCTGTATGTCACCATGGAGTGCTACAGACCCAAATATAATGTGGTCTGGTTGGAAAGTAACATGCTTGGGCACCGAGTCCAATGCAGTGTGGAAATCCAGGCAGTGGTGTCTGTGGCCTTTTGTGGCTCCACATCTTGGTACCAGGCTTATTGCTACTAGAGCAGCTTTCAAGAAGCTGTCAAGCAGGCTCTTGTGTTCTGTAAGATGCTCTTGGGAAAACAATGTGCATTTATGATTTGCAGTATAAAGCTCAACACAGAAGGAGAGGACCCTTTGGAAACAGTAATTAAGAAAATCTGGGTAATAGCACATAAAGGCATATTTCACCCTGGGAATAGCTAGGTACACCACCAATGTGGGACCAACTGTCCCCTAGTAGAAGAAGAACTGTGTCTCTAATTTTAAGCCTTCACTGGCTCCATGATATACTACTGAATTAATGATGGCTTGGGGGGGGGGGGGGTAGAAGGGGTATAGAAACATAAAAAAGCTTCTGTTGGAAGATAGCACTTTGTCAGAATTATCTGTATGCGGGTAAATGGAGAAGCACATCATACAAATGAAGGAAACAATGCCGTTCCTTCCCTGCAGGGCAGATCCTAAGTCTGCTCACATCCAACACTGTTCTACATTGTGCGGAATGGCAGGCGTGTAGGACCCTGAAACATGAGGGCGGAACCCTTCGATGGAATTCTCTGCAGTGATCCAAGACTAGTTCCCCAAATCACTAGGTTCTCACAGAGGGAGGAATTTTGGGAACCTAGGGGTAATTAGAAGTGGCAAATCCTAATTTACAGGGAAGCACAAACCGTCTTCCTCCTGTCCAGAGGAGAGAGGATGCAGCAGCAGCAGGTGTGTCTGACCACTGGAGAAAACAACAGAAACATACACAGGAAAGAGCTTTCCTTTTCCTTTATCTTCCTAAGGGGCCACTTCCTGGCATTCATGCCTTTCGTGGACCTACTTCCTGGAGCTGGTGAGTCAGGCATGCTTAGAGAGGTCTGTCTTGGAATGTGGGGTCATAGCTCTAAGAGTCTAGAGAGAATCAGGGAGTGGCCAAGCATAAAGCTTGGAGCATCCCATCTAAATCTGACTAGAGTCTGGAGACTGGAAGAGCTGTAGGTTAGAGAAGGCTACATATGCCTGGCTCCTCCATCACAGTCACTTCAGGTATTGCCAACCAATTACCACTCTATTTCTTATTGAAACCATTCATCTTTTCTGAATCATTCTCCAAGTGCTTCAGGCTTCTATTTCCAGTTGTTCAGAATTAGCAATCAAGATACAATTTTTTTCCCTCATTTACACTTGAACTTGTTTGTACACTTACAGTTCTAAGGAATGTCATACAGAGGGTGTGTACTGGTCTGGCATGTCTCTTATGCTGTACAGTCCTTGGGGGTTTGTTAGGGTGGTAACCAGAATTAACAGATACTTGTGGCTTCTCGGATATTGTGAGACAGTGGTGTCCCTTTCTGTAGAGCTACAGCTGTCACTAAGACCATTTGCTCATATTTCCTACCCAAACATACTCTGGGTTCCACAGGTTGCTATGGCAGTTTGTTCTCACGCCTAATGAAATTCCACACCTGCAGAAATTTGGGTATGAAAGTGAGGTGTGCACGTGTGTTTCAATGCACACAGATGAGATGCTCCCCAAATGCCGTGCGTGAAGTCACACTTAGAATGCTGTTCCTTGATAGCCCTGCCCTTAAGCACTCTATGGCACAGATGGAGGGGCTCCAGCACAGTTAAGGACGCCGCCCTCTACACCTGACACACAGTCAACTCTGTCTTGCACCAGTGTTGTCGCAGGAACCTGCTTAAGAGTTAATAGTCTGGAGTACAAAGATAGCTGTTCTGCTGCAGCTGAGAATAACTGCTGTCTCTTGGGTTCCATCCAAACTCAAAGGCCCAAGTCTCTTCCAGTGGGGGGACTGAGGCAGGGCCATTAGGCAACAGGTGCTGAGGGACAGGTAGGCAGTTGCTTCTCTAGCCCATGTGTAGAAGCAGGAGGAGAACATCACAGGAAGTGGTCCCATTATGCCACGTCACTTTCCCTCAGCTGCACAGTCCTTAGTTATTCTGTCACTGTATGAATGATTATGAGTGAACAAATACAGGGATTCCCATCCCATCCTCTTCCAGTCTGGTGCTTTCTACCTATGGGGACCCAGAGTAAAGCAATGCTACTAGCTGAAGAGATGTATTGGGAAGCACAAGTGGGGGACAGAATTCAGAAGGGAGATGGATGCCTGTTTCCATATGTATAATACTGTGAAAACCAAGTATCTACAGACTGTGGAGTCACAACCTCCAAAGCTGGGGCTGGAGTTGGCATTGAAGTTCAGGGTTTAGGCTGGAGAGACAGGTAAGTTAACCTCCTTAATTTCCATTCCTTTATTGCATCTCAGCTTAGTCTCAGATTCACTATTAGTTGAGGATGACCTTGAACTTGAACTTCCTGACTTAGGCCAATTCACCCTTTTATAGGCAACCTCAGCCCTTCTCCCCAGTCCCCACCTCCATTTGCCTATCCTGGGAAGTCACCATATTGATGTCGAACTTAGTGAGTACACTCTATCAACATAGTATATACTACAGCCCTGAACTCCTACACACCACGATCCTTCTGCCCACCCACCCAAGTAACTGGGACTTGATGTGTGAACACTGCAATCGCAGACCTTGAACTTCCAGGCCTCCTGCTCCCCCCCCCCAGTACTGGGATTAGAGGTGTGCACCTCTACACATGTTTATGGGGTGCTAGGGCTTGTACCCAGGGCTTCGAGTATGCCAGGTCAGCATTCTACCATCTCTGAGCAACAGCCCAGCCCAACCCCTCAATTCTTGAAAATCCAGAGGAGTCAAGGAACAGGAAGAGAAGGAAAGGCTTTCAAAACTGAGATGATCAAGATGAATATTCTGGCTTTAGTTAGCAGAAGAAAGCCAGCAGGCACAGTGTGTGCACATGCTGAATCAGTACCTTCATGGTAGGAAGAGATCCATGCCTCAGAGTAACTTTCTATATTTCAAAATGGCATCTATCAGTCAAGAGCTTGCTAAAGATGGAAACACAATTTCTCTGGATACAGACCTAATGGTGCAAGAAAGTCTAAAGGGAGGAAGAGTAAAGCAACACAGTGTAGCCTCTTTTGTAGTCAAACCAAAGAAACAGTCCCAAGTGAAGTATCCATTTTACATAGTTGAAATATTTTGTATTTTGTATAGCTTCATGGGTATTTGAATGGAATGCTTTTTGTTTCCTGAACCTTGGATTTTTGTTTCCAAAGAGCATTGTCTTCTACTGATTTTAATTTCAACTGGATTGTGAGACACATGGGGAAAGTAAAGCATTTCAACGACTTCTTCTGCAACAGAGACATTCAGACTTCTAGCAGTGATGGGCAGACCATGCAATATTCATTCCCTTCCCTTAGGCAGCACTGCTTCTCAGGTGGTTGCTGAGGCATGCTCTGTGGATGCACAAATTTATGATTTGAGAAGAAAGCTATCATTTATTAAGTTTCTTTTTAAAATTTTTGAAGAATGGTGATTTAACAAAAACTAGAATGTCTACTTTGGTGATTGGGATTAAGAGTGTAACAATAATAGTGTTTGAAAATGTGCAAAACACACTTTCATCATCTCTAACCAGCATGAAGGCCTGTTCGGTTAGCTTCAGACATAATTCTGAAGAATGTAGGATTGAATTATGTCACAGGTTTGAACAAAGTCTGTGGCAAGGTACTATACATCTGGTTCCCATTGACCATGTAAATTACTTGCATGGTAAGTACACACACACACACACACACACACACACACACACACACACACTCATGCACATTCAAACACACAGCCACACACCTTGGCCTTATACCTCCCAGAGAAGAGTGAAGAACTGAGGATAGGAAGAAGGACCCTGAAGAAGCTCCAGGAAGGAAATAATGCCAGGATTGCTTTGACGACTCAAGCATTATTTGCATTTTAACTTAAAAATTTTGGTAGAATCTGTGGTGCCTTTGTTATGTTCAAATAGGCTAGCTGGACTGCATAGTTCCTTACCGGTTCCTGGAAGGCTATGCACAGGACAGCACTTATACAGGAGCTGGGGCAGCAGTCACCATGGTTCTGCAGTTCACCCACTGGCTCCCTTGGCTGCTGTGGGGCAGTGGCAGCTCAGCAACTGCTCCAGAGACCTTTCCCTGTGTCCTGTTTTATTATTTTTGGATGAGACGTGTGTGTGTATTCAGCAATGTCAGGAGGCCATAGTTTTAAGAGGACACACACATCAAGGTCAGAGGCAGTGAGGCCAGTCACAGCTGTCAGTGTGCACTTCCTATCCACTGTCCCTTCCCTCCTGCCCAAAGACACGCATGTAGCTCTACCAGCTGATGCAAAGAAATAGCCTGTCAGAGAGTTTTTCCAGCTTCTGGGACTGCTTATAAACAATCCCCTATGGCAAATCCAAAAGAGACTGACAAACCATAACTTCCTGATGGGTCCTGTTTCCCTCACTGGAAATTGATTCAAAACAATCTTGTGCATTTCTCAAACAAAGCAGTTTTGTTTTGAAAAGCAAGATAAAGATATTTCAAGGTAAGATAGAGAATAATGAACTATAGAAAATCGTGAAACATAAAAAAGAAAAGAAAATACATCAAAGTAAATCACCCACAATCTTTCCTAACAAACTGTCTGTCTACACACCCCTAAAAACTTATGATCATACTAATTACATGGTTTTAGATCTTGTTTTTTAACCTTGACATTAAATGCTGAGAACTTTCTCATGTTATTAAAATATCTTGGGAAATGTCACTTTCAGATTGCTCTTGGAATCACTGCAAAGAACATCCTCAGCTCTAACTCTCCCTACTTCTCAGATCACTTCCTGGAAGTACAGTGCTCCAGGCTCTGCAGACTCAATTTATGATTGAAGAACTGTAGGCCAATCAAGACTTCCGAATCAGGCTCCCGTTTAAACTTCACATACAGCAATAATCAAGAGTGAAGGCCAATGGCACATTGTGTGCATGCCCTGCTCTGCCAGGTATGAGCAAGTTTCCCAGCCCCTGACACATGTAAAAGAAGGTGGGCCCTGTGGGAAGGAACAGGCTGTTAAGGTGACTTTTAGTGGGGGAACTTGGGGCAGCCCCTCTAAATTTACCCAGTCGAATGTGGTAATGTTTCAACAGGTAACAGGGCTTCCCACAGGGTTATCAACTCACCCTGTGTTGGATTTCCCACCTCACTTGTAGCCTCCTAAAGATCTAGCAGGCCTGTATCTGTTCAGCAATGATCACAAAAGGTGAACAGTTTGAGTAACTATTAAATAGTCTTAAGAGAACCAAAGGGAAACTAACAAATCGTGAACAGGGAAGAAGAACAGGGCATGGGAACACGACCCAGAGGCTGAAAGGGCCATTTCTAGAAGAAGGATAAAAACATGGAGTCAATCCTCTCACTGGTGAAGCCAACAGTAGTCAAAGGGGTGAGAGAGTCACTTGAGTCACAGCCTAGAGGCAGTTCTCCTTTTCTGTGCCCACAGCCTGTAAGTCTTCCACTCCTCCGTGGAGCCTATGACAAGATGACAGTCATTGGTTTTATTAATATGGGCTTCTCCTATTTACTCCAGGGAATCTGACATACTTGTCTACCCATCACAGAATCTTGCTGGGTCTTCCTAGAGCATACACTCTGTACACTGGCTAATTGCACACTAACTTGGTCTTCACCACTACATTGTGTCACTGAGTCAAACCCAGACACCCAGAGCCTGTCATTTCTTACTGCTTTACAGTTAGGGATTGTCTACAGAGCCTCATCTCTCAACAGAACACACAGGCACAGGCTGTCCCAGAGCCTGCAAGGTCTGAAGATGCTTCTGGCTGGATGCTACTGTGTTCCTCATAGACTCTGCAAAGAGGTGGAAGGAGGGAAAGACAGGAAGCTTGTATTTCTAACCAGGATGGCTTCTGCCATTTTCTTTAGGCCTTTATCACTTTACATCACAAACGTTAAGCTAAGCATCACAGGTTGAAAATTCAATAGCTGGAAACCAAATAAGCACTTCTAAAGAAGCTCAGAAATCAGGCTTAGGATGCAGCCCAGTGGTGGAGGGCAGCCCTGACTGGTGCAATGTCAGGTCGAGGTTATTTTGCTAGCTCCCTTTCCCAATCCTGACATCTAGTAGAGTGGATACTAGAAGAGCCACTGCTTAGTCTACATCCCAGTGAAGTAAACAAACAAAAAGGAAGAGAATGGAAGCTCACCCTTTAATACTCCAGTCGAGCACACAGCCTGTGGATAGACAAGGCACCAGCTACAAGACAGTAGCTCATCCTACCTCCTAGTTCAGCTGGCTTGTCTGACAGCTATGTAGGAAACAGAGGGTTCCTTTTGTCTTTAATTCTGTGACCCCAGCATATGTTTCCCCTAGGTCCTATTTTGATAAAATAACCCCTCTCTGCACTGCAAACACTGGCTGCCCTCAATATCCAGGAGCTGGAAGAACAGCAACCCTTGTGTCCCATGCAGTACAGCTTTCATCGCCATGTGCTCCTGCTGTAAGGGGAACATCCAAGGAGTTGGGGTTTCATCCAGCCAGAATAAACAAACCAAATAGAAGGAATAAAGAGCACTGGTCAAATTTACCTCCCCTACATGTCCTCAAAATGTTCCCAGTACCAGATTAGCAACATGCAGAGATCACAATGGCCAAACCATGACCAGCATGGAGAAGATTCTGGAATGATTTAACTAAGCTAGATCAAACACACACACACACACACACACACACACACACACACACACACACACACGTAGGGGAAGACCATAGTGAAAATTACCTTTCCTGAAGTGACATACAGGAATGCAACATGAAAACTCAAATCATGAAATCTGAGGATTTAGAGGTCAGAGGTAACACAGGCAAGATCGGGCACACCTGTGAAAGCCTGATCTCTTCCCTCAAGATCTGCAGTCTATGCACCTAATGGTGTCTATAGCCCTGTTGGCTTTGTAAACTCTGGGAAGGGATAAGAACACTTTCTAGATACTCAACACTGGTTAAATGACACAAAGGACAGAAGTTAAAGACCTCTTTCTATGCTTGTTGTCACCATAATGTAGTGAATGACACATTATTGTCACCTCTGAAGAACTACTCCCTACTGTTCCCAGGATTTAAAACTCATGTGAACAATAAGTAAATACAGCACAGCCAGATGCCATCTATGGTCAGCTGGTTCATTGTTTTAAAAGCTCTAGTCTAAAGCCCAAAGATTGTTAACAGATGCAGTTTCTGGCTAGAGACTGGGAAAAACCTCATTTAAACAAAAGGATATGTTGTGATTGGAGCTAAAAAGGGAATTACCTCTAAAGATAAGAACCACAAACATTTCCTATTTGAAAATACCCCCACCTCCACCAACAGGCCTCGTTTTGGACCTTTCATGAACGTTTAAGAATTGGACAGTGGATTGCTGTGTACGCAAACCAGGATGGGGCTGCCAGTGTAGCAACTGTGAGAGCCGCAAGGCCACAACATCCATCTCTGACACTCCCATAGTCAATCAGGCAAGATTCCAATTCATTTCTTGCTAGCATTTTCACTCCAGGAATACTTCCCCTGCTTGCATTTTGGCTTTGGAAATAAGTTTTCAGCCAGAGACTCAGATAGCTGTTTGCTAAATCACACAGTTGATAAGCAGAGGAGCCACTGCTGGGATTCCAGTTCTGCTGGAAGAGAGAAGGCAGCTGGCTGAGGAGTGCCTGGCGCCGGGCTCTGTTCTGGCCTTGCTTGAGTCCATGACTTCTGTTCACTTTTGCATAGAGAGCCAGCTTTTCATAGCTCCTGTGGTCTGTTTCTGTCGGCTGCCATGGGCCCTACCCTGTGGCTTCACTGTGTGGGAGAATGTTTGTGCTGCCCTGGGTTCTCATCCTGAAAGATGGAGATCTGAAGGAGCCATATGTATAGCTTGCCCTCAGCCTGAGAAATGGATGTGGTTTGGCTTAGTGGTGATAAGCCTGAACTGAAAAACCTATGTTTCAAGGGAAATAATGTGTTTTATAGTGAAAGATGGTCTCCATGGAGCCCATTCTAGGAGACATCACAAGACATGAAGCAAACAGCATATGCTTTTGCTGTTTAAGTTTTTATGACATTATATGTTTCTTGATTTATTGCAGGATCCAAAATCCACAAGCATAATATAGTTTTAACAATGTGAGACATTCTAGTCAAGAAAACCTGAAGTCCAGAGGCTATAGAAATGGCTCAGTTAGTAAAGTGCTTGACTCATAAGCCTAAGGTCCAGAGTTTTGATCCTCAGTACCCATGTAAATGCCAAATATGGCATCTTGTATCCAGAATCCAGTATTGGGGAGGCAGAGACACAGGGATCCTTGGCCTTGCTGGACTACTAGGCTAACAGAATCAACAAGCTCTGGGTTTACAGACAGACCTTCTCTCAGAAAATGAAATGAACAGTGACTGAGAACAAACTAGATGTACACACACACACACACACACACACACGCACGCACGCACGCACGCACGCGCGCGCGCGCGCGCGCTGAGGCCTGTAGAGGGATCCTATAAGCCTGGAAGTTGAAAAATGAACAGCTGCTGTGAGCCTGAGGTCATTACTATATTTTAGTGATTGCCTTCTCTACTGTAAGGGGCAGTAGTTTCCATGATTAACTTTTAATTGCTGTCAAGGATGTAATAAAATATGAGAAAGAAGAAACCCTTTCCCCAGTAAGCTGCTCGCTCCCATTTGCATTTCCTCTCTCATCCTCTGGGACATATCTTCAAACCCTGACCTGCAATGTTTCATAATTTAGAGGGGAAAAAATCTGCACTAGGATTAACCAAATAGACCATGCCCTCTGTGTACAGTGAGATAGTTCAGTGTGTGTGTGTGTGTGTGAGTGGGTAAATGCATTTGCCCTAACAATCAGAAGTTTGATCCCTGGGTCCTACATGGAAAGGAGAGTACCAACTCCCACAGATGTTCTCTCTAATACTGCCACATGTGTGTCATGGCATGCACCCAAACACAATAAACAAATTATTAATAACAAGTAAGTAATTGAAGAAAAAAGATAGCCACATAATCCATCAGAGGAGGCCCAAACACATCTTATTTTCATATTAAAATTTCTTTGAATGATATGTGCTGCTTCATGCTTTGGAAGTCCTTTCAACACAAGAGAGTTTTCTGGTTGGTAAGACATGACCAACATGAAAGAGCAGAAGGGGGTACACTCACTGACAGGGCACTGGGTTACTGAAGGATGATGACTTTAGGATTATAATCTGAGTTGATCTGATGATGGCTCCAGGATGATCCTGAGATGTTTTAGCAAAGGCCACCAAAGAGAAATCTTGCACACCATTTACCTGTTTTAACTGCACAGGTGGAAAAGTAAATAGGCTTTAAATTTTGTGGTAACGTTTATAGTACCACTAGAAATTGTTATTAGTCTAGTACAAAGTATGAGAAGACATCTACAAAAGTCAGTGAGAGACAGTGCCCCACAGGCACCTACTGTCAACTGCAGCAATGTGCACACAGACTCACTGGTTACTGAGACATGGAGGATTATCCTTGGAGGGTTGCACACCAGTGACACAGGGCAGAAGTGCTGTGAGACAGCCAAGCAAGTAGATGGAGGCTCCAAAATGCATGCATCTCATCATAGAAGCTTCCCTGATACAGGGTTGCCACCATTTGTTGCTGAGTCCCTTGGTCAAGAGTGCATAATCAGAGTATCTGCTCCATGTTACAAAGAGGTAGCACTTTCTCGTAGATGCCCACTCTGGCCTGGACATTTAACTCCCTTAATTCAAATCTCAGATGGAACAGGGCGGAAACACATATAGGGATGGTCTTAGAATCTGGTGCAGGCTTTAGGAAACAGAAGCATGAACTTTATTTCAGTCCTCTCCGCCCAGGGATGCCCAGTGCCATGGATGCTAGAGAGAAAGGGATTTTGGTTGACCCCTGTGTCATTCACCCCATCTCCTGAGATGGCACAGCACCAGCTTTTATTTGCGAGTAACTGCCCAGAATAAAGGTATAGTCACTTCCTAACAATGAGCCTCAAAGGGATGTAGAACTCCTGGAATGAGGGTCAGTGTGATGGATTGGTGGGTAAAACACCAAATGCTCTGACTTCAATCCCTGGAACCCACTGTTGGAGAGGAATGACTACTGAAAGTTGTCCTATGACTTTCACTCATTCACTGTGGTACACGCACACATACACGCACACACGCACGCATGCACACAAGCACACATAATAATAATAACAACAATAATAACAATAATTGAATAATAATTATAGATCACTAAAATGTGTCCCTAAAAGTAGGAGTAGAGAGTATGTTCCTTTTGACTCATTTCTCATTCTTTACTCTGGAATGTGAAATGGCTGAAGAGCACTTTGAACTATGGGGACAATGAAGCTACACTATAGAGGCAAAAAAATGTAACGTTTTACTACATTATGTAAACATAAAGCCATGATACCCTAATCTACCTGGATACAAACTGCTACAAAGAAGCAGGGGAGATGCTTCTATTTCATGCAATCCTTTGTTATTTTAGGTCTCAATTACACACAATTATAAGTTATAGTAACAGGTGCTGGAGCCCAGTGACCTGTTCATAAAAATAACATCTGTGTGTAGCCGCAAGGCCACACTCAACATGACATGTTCAAACTGGTCTCCACCTCACAAAGAGCTTTCTGAGTCCTGCTGATGAAATTCCAGAGCAGAGGAAATCAGAAGTGATACTCTTGTAGTTAACTGTGATCACAATGCTTATCTTACCTTTTTCTTGCTACAGTATATCTGCCACTTTTTCTCCGCTGGAAGTGCAAACATGGCTTCCCTGTGTTTGTCTGTGAGGTCAAGTTCATCCTGAGAAGAAAAAAAAATGATTAGTATTACAGACACTGATGCTGTTCCTATAGAGAGCACTGCCAGTATCAACAAGGAGAAAAACAACTCACCAACACATACTTCAAAAAAAAGATGGGAGCTACTTCGTGGTGTGTTTTACAACTACTAATGTAGCATCTCCTGGCATAGGGCCAGACAGCAGCACAGAAAGGGGACAAAGCACAGCATGACAGGTACCCAGGGTTTCAATGAAGTGGCTAGGTTAGGCTTTGCTGTTGCTGATGCTATGTATGATCCATTGAGCTGTAAAGGCATTGAGCCATACGAATTCAGGATTAATCATATTAAAGATGAGAGTTTGCTGCTGACAACCCTCCAGATAAGACATCAATTATCAAAAATGGACTCTTGGGCTGAGCACTGGATGACTTACACAGGACAAGAACGAAAATACACCAGACACTCAATACCAACATTAACACTGATTACAGACAGAGTTCTTAGTAAATGCCAAGATCTTTTCTCTAAGTACCCCATAGCCATTATCCAAAAATGGATTTGTGGATGGCCTGCTGTAATTTAGGTTCTGAACATCCCCCATAGGTCCCTGTACTAGAGATCTGTTCCCCTGGGTGACACTACTAGAAGCTAATGAAACCCTTTGAAGGTAGAGAGACAAGAAGGAAGATGACCATAGGTCACTGGGGCATACCCCCAATGGGGATTGAGGGACCCTGTGCATTTCCTCTCTCTGTCTCCTGGCCATAATGTGAATGGTTTTGCTTTGCTGTTTGTTCCCTTTATGATAATGCAGCCTTGATCCAGGTCCACAATACTGATACCAAGGATTGTGAAATAGAATCTCCTAAACTGTGGGATAGCATAAACCTTTTCTTTTTACAGGTTCATTATCTTAGATGCTTTTGTAATAGTGACAAAAACTAAGGCAGCAACAGAAATCAAAGACTAGGTTTGGGTACTAGATTTCACACATAAGGGGTCCATAGCCAGTGAAGGAGAAGTACTGAGCTACACACATCATGGTATGGAAGGTAAGGCGTGACCACTTTGCAGAAGGCCTCAAGTGCCAGCCTATGGGGCTTATTCATTATTATGCCTATTTCATGTGCATGGGTGTTTTGCTTGCATGCATGTCTGTGCACCACGTGCATACCTGGTGTCCATGGAGGCCAGAAAAGGGTATCAGCTCCCCTGGAGCTGGAGATATAGACAGTTGTGAGGTGACATATGGGAGCTGGGAATTGAACCCAGACCCTCTGGGAGAGTAGCCAGTGTTTTTAACCACTGAGACATGACTCCAGCCCTGGGAATTTTTTGTCAATTTTTTTTTTTAACAACATAAGCCAATGAAGCTTTTTTGTGTAAGTGCCTAGTATCAGCACCACAAATTTCAACTAATATTTCCTAGGGATTTTATGTGCAGGCAGGTATTTCCTATTTAGTTATCACAATGAACCTAAAGAGGGCCACTCATTATTACATCTCCTTATATAATAGTCTCCATTGTAAGAAAGCCAGGGAACTTAGGGTGAAGATTAGGCAAGGCACTTCCTCCAGCCTACACACCTGCTGAACAAAGCAGCTAGCTTTTAAGCCCAGAGCTGTGTGACCCTGGAGTTCAGACTCTTCTTAGATCAGTGCTTAGAAAGATTAAGCCTAGAGTGGTGGAAAGCTTGGGAAGTCAACATTCAGACATTCATAACTAATAACTAATGAATAGCAGCAAGGAGATAATAAATATGGAGTTCTTAGAGGAAACATCTTGGCACTTAGTAACTCCATCTATAGTTAATGTGATTATTGGTATTGAGTGCCTGGTTCATTTTCATTCCCACAGGGAAGGTTATCTAGTTGAGAACAGTAAATGGCTGTGTGTGGGTAAAAGATAAAAGCTATAAATTAAGGTTCAATAAGGTTTGGATCTCTGAAGACAAGTCCTCCCCCCACCCCCTGAATGGCTTGTACATGTATCTGCTCTCAGTCACACTTGAGGACACAGACAAACAGGTCATTGGCTTCCTATCTTTCATCTTATACTCCTACAACTACTTAGTCATCAAGTCCCATTATTTTCCTTGCAATGATTTTCCCTTTGTTTCATTCACAATGGAACCACCTAGACTTACTTGTGTCCTAACAATCATTCCCAAGGCTTCTGGCCCAGCCCCTCACTCTTCTTCCTTGACATTCCAGTCATATCTACTCAGCACACCTAGACTTCTCTTCAATCATTTTTGCCTTCAATGTTGGGTGAGCATCAGAATCACTGGGGGCTTCTGACCTCACTGACCACCAGTGTTCAGGCCATGGGGCACGTGCGCTGTTTGCATTTCATTAAGTTTCCAGGGTATTGCTGATGCTCTGGTCTAAAAACCACACCTTGAAAATAAGCACTGTGCTGTTTCAAGCTCCCAATCCAGAACCTCCATTCCTTCCACGATACCTGAAAAATTAATTACTCATCTCTCAGCTGGCCTCTTGAAGTCTTCCATTTCTCCTGCCAGGGTCCCTTCTAATTAACTCTTTGCTATATCCCATTAACACCTGTCCCCCCAGAGCCTAGCACAGGCCAGCTTCCCACTTCTGAATCCCATCAAGTCACCACTTCCTCTCCAGATCAGGCAGAGCATTCTTCTTGCAAGGACTGGTAACAGCCAAATATATAGTAATGCCTGGCACAGGATGGCAACTGCACAGCTGTTATTTCTCTCACTTGAACACAAATCAGTTGCTAGTTTATTTTAAGAATACAATAAACAGTTAAGTCACTAAACCATGTATACACACACACACACACACACACACACACACACACCATACTCTAACCATAAGAAGCTAGCTGTTAATAATGCCAACAATGAACAACCAGAGAAGGAATAAAGAACTGGTACAGAAAATTCCATTATGAGAGAACATGTTTAAAACACTAAAATTCTGGCATGCAACTTATTATATGGGAAGTAATTCTCTTCCTTCCTTTTTAAATTTCCTGTAAGTCACAGCTGCTCTGAAAAACAGGGGAAAAAAGGGTGACATAAATCACTTTTCAACAATTAGCCCAGTTAATCAAACTGCTCAATAGTATCTAGCTTACTTTAGGGAGATAGATGCTTTTGATTTAAGAGAGCAGCATTCTTTTGTTTTCTCTTTTTTTATTAATTTATTTTTTATATTCCAATCCAAGTCCCCCCTTCATCCTCTGCTCCTGCTCCCCCCATGTCTCTCCCCCTGCATCTGGGAGCAGCATTCTTAATAATACACATTTACTACAGTACAACATGGTTTTTCCTGAGTATACGTGTAAAGAAATGTGTGAATCCTAAAACTGCAAAATCCACAGTATGAGAACAGTAGTATGCAGTTTTGCTGAGGTACAGACATTACCTATTTTAAACTGTGAGAACACAGACAAGCGGGGGCAGACAGTCTGATGGCAAAGGAAAATACCCACAGGGGGAAAAAGAACCAAATTGCTGTAGTGTTCCCACATAAAATTTCGATCTACAATCAGGACATGGAAAAGGATAAATGCATTCTGACAGTAAGAGACAACAATTGCTTAACACTTTCCAAGTGTCTATTAGTAACATTTTATGTGGATTAATTTGTTTTAACGTATACAACATCTCACCAAGTGAGTATTATTGCTAACCCATTTTCTAGAAAACTGGGTCACAGAATGACTGAGCACCTTGCCTCAGGCACAGTGATAGCAAACAGTGGAGGTGGGACTTAGTGCAAGCGGACTGCAGAGCCTTGTGTTCTCTCAGGGTACTACTGTCTATCCCCCAAACAGGTGGGTGACTCATGTCACAGAAATAGGCATGAAGAGGCTTCCGTCCAGTGTCTGTCAGAAGCAAGCAAGAGACGGGTTTTACTGGCAGCTGTCCCTGAATTGTAGGTCTGGCTTTTATCAATTATGCATCTTGGGTAAGGGTGTAGCCTCTGACCTTCACTGCCTTCATCTGAAGACACGGCGGGCGATAATGCACTCCTCTACTCACCTCAGAAATTCATGGAAGCAAAGAGATTTTGTGCTGAGTATCTAGTAAATGTCAGGCACTGAGCTAGGCACTGCTCATAAGGACAGAAGGGAAACCAGACACTAACTGAACGATGATTACATGCTAAGGTTGTTGTGGGAAAGTTGTTACAATGAAGGCTTCTCCAGTTAAGTGACATGGTCAACAGGAACTGAATAGTAGAAAGCACTGGAGACAGGAAACAGCAGCTGTGAAGGTCACTCTCAACTTGGTCTCTATCCTCAGAGTCACCAAAGGTGAAGAGTGAAGATTAAAGCAGATGATTTCAATTCTAATGAGACCCAGGCCTGTCCATTTGAAAGTGCTCTATATTTCATCCCACTTTAATGATGTGGCAAGAATGCATGCTTCTAAGGGACTACTATCAACACCTTAAAGAGATCCATCAGCACCATCCTACCTGTTCTAGGACCAGAGCCAGGCAGCATAAGGAGTGCAAAGATAAATAATAAGATACCCAGGCTTCAAGGCATTTGTAACCTCTCTACCAAGACAGACAGGAAGCTTTCCAGTTCTATTATTTTGCAGGAGAAAGTACAATTTCTAGTCAGGTCAGGTGCTTCCTGACCAGCCCGTCACCTCACCTACCAGCACTTCAGGTTTCACTTCCCCAGCTTCTGAATATGGTGCGTTCTCTTTCAAGTGGGCTCCTCCCACTGCATCTACGAATCACCCTAGTCATCCAGATTTTCCCAAAGCATTAGCTAACCACTTCAAATAGCTGGTCTTGCTATCCTTGATGGTCAGATCCTCTGTGCCCCGAAACATTTCTCACACTATTGTCGGGTTACTGGCATGCTTCATTCCCATTATGGATGGGTTCCCAGAGGATGGTAGTTCACTTTGTCCTATTCATCTTTGTATTAATTGCCAGTACCTGAAACAATACAACACAGGAGGCATGCAGGAGCAGGAGGAGGGAAAATTGAGGTGGCAGGAAAGGAAGGGCAGTGGGGAAGCTGGAAAGGAAAGAAAGTGTAAACAATTGATTTTACAGATTAAAAGCTAGGGGTTGGGAGATGGTAAAGCACTTGCAACACAAGTATAAGGAATTGGTTTGAATTCCCACAACTTGTATAAAGCAGGGCACAGAGGCCAGCATCTGTGATTCCTGTGCTTCTACAGGGAGATGGGAGGTAGAGGCAGCAGAGTTCTCAGAAGCTTACAGACCAGCCAGCCTGGTGTGGTCAGGGGAAAAAGAATAGATCTGTCTCAAATAAGGTGGAAGCGGAGGAAATACCTGAGGTTGTCCTTGATCACCCACACACGCACCGTGGTTGGTACAGATGAGTCTGCACTCACACACAGACATGAACACAACACACACACACACACACACACACACACACACACACACACACACACACACACACACACCCCCCAAACTTCTCTTATTGCTTATTTCTTTCTAGAGGTAGGATCTTACTGTGTTTTTTCAGGCTAACCTGGAAGGAACTCAATAGGTTGCCCAGACTGGCCTCAAATTTATAGCAATTCTCCTGTCTCCTATTCCTAAGTATTGTGATTCCAGTATGATTTGCTGTGCTTTGCTGGTAAAAATCTTAATGCTGTTTTTGCAAAGGTGCAAAATAAGGCATTCCAGGTGCTCCACATTTCCATCAACACTATGTGCCATGTCCTCTCAATGTAAGCAATCCGAATTTGTCAGACACTAGCTAGCTCATGTAGTTTTATTCTGCATTTTCCTAATGACAACTAGTGATGAACCTAACTTCCCACACACTGATTGCCTGTTGTTGCATTCATGTTTTGCCCATTTTTATTGGGTTGCCCATCTTAGTGTCATGATAGCAGCTGGGTTTCTTTTGCCTCCTCTCTTTTCTGGGCTTACTCTCTAGATACACTACTAGGGAAGGGGATAAATAAAATTTCAATGATGGGGAAAAAGAAAAACATAATTGAGAGGAGGGGCAAGAAACTGTAATACAAACTAATTAAAAATCATTCTGCCAATTTGTTTTCCTTAAGCTCTCAGATTACCTCAAAGTCATGTTACAGGAGATTTTCCATTTTGATAATTATTCCAAATACTGAAGAGAACAATGGAATTGAATCACTATATTTTACATTTCAAATAGTACCTGTTTACATAAGGGTTTTTTGTTTTTATTTTTAGTTTAGTTTTGTTTTGTTTTTGCAACGAAATCTTTAGTTAAGAACTTTTGTTAGGAAAACCTGTTTTCCTAGGTAGTTTCTAATCACACATCAATTAAAATTCATCAAACTGTTATATAACATGAAAATTGAACTTCAATAAAACTTCATAAATACAAAAACCCAGTGTGCTGTTGGCAGGACAGAAGAACAAGTGGAGTTGTAGGCAGCAGAGACAGACAGCACACTTGACATAGTAAGGAGATGCACTTCCGGCTGCCGCCTTCAGTGAGCCCTAAAAGGAGAAGAGGACTGGAAAGCAGAGTGTGCACAGGAAAGGAAGGCTTCAGGTCCTTCCTAGTAAGCACCAAGTCTACTATCTCACACACAACTTTTGTCAACACCACAGTCACTTCCATGAAATATCCTCACCTTTTCTTTGAAAATTTTCATAAATTCTGTTAGTATAGTTGACATTTAGGTCAACCCTTCCCCGAGCCCCTCAGTAATTAATTTAATAACTTAATAGTTAAATTAGGGGATACATTAACAAGAAGTCCTTTGGAACATTTTTGTTTCTGTTAGGTTGGAGCTGTTGGCTTTGTTGACAAAGGGTTTCATGTAGTCCAGTCTCACCTCAAATGCACTGTGTATCCAAAGGTGACTTTTAACTTTGGATCCTCCTGTCTCTACCTCTGGAGTGCAGAGATGACAGGTGGGTTCCATCCCATAGGAATTACTGAGTGCTGAAGACTGAACTCAGGGCTCTGTGCGTGCTAGCCAAGCACTCCACCATGCAAGTGACATCCTCAGCCCTGGGTTTGGGTTTTGTTCCTAGCTGTGGCACCATGAGGAGTTCTGGTCCTGGGGTACTGGGTTTCGCTCTAAAACTAGTAAGTGCTCATCACAGCCAGAGAGCCAGGAAGACTTAGACTGCTTATTCATCTCAGCTCGTCTTAGCCTGGATGGCCTCCTCCTTGCCCTGGCCCCCTAAATTTTCTTCTTCATCTTATTCTTTTGGGACAGATCTTTGAAAGGGAATTAAAAGACAGGGACTTAGTAACAAGAGAATGCTCTGTCTGACTCCGCACCACCACTCTCTCTCTCTCCCTAGAAAGCTGCTTTCCTAGACACTAAAAGCCACAGGCAAACATAAAGGCTCTTGTCCGAGAAGGTTACAGCCATCCTTTTACCCTCTTATAGAGTACGTATTTTTCTAATGTCTTGAATAAAGACGTTTTAAATGAAGAAAAGAGCTCTGAGGAAAGCTCAGCTGTGGGAACCACAGTTCTAGGCTTAGCACTAACAAAACATATTATTAAGCCTCCACTCTGAAAGAAAGAGTGTGGACAAAGAAACCTCAACTGGCCCTACACTTACACTTTAGTGTGGACAAGTAGCTCAACAGTGAAACCCACATAAATCAGAAAACAATTGGCACAGGACACATCAATAAAAGGAAATGCATTGATTTGCTAGATAAAGCAAGGGAAGGAATTCTGAAAGAATACACAATAAAGGTCTTGAATGAGTAGAAATGATTAGTACTTTGGGAGAAACTCTGTTTTCAGAGATTTTAAGACTGAAATGTAAAATTACATATGAACCTCCTAAGTGGTATCGGACAGCCTGCTGGTTCCATGGAGCACAGCAGACCCACACTATGTTTTTGGCCTCATTCAGTTTCTAATGAGGTCAGCTCACCCACACATGCACACGAATGGACATTTATTTACACAGAGGTTATGAATGCATTTGCACAGTCTAGGGGTGGGGGATAGAGAGTAGGAAAATAGGGAAGGAGAAGCTAAACCAGGCCCTTGGGGTATCCTGCTCATCCATTCACCAATTTGTGTGTTTATTATGTTGGGGGTTTGTTTTGCTTTCTGTGTGTTTTGTTTTGCTTTCTAATGGCCCTTGACAAGCTAACCTTCCATCTGATTCAATGTAGAGAGTTCATTGAACTCCCAAGCCTATTACTCAACCAAGCCTTAGTTTCCTCCTACAAAATTGCCTATGGCAAACAGGCCCAACTCCTGGAGCCTACCGCTGCCCAGGCTTCCTACATTCTGCATGGGTTGTAACCATCTCTGGATTACCTCAACGATATAACAGCATAAGCACCACCTTCTCAGGGTGGAACCCCCTTTTCCCATTATGCAACTCCACAATACCTGGAAGCAAAACCCCTAGAGAGGCCAGGAACCGGAACACATGTCAGAAGACAACGTGACAAGTACTTAGCAAGTGAAAAGGCTACACAAGGAATGTGGATACTGACATGAAATTTTACTGACAGCAAATTTTTTTCAAATCACTTTTATGAATGTATGGAGGAATATTCTATGAAGCTGCAATAACTCATTAAACTTAGGAACACCCAGCCCCACCAAGACATGTAAACATCACACTTAAGAGTCGAAAGTTACTAACACCTCTTAAACTTTGTCACAAATGACCCTGAGAACACGTTTATTCTTAGGGTGCTAATTAGAAATATGATGGTTAGATAAGATCTTGGACAGTTTAGAGGGATACTCATGCTCCTATCCAGTCAGGAAAGGGCAGAAATGGTCAATGACAGAAAGCTATCTACCCAGAAAGGGATGGGCATGTACAAACAGATCCTGAAGGCTTCCAGCCTGCTGCACTTCTACCAACATTCTCAGTCATTGCACAAAATACCACAGGATGACTCACCTCCTAGGTAATGTTTTGTCTGACAGACATGTTTTCTTGTGATACACACAAACAAGAAGAGAGAAATCCCACAAGCAAAGGCTAACAAAAGTTTAGATTCTTACTACTAATGCTTTAATGTTGTATTTCCTTTCTTTCCCTTATTAGCAGTTAATACAAATTATATCCTGTTTGCTAGACAAACTCTACAGCTAAACATATGGAGTTCTTTGACTTCTGTCATGTGAATAGAAATTCATTAGGATAACTTGAACTTTTAATTAATCTGAATTAGCAGCAGCAGCTTGCTGGTCCTCCAAAGCAAACAACTGTTCTAAGTAGCTAAATCACTTTCCCAAATATCCACGTTCAGAACTATAATCTAGTGCAACTTCAGCTGACCAAGTTTAGCATTTTTAAACAGTGTTCTCCTAATTGAATGGACAGACAGAGCCAGCTGCAAAGTGATAGACTGCTAAGACATGCCAGAGCCCTGTGACAGACTGGAGCCAAAGCTCCTGGTCCCTCCTTCTCATGCCAGTTCTGTTCCTGGAGCCTAAGCCCCTCCCATACACTCAAGAGACTTGTTTGGCAGTTCATCTGACACATTTCAGCTTTAATTGGGTCAAAAGACAATCTAGTAGAGTCTCTTCCCACAGCACAGTTACATACTTACTTCACCACGTAATATACACTGAAGAAGCTTAGTTCTCTGTGGTGTGGGGGATGTGGTCATGTGGATGTGTGCTCTTGTGCCTGCAGACATTAGCCTCATGAAACCCGGAGCTCACTGATTCAGGGAGACTGGCCAGGTAGTCACCTTCCCAAATTCCCCATTCCCTACCCCACTGCTGGGGTTACAGGTGCGCACTGCTACCTGACTTCCATGCTGTTGGTGGAGATCTGAACTCAGGTCCTCATGCTTTGTGGTAGGCACTTTGCTGACTGAGCCATCTCCTTAAGCCTTGGTAGAGAGATTTTAAGAGTAAAATGATTTCTTAAACCTCCTCACCTTTGCTCTTTCAATCTTCTCCCCTTCCTGTAGCCCTCCTGATGTTTCCATAGTAACATTCAAATGAGAAAGATGACTAGAAAAAGATGACAACAGGTGTGTGTGTGTGTTTGTGTAGGGGGGGTGGGGGGATGGAGGTGTATAGCATCAGCCCAAGTGTATCATCACCACTTCAAGGGTTAGTCACAGAACAAATGCAGCATCTGGGGTATTCAGCAATCATACACACACACACACACACACACACACACACACACACACACACCCTCCAATACTTAATATACATCTCACATGCTAAACTTTAACAAGCGGTATCTACTCACACAAGCATCCAGACAGCAAGCATGCACTGAGCACCCTCTCTGGGCTGGACACTAGTTCCAGGCCCAGGAGATCCAGAAGTTAGAAATGGCAGATGTAAGGGATGCCATGTCACTGTGCTCTCTGAAAGTGCATGGCAGCATCTGTATCTCAGGTCTGACATGATGGGCTAGCCACTAAAGAATAAACTCAAGTTAACTGGATAGGACAGGAAAGAAATCTCTGGCTCCCTCTAAATTTGGTAGATGCCCATCTTTCCAGAAAACAACCCTTATGTTTATTTTGTTGGCTTTCAGTCACTAAGTTGAACTTTGTTCTTGAATTTTGCAATGTGCAAAAGTAAGATGCTGGCAGCTGTAGGGTGTTTTCAATAAATCCACTTAAAACTGGATAAGAGAAAAATATGCAGCTTCTAAAAGCGTTTTTTTTTTTTCAACAAAGAAAATTCCAAACTCTTCATCCATGAGCCAGAAAAAGCATAACTGAAGACAGAGCCCGCCACTGAGCTCCCAAAGCATGAATCAAGAAACAGGTTTGCCAGCAGAGGACTTCTGAACAGGGAGGTTAATGGGGAGGGTTTAGAGTGAAGCCGTGAGCACAGTCACAGATAATCTAGAACCAAAACGTGCATCCTCTTGTTGGGCTAAGGTCATGTGTGTGGTGAGAACAAGTGATAGGGTTAAGATGATTCCTACAGAGCCAATATAAATCTCAGGAAGTTACATGTTCAAACTGACAGCTCTTTTCAACTGTAACTAGAGCACATTTAAAAAAGTAAGATGGGGGAGTAATTACAATGCTTTATTTTCATGTGTGAAACTATCAAGTGACAAACTTAAAAAATAAAATTAAGTGCAAGAAAAAAATTACATTTGAAAGCTTACCCAAAGCCTACAACTTGCAGAGATCAAATTAGCCCCCTGGCCTTTTAGTCCCTAAAACTGACTAAGTGGGGTCAAGTACAGGGCGGCAACTCAGTACAACATCTTGACTGTGTAATTTGCTCCTAGGAGCTGAAGGACTAAATTAAGTTGTCAGATTTTCAGTTATAGTCCCTGGTAAGCAGTTATACATCATACACAGTCTCTTTATATTAATTTATATTAATAGAACTGATCAGGACCAAGGGGATTTAAAACCATTTTCTCAACAGTATCATGAATTCATAGTTTTACTGTGTTTATTTTGTTTGTTTTTCTCCACTCTCCTGTGGCCCAAGGCTCACCACAATCTCCCTACACAGCCAAAGATGACCAGCCTCTATGACCTGCCTGTATCTCCACAGGCCTGGGACAGGTGCCACCATTTCAGCCACTGTTTCAATTTAAAAGAAATTGTTCCTGTTTCTATGTTCTCATGTCCTCTCACCCCATCTCTTTGATCTAACATTAGGAAGCATTCAGAGATGAATGGCAACTGAACTGACAGCACCATATCAAACACAAAGTCATATTTTAAAGTGACTTAGAATGATCTTGGTAAGACAAAATAAACACAGGATTGGAAGGAACAGTCTTTCCTTAAGCAGTCTGTAGAGTATCAGAGGGCCAGAAGGAAACTTATGAAGCCATTTTGACCATCCAACTATTTTAAGCAGGCAGAGTCTAAGCCAGTACAAAGAAATGCAAAACGTCTACTGGGATAAAAATCTGCTGCCAGATTTTAGAAGTGATACAATGTTCTGTTCAAAAGCAAGACAGATACAGGCACGTAAAACTACACAGATTAATAATGGCCTGTATTACAAACCATCAGCTGTTCTTAGCTAGATCAATTTGTTTATCAAGTTCTGAATTTGAGGCTGTGTTTGTCTCCTTTAAACCAACTGCACATTGGCCACAGTTCTTACTGACTGCACAGGAGTTTTAGCGGTGCACACACACAGTCCACTATCTAGACTACCTCTTCCCTTTGTGATGCAGTGCATGCTGTCATACCGGCGTTAAGTAGGTTTTTTGTTTATTTTGGTTTGGTTTGGTTTGGTTTGGGTTTTTGAGACAGGGTTTCTCTGTAGTTTTGGAGGCTAGGCCTTCCTGGAACTTGCTCTGTAGACCAGGCTGGCCTCGAACTCACGGAGATCCACCTGCCTCTGCCTCCTGAGTGCTGGGATTAAAGGCATGTGCCACCACCACCCAGCAAGCCGGTTTTTTTTTTTTTTTTGAAGAACTTATTGAATTAATTTATTTAAAAACGCAAAGTGTAAATGGAAGATTTCCTCAATATGTTTTCCTTTACCGTCAACTAATAGTGTCCTTTAGCTAAGAGAATTCCCTTTTGACCTTTATGAGTTTATCAGGTGAAAACAAACCTCATGGAACTAGAACAATCTTAATACCAGCTCCTTCAATCGATTCTGGTTCTTGGCTTCCAGATAACTAAATACTCTGAAGCTATTCTGAAATAAAATCTGATTTCCTCTGCTTAGTTACCAGAAATCTATTATACTCTAATTAAAACAAAACAAAACAAACAAACAAAAAAAAACAATAGATCAAAACCAGGACTCCTTACAACCAGAATTTTTTTCTTCTATCAGTTTAAAATTACATGTTCCTGCTATCCAATTTTTTTTGTCAATTTCCAATGGAGACAGGAACTGAATAACTCCCATAAGAAATTTTCTATTCTTAGCCATGAGTTTAGTACAAAGGCACATTTTTTTAAAAAATAAGGAGCTAAAACATGATGAAACTTCTCATTGATTCTGATGATAACAGAAGAGTTTTATTATTAAATAGCACTTGTAATAGTCCCAATAATAAGAGAAATAATTTCAACAGCCTGGAAAAAAAGGAGTTAACAATTCTCATTGCTAACAGAACAAAATTTGCAGTCTGAGAAGCTTTCAAAAAATAAAAAATTAAAATTAGCACACATGCACACACATGTACACACACATACCAGTTTAAATACAATGACCTATACAAGAATATAATGCTAAAGCCCAGTTCCAGATGTAGGATACTACTCATTAAATTGTTGGGAGGTCCCATAACCCCCCTCAAATGAAACATCCCATTGTCATTGCTCTTGGTTGTTCACCAAAACATGATGGAAAGAGACTATTTCTGAAGACACCATAGGGTTGGGTCACAGGACAGAGAGAAATGAATCTGGTGCTGATTCAGAAGTTTCCTTAAGAATAACTAACTTTCATAGTGCCAGAAAATGCTATACAGGCTGCTGAAGGGGAAAAGTCATCAACAGTCTTGCCTGGTTATGGATCTTTGAGCTATAATAATGACCGGTCCAGTAAAATATGCTCATTGGTACAATAGTGGCATGAATGTTACAAGAGTAACCAAATGCTTTGTGATTGGATGTAAGGCCTACTACACAGAGCTGAACTCATGCCTGGTACTGTAAATCTGGTCAAGAACCATTGGCTGGGAGGCCATAAGATCCTACAAGAGAACCTACTATTATTTAACTAAACAGACATGAATCAAACTATCCTCTGAACATTTATAGGTATACCAATGGTATAGCTTTCAATTCTCATTAGAAAATTTTTTTTCCCCCAGTGGACAGCAATTAATACAGAGACTCACAGAATGGGTAACTGTAGAATTTTCAATTCCAACTGGGACACCTATATAACATTCCTTACTCACATGGCTCAGGGAACAATAGCAGAGGAGTGGGTGTACAGATTGTAAGAACAAGACATTGAAAGGTGTCTTAGGTTTCTGTTTGCTGTGGTAAGAATCATGACTAAAATCATCTTGTGGAAGAAGGGATTTATTTCATCTTACATTTCCAGGCAATAGCCCATCACTGAGTAAAGTCAAAGCAGGAACTCAAAGTAGGAACCTGAAAATAGGAACTGAGCAGAAGCCACAGAAGAGTGCTGCTTCCTGGCTTGCCCAGTGTGCATTCTCATATACTGCAGGACCACCTTGTCTAGGAGTATTACTGTCCCCAGTGGGTTGAAACCTTCTGTATCAATCAATAATTGATTAATCAGTTAAGAAAATACCCCATAGTCTTGCCTACAGGCCAGTTTATGAAAGCATTTTCTCAACTAAGATTCCCTCTTCCTCGGTATGTCTAGGTTTGGGCCAAGTTGATAACAACCAGCACAGGAGGACTGCACAACTATATTTTGAAAAGACAGAGCTGCAGCACTCATGAACTTAAAGTAACTGTGCTTGCCTGCACAAGACCTACACAAGAGCAAAACAGTCATAATCCCAGCATAGACGGGACAGGAACTCAGAAAGCCCTATTTCTAGATGAGGATCTTTGACAACTGAAGGCTGTAGGGAAAGTAGAGTTAGTGTTCTTCAGGGAAGTAGGTTGACCACCATGCTTTAGTGGATGGCCCTACATCCATACACATATAGCCAAATGATTAGATTCACTGGGTTATGAAAAGAGGACCTGAAATTCAGAGAATGGTGGGGAGCAGGAGGAGGCATCCAGGAGGAACTGGAAGGAGGATAGACATGACCAAACTGCATTGCACATATGTATGAAATTCTCAAAAAATGAATTAAAGATTTGAAAGGCGTTTTCTGAAATCAGGTGCAAATGCAAAGTAGTCGAGAAAGAAGATGCCAAAGAACAGTGAGGTGTTGGCAAGAACTGAGGATTTTATTACAGGAGAACCTGCCATGAAAACAGGGTGAATAGTCTCTTCTCTCAAAAAAGGATGCTTAAGCCTGAGTAGCCCCTCTCTTAGCACTGGGCCACATGTAACAGGATTGCATGTTTAGAGGCCTGCCTTCACTGCTTGACCAGCAGCTCTAGAGCATCACTGGGGATGGTGGTGTGTCCCCTCAGGATCTAGCACAGACAGGCACTTACTGCACACTCACATGGCAAATATCAATCTGTTGGTGAGTAACACATTGTCTGCTTTCCTTCAAAGAAATCTATTGAAAATATTGTAATACATGGTACTTGAGGAAGACAATTTACATGGCTGTTGTGTCTAGTGCTTTCCAAATGAATTAGATGAGATCATCGGAATCATTTAAGTGCTTCTAGAATGAACACAGGTGCATCTAATTTTAAGGCACCAATGCTAGGTCACAGATCACCCATGTTCTTTATTTTGATCTAGGCAAAGAATAAAGAGTAAAAAATGGGGAGTGGATGGAGAGAGAAGGAGAGGAGAGAGAGAGACAGAGAGAGAGGGGAGAGAGAGAGAGGGAGAGAGCGAGCAGGGGTAGAGAACATGGGAGGCATGATGTTCAAATGACATAAAATACACAGTGAGCAGCAATTGATTGGATCCATCAGTGAATTGTTTGGTTGTAAGAATGGACAGCAGCTAGAATGATCAGGAAACCTTATTTTAGACAATGCACACACACACTGTAGAACAAGACATACTGAAAGGAATGTTGAATAAGGGATGAATAAAAACAAGTATTGGCAAAGATGTAAAGAAATTGGGATATACTTTGCCATCTATCTATATCTATTCCCATATATCAGGCAAAATGGCACAGCAGGGTAAATGCTCTTGCTGTACATGCCTGATGACCTGAGTTCAATTCCTAGAAATCACACAAAGGTGGAAATTGACTTTACAAAGTTGCCTTGTGACTGCCATATGTGTGGCATATGTGCCCACATGTACCTCTCTCTGTCTCTCTCTCTCTGTCTCTCTCTCTGTGTCTCTCTCTCTGTGTCTCTGTCTCTGTCTCTGTCTCTGTCTCTGTCTCTGTCTCTGTCTCTCTCTCTCTCTCTCTCTCTCTCTCACACACACACACACACACACACACACACACACACAAATAAATAATTTAGAAAAGAACTGGAAGCTTCATAGCTTGCTGGTGGAAATGAGAGCCAGGGTAGCCACTTTAGAATAGTATGACAGCTCTCAAAGTTAAACACAGCATTCTCTTAGGCCACAGCACTTCCACTAGTATGTCTATACCCATGAGAGTGGCAAACATAGTTACATGTAAAAACTTCTTTATTCATGTTTATAGCAGCATTCTTCATAATATCCTTAACTGGTAAAATATAAAAATAAAATTCTAAAACACCCCTCAATGCTGAAAATTCCTAAACCCGTGATATATCTCTATGATGGAATGCTATTTGGCAATAAATAGAAATGAAGAATTGCTGTCCATACAATGGAGGAATTTTGTTATTACATAAAGGATACCAGTTACTAAGGTCTACACACTGTGATTCCATTTGTTCAAACTGTCTGAGAAAAGCAAATTTTCCAAGACATAAAGTAGTTTAGGAGCTGCCAGAGGATTGTGGGGCTCAGGATGGATAGGAAGGAAGTGATGATTGATGGATGTGAGTTTTTTTTTTTTAAAGATTTTATTTATTTATTATGTATACAACATTCTGCTTCCATGTATATCTACACACCAGAAGAGGGCACCAGATCTCATAACAGATGGTTGTGAGCCACCATATGGTTGCTGGAAATTGAACTCAGGACCTCTGGAAGAGCAGCCATTGCTCTTAACCTCTGAGCCATCTCTCCAGCCCATTAGGGTTATTTTAAGGGTAACAAAAATGCCTAGATTGATTGTGGTGGTGGTTGCAGTTTTATGAATACATGGAAGGTCACAGAATTGTGTGTTTTACATAGAGGAACATGGTAAACAGGCATAATGGGGGAACATCCTTCTGTGTATGCTTATGTTATTGGTTGTTAAATAAAGCACTATTTGGCCAATGAAGCAGAAAGATAGGTGGGACTAAGAGTCAAGAGGGATTCTGGAAAATGTGGTAATTAAGTCTTGTGATCCAGGCAGGAAGTGACATAGCAGGCAGACTCAGAATATAAGCAGGGGACAAGCAGAAAATCTTCCTCTTCCCCCTTCTCTCTGCTCTGGAGCCACCATGTGATCCGGGCAAGAGAAGACGCCTGCTGCTGGCATCCGTTAAGATAAGTCTTATAAAATATACAGATTAATAGTTATGATTGATAATTGAGACTGAGCTAGCAAGTAAGAAATCCTAATCATTGGCCAGCAGCATTGTACCTAATATAAGTCTCTGTGTGTTATTTTGGCTGCTCATGTGGCGACAGGGCTTGGCCAGCTTCGCAGGAAGATTTATTGTTACACAGGTAAATGTGTTATGGTAAATAATACCTTAAGACCCAGTGAGTTGGGGCTGGAGCGATGGCTCAGCGGTTAAGAGCACTGTCTGTTCTTCCAAAGGTCCTGAGTTCAATTCCCAGCAACCATATGGTGGCTCACAACCATCTGTAATGAGATTTTGTGCCCTCTACTGGCCTGCATACATTCATGCAGGCTGAACACTGTACACATAATAAATAAATCTTTTTTTTAAAAAAAAAAAAGAAGCAGTGAGTTTAGGGGCAGAAGATAGGCTGATGTAACTAAGCCTTACACCCCTTGCCTAGCAAATGCAAAGCCCTGGCTTTGATCCCAACACCAGGAATTAAAAAATGTGGCCAAGTGCCTCCAATTCTTATTGCCCAGTTTGTGGCAGGGAGACTGCTAGAACAAGGCACACCTTTCTGGCTGTTTCCTTTAAAGATTCAAATGTTCAACCTCCCAATAGGTTTGCTTCATTAATGGTTGCAATACACTCTTCTGAAAGAAAGTCATTTGGTATCACTTTTTTTAAAATGGCAATGACTCATCAGACAGCATATGGGAAAGTAGACTGACAATGACCTGCTCTGATGAGCCACTTTGCAGCAGATGCAGAGGGAAAGAGGCCAGCAGCACAGGGCTCACACAGAAAGCTTCTAAGAAAGGGGGAAACTGGCTATTTGCTGGGAGCTTTGTCCTCAGAAAGGACCTGAATTACCTCCCGTCACTCCTGCTGCACTTGGCTGTGGACTATAATGCAACTCCTAAGGGCCAGCCCATCTCCCTCCCTCCCTTTTTCTTATTTTCTATACTGGAAACTGAATCTAAGCCTTCTCACATGTATTACTGAGCTATATGCAAAGCATTCAACTTACTTCTTTATTTTAAGACAAGATCTCACTAAATTGCTCAGGCTGGCTTTGAACTTAGAATCCTCCTACCTCAACCTCCTAGGTAGCTGGGAATTCAGGTCTGTAATAACAGGTCCAGCTAGGTTCCAGCATTTTGTATTTGGTTTTTGTTGTTGTCTTAATTATCTTCTTTAATATTGACATCAACCCTCTCACTGAGGTGTGATTCTCACTTTACAGAAAAGGAATCAAGCTCAAACTCAAATAGGACCTTCCTTGAAAGAAATTCCCCTAGACTGTAGGCAGAGCCGGCAGCCAGAAGTGCCAACTAAGAGCCAGCCTTCTCTGCCATCAATTCCTTCCCAGTACAAGGACACACAGGATTACTTTTACAACTTCTCAGGAGAACTCAGAGAAGAAGTTTCCAGCAGCTTTGAGCCCACCTCTCTGGCCTCAGACCTCCCTTGGCAATTGGAAGGATTTGTGGTCTAAGTCCCTGAAGTCAGAGGTAGACAAAAATCCATCATCACTCACCAAGACAGACACAAACCTCAAGATAATTTGTTTTCCAATGGTTTTGGCTTAGAGTTCTGGTTTGGCATTGGTTTTTTTATTATTTTTTTTAAACAACTAGCAGCTGTAGGCAATTTTCTCTCACACAATAGAGACATCAGTAAGCAAAGAGTGGAATTTTCTCCCTTTGAATGCAAAGTAACAAGCAGTCTTCAAGATATATATGGAGCTGCCACCGCCAGCTCCTGGGTAGGGTTCAATTCGGGAGTCTGATGGAATATGCTGGAGGGAGCACAGATGCAGATATATGCAGATGCTAGCTCTTCGCTGGCTCCACAATCCACAAGGCCTTCAGCTATCAGTGGCACACCTCTCCTCAGGTTCATGTTCAACTGTAAAGTCCTTTGAGCAGGAAATGAAACCAGGCCATAAATGTGCCATTCCTGCCCTTCTGCATAGCTATCATGGTACATGAATCACAGCCCCTCCCTGGGAGAGGACTATGCATCCTCCATCCATCTCGGTGACCTCAGTCATGGCCATGTGACTAGTGGTGCCAACCTCTACAAAAGAATGACACTTTCTAACCCAGTGTTTCCAAGCATGTCTTTGTGATCCGCATTGGCAATGAAACGTGGGCCCCAGTGACATGACTGACTTAGAGATTGCTGCTTCTTTTCCTCTTGGTAAGAAGGTGGCAAGGAACAGAACTACTGACCTGGGGTGAACACGTAGCACTAATGCAGGCTAAGGCTCGGCTGTTGGAACCATGGTTTCACTACCACAGCAGAAGCCTCCTGCCCTTCCCCAAGCCTTCTGAAAGTCTTCCCTGACCATATTCCTCATCACCTGTTGTCCACCCCACAGCAAGAATTCACATGATCCCTGAAGGGGAACTCTGTGCTTGTACCTTTGATGATGTTAGAACTTCATGATTGGTCCTCTCTACTGTTATCAGTAACTGAACTCATCACAGTTCTGAAGGCCAAGTCTAACTTCTTTGTGTGTGTCTGCTTTGTTTTGTTTGAGACAGAGTTTCATGTATTCCAGGATGGCCTCAAACTTGCTATGGAGCCTAGGATGACCTTGAATTTCTGATCCTCCTGAGTCATCATGCCCAGTTTATGTAGTGCTGGGGACTGAATCCAGGTGTCATAGTTAATATTCATTGTCAACTCATTAAGCTTTAGAATACACCATGGATACACAAGTCTGAGTATGTCTATGAGGGTGTTTTCAGAAAGATTTAACTGAGCAGGCAAGACTCACCCTGAATGTGGGCAGCAACATTCCATGGGCTGGAGTCTTGGACTGACACAAAGGGACCACACTCATCTCTCTGCTTCAGTCACATCAGGCACATGTGACTAGTAATTGTGCCACACACCTGCTACCATGCCTTCCTGTCACTATGGACTAAAGCCAAAGACACGTCTTCTCCCTTAAGTGGGTCTGTGCCAGGTTGATTACAGGGATGAGAAAAGTCATACATCAGGTTATCTTGTATGCTAGGCAGGAACCATACCAATTGAACTATATCCTGAGCCACGTGTGTGTGTGTGTGTGTGTGTGTGTGTGTGTGTGTGTGTGTGTGTGTGTGTGTGTGTGTGTGTGTGTGTGTGTGTAGCCCAGTCTGGCCTTGAGCTCACTATGGAACAGAAGATGACCTTGAATTCCCAGTTGTCCCACCTCCATTTCTCAAGTGCTAGGATTGCAGGCATGCCCCATCACAGCTGGTTTTAGCTTTTTATTTTGAGACCTAAAATCAAGTTCTTCATAGTGTAGAGAAGGAAGAAGGGATAAAATATTCAATATCATAAAGTATAAACATGCAATCATAAGCTACCTCTTTTTATCCTAATCAACTCTGCTCAAAAATAGGCTCATTTCTCCCCTCGGGAGACCAAAACGCAAACCTCAGCTCCACAGACTCTCGCTGGCTCATCTTTCCATTTCTGAATTCTCATCTGTAGCCGGAACAACACTGTCAGTCCCCTGGCAGGCAGTGACACAGCCTACTTTCTGCCCTAAGAATCAAGCAAAAGACCACATTCTGTAGCTCCTGCCACGCAATCACATGCCCAATGAGAAGAAACTCTACTAGGAAATGCTGGCTGTAATCAAAGGAGGATACGGCACACCTGGGACTCCACTGAACACCTTGAAGGGTCAGGCACTAGACCCCACCCACTGTGGCCTGATCTGGCTTAAACTTGGAAGTAATTCTGAGAAGCAGTGTTTCCCCTACAGTTTTCAGAAACTGGGATCAGAAAAATAACTTGGCTGTCTATACTTAAGTAGGAAGATTCAGGGTAGTGAACTGAAGCAAGGAATGCTGATCTCTATACTAGCTCTCTTTAAATTACACCATAAAAGTGAAGAGTCCACTTGCACCTCTTGATGAACAGGTTCTACACAGTCTATATCATCTCATTTGAGGTCAGTGATCTCTACAGTGTGATGATATCTATAAAAAGTTTCCCACAACAGCTGTTACTCCAATCCTATCATTAGTCTAAATAACGATACAGCACTTAAGTACTAATGTCTTTCACCAAAGTTCAAAGACAAATTGGGAAGCATGACTAATTTTCAAGCAGCAGTAATAATACACATTGGGAAAGGAGTGAAGGAACATGGAGGCATTCCAAAATGTGTGATGTAGATGCAGGAGTGACACACATAAGCATAGACCCGAGGAAGAATGAGGATGAATTAGAGCAATTTAGGATATAGTACCTACCACTATTTTTGAACATCCAAATGTTGAAATCCCTCTGCCTATTTGAAGCACAAATAAAACCTTTGAATGTAGAGTCATATGACCCTTTTCAACACTCACCTGTATCAATCCGTGTACACGCATGTGCCCTCGCGTGCACATGCACACACACGCACGCACGCACGCACGCACGCACGCACGCACGCACACACACACACACACACACACATACATTTACTTCTCCATAGTCAGTGAGGACAGTAAAAGCTCAGATACAGCCAAGGCAACCCACCCATTGCCTTTCCTCTTCTCCCCTGGCTTATCAAAATGACAGCATAAACATCCAGGACTCACCACAAGTTCACTGAACATGACATCCAGCTCCTCCACAGGGGGCATGGGCAGTGCTGGCTCCATGGTCTGAAGTGCAAAGTTGCTATCATTTCGAAGCCGATATGTGATTTCTGGGTGGTCATTGTTTCGGAAACAGCAAAAGATAAACGAAATTCCGCGTCCACCTCTCTTCCTTGGGGCCATGGTTGAATTTTCTCCTATTTCCTGATATTACTAAACTCTGTGAAAAGACAACATGACATGGTTGAGTATGATAGACAAAAAAGTTTTGAAAAATCAAACCAATTCAAAAGAGAGTTCCCTATGTTTCTGGCAACATGAAGACTCTACAGGAAATGGGGGGGGTGTGTGGCAGAGAACCCATGTCCTTCCATTCCCTTAGTGAATGCTTCCTTAGGCCAACTGTGTACAAAAAAATGCAGCTCCAGCTACTGCACCCTGCAACATGCTCTGACCAGTCCAGCTGACGGCCATTCTTGGTATGGAATTCTTTTTCCTCAGGAATGACTGTTTCTAAAACAGCAGACAGAAATCGTTTCAGAAAACCACAACCAATAAAAATGCAGAGTTGTGGAGCCCAGTCCTAATGGACACATCTACAAAGTGCTCCCACACCTAAGGCCCAGGGAACATTGCTGAATAGACACCAGAAAGATTGTAAGAACCAAAGGATCAGGGAGTTTGCCGTGAGATTGTGTCTCCTAGAAGCTACACCCATAAAGTCTGACAAACATGACAGCCCAAATGTGAGCTAAACAAGGATGATACCAAGGAACATACCAAACAGGATGGGGAAAAGCCCACAAAGTCTCAATCCCATGCACAAAGGAAAAACAACAACAACAACAAAAACCATAGGCAACTAAGCTGGGAGTGGGAGAGGTGGTCTTATCCTCTCCCACCAATTGGTTGCCTGGTGTCAAATGATAACCCTTGAAAACATGCATATAAGCAACATTATATGAACGCAACAGGTTACATTTTGGAGTTATACATGTATAAAAATACATATATGCATGCAATAACTATTATTTAAAAAAAAGAGGCCAAGAATTTGAAGGAGAGTGGGAAAGGGTTTATGGGGGGTGAGGGGTTAGAGGGAGGAAAGGGAAGGGAGAAATGTTGTCACTAAATTATAATCTCAAAAATAAACACCAACCACAAAAACAAAAATAAGAACGATTGTTTCTTCTTTGGTCCCTAGTAAATCTCATTATCCTTGTTTTCAAATTAAAGCTTTATATTTTTTCTTTTATTTATTTAATTATTTGTGGGAAGGGACATTTTGTGCCACAGTTCATGTGTGGAGTCTGAGGACAATTTGGGGGAGTCAGTTCTGTCTTTCTAACATGAAGGTTCCTGGCACTGAACTTGAACTCAGGTCATCAGTCTTGGTGTTAAGTGCCTTTACTTGTTGAGCCATCGAGTCAGCCCTCAAACATCCTTTAAAGTCCTACTTCAAATTCTGTCATCTCTCTTAGGTTGACTTAATACTGAATAGATGCTCAGGCATCCACCTATCTGTCCTAGCACGTGTGCAGTCCTGTTCTTTATCTGTATCTTCTGTTAAATAGTGCTAATTCAAGCACATGGCCTAATGTACTTTGTCTAAAGCCAGAAACAGAGGAGTCACTCTGCAAATGTTTAACATAATTGAAGTTAATGACAAATCAAGAACTTTAGGGATTAGTGCTTTTTAAACAGAAAGACATGAGTCCAACAATAAGGGAAATAGTGAAATAAATTCATTAAACAGAACAAGACATCCAAATACGTAAGTTAAAAAAAAAGTTCAAATGCTATTTTGTACAGACACTCTACCCTGCAAGATAACAGGGTGTTCTCAGAACGTATTAAGATTTATAAATATATACAAAGATATTACTAACATTAGCCTCAAAAATAAAAGGTTTGGGGAGCTGTGCCTTTCTGTCTTGTAACCCTTTAGATTTTCATCATAAGTGTTTTTAAGCCCATCCTGAATTAGGAGTCCCAGCCCATGTAAGTAGTACTAACTTAACTGTAATGTCAGTAACTGTAATGTCAACATGCTCCTACCAGGAGATGGGAAACAGACAAGAGAAGAAGCTAGACGCTTTCCAGTAGCTATCCTAGCTTATGCAGCAAGAGACAAGAGCTCCGTCTCAAGCAAAGTGGAAAGTGACAGGGTCACCATACTTTAGAATTGTGGACAGGTGACTTGCTGAAGAGCTATAGAGAATGCCAAGCCCCTGGGGGGGGGGGAGGAGAGACAGCTGATTACAGAGATGAAGTCAATGATACCACATTCACAATTAAGGACAAAGCAGTTTGTTCTCCCACACAGGGCTAGCAGGTGGCAGGCACTTCCTAAAAGACAAGAAAAGACCCAAGGGGGAGGAGAAGGTCTGCATCTATCTAAACTTGAACTGATCTCTGGGCTGATATACAGAAACAGGCTCAGAACTGTGCTGCCTCCAAGGTGGAACTGAAAGCCAGTGGGCCACAGCTATGGGGGACACATGCAGTTCTCTGTGAGTGTGTGTGTCTGTGTTGGGGTGGGGGGATAAGGTAGCAGGAAGGAGACCCTGGCTGGCACTGTGATCTTCAAACCACTCCTCTTAGGAATGCCCAGGACTATGATGCACCCTAACAGTCTCAGAAAACTTCTTGCAATTAAAAAGAACATGCACAGCTAGCTCATCATCTCCTGAGCCTCCACATCTGTCCCATCTGCCTTTCCACCTTCCCTTGGGTTACTGCATCTAAAACACACTGATCGTGTTAGCTTTGACCTCAGAACCTTTGCACCAACAATGTCAAGAGACTGGCAGGTTTAGGTCTACTTCAGTACATGGCTGAATCCTCATGATAAAGCACTAGCACTCTCTCAAAGAGGCCACCCCGATTATGGTCTTTCCATATCCCATGCACTATCCTTTCATCCTGATGAAAAGTTCTTCATAGCAGTTGCCACTAGCTGGAATATCCTATGTGGTTATTTAATGAAGGAAGAGCCATGATAGTAAATACTTAAGGAATACTTGTTAGTATCCAGGCATCTGTACTGGCCTGTCCTTGGGGTTCTGACAGGATATGCCCTCAGCTGCAGCCACTAAGAGAACCACCTGTGCATATTCACTATGTTCCCTTTTAAACAGGCCCTGCCCACCTCCCATCCCTCTCTCTCTCTCTCTCTCTTCTCTCTCTCTCTCTCTCTCTCTCTCTCTCTCTCTCTCTCCCTCCCCCCTCCCCCTCTCTCCCCTCTCCTTCTTCCTGCTGCTCCCAACCCTGGAGACCAGTCTCCCCCTTCTCCTGTCCCTAATAAAAAACCTTCTTCTTGAACCCTGTCTCATGGCATCTTTCTCTCATGTGCCACTTTTCTTAAATTACAACAATTCTGAATTTGCATATTCTAGCTCATTTTAAAGGGCTCTACTTCAAAAGGTTTACCAACTCTGGGGCATGAAGATGAAGGTTGGACACTTAAGTTTGGCCTATAAGGTTTTCAGCTTTTAAAAATCAATGTATTATACAAGACTGTTGTACTTAACAATACAAATAGAAACACAAAACAGAGACTAGAAACAAGTATGTCAGCATTTAAAAGTAGCTCTGGAGAGATTTTTTTTCTTTGGTTTTTGTCCTTAAGTTTTAAAAGTGAAACTCACTCTATCAACATAGAGAATCTACAGACCCCACTGTAGAAATCACCACCAATTTTTTTTGGTTTCCTCATTAATATTTTGGGTAAGTTTTTATGCATAACTATGTTTTTATACATAGTTTTTATATATAACTATGGCTTACAAACACCTCTGGGATTGAGCCCTTATCGGTCTAGGTGATGAGGGGAGTGTGCAAGGTTTCTGAGCATGTGCAATTTTAAGTCCTTGGGACATGAAGGGAGGGAGGGACGTGGCCCTGCAAGATGACCATGTTGGCTCTGAATTAAAGAGTCAGCTTAGACATCTAATATCTTATTGAATTGGAACATGCATTTCTTGGTCTATAGTTCACATGTATAAGGTCATACAACACACATGTGGTACTTGGGAGTCCCTGGACAAGTGTTCATCAGTACCTGCTATGTCCCCTATATAGTGAGCACCTAAGGATTCAGAAATGGTAACTTAGAGCCAGGGAACAGTTGTGTGTCAAATCATTAAAACAAAGGTAATATGGCATGGCCTTCCAGAAAGCTCCAGGGAAACCAGCAATAGGATCTGGAAACAGTCCTTGACAGATGAGTAGAGTCAGGAGCGAACAGGAAAGTGAGGCACCCCAGAAGAGGGGATAGGGCAAGCACTGATGAGGGGAGGGGGCACTGCCAAGGGTGTTAGGCTTGTGTAGCCTGAGGCAGGCTAGTGCACATCCTCAATTTCCTATGGGAAGGCCCTGGGCTGTCATTTCCTTGCTCAAAAATCTGCTAATGGTTCCCTCAGTACTATTCTAAATTGGCTTTCAGTGCTCCAAATTGGATTTTAGCCCAATTTTCCTATGTTTTCTATTTAGTTACTAATGTCCCACTTTATTCACAGGCCACTTCCTATGCCCCCCAAATATCTTATACTCCTATCATTTTCTACCTAGGTAGCCCCTTGTTCTTCATGACTTCTGTCAACATCCTCCCGCCCTGCCAGTACCAGTCTCCAGAGCACTCAGACTGTGAGACATCTGTGGCTGATGGCAGCTGGAATCTGGCTCAACATTTCTTAAAGCAATCTATCAAAGCCTTAAAACAGGCACACATTCTGACCTAGTATTTCTGCTTTTGGGAATATACCCTAAATGCTTGCTCAGAGACACAATCAAAGATGTTCTCTCTTTCTACCCCCTCCCTTCCCCCTCTACACACACACACAGACACACACAGACACACACAGACACACACACACACACACACACACACACACACACACACACACACCAAACCATTATCCAAAACAGCCAATAAATAGGAGCAGAAAATAAGTGATAATGATGGGAAATCATGTAAAAAAAATGTTATAATGGCACAAAGATGTTGGATCAGCAGCAGCTATTTGTAAGATACTTAATGACATGCTCATAACTGTAGATACACATTATCACATTTTCATTGAAAGTCCACATGCATAAAAGCATACGATGAATGGGAGAAATGTATCAATATCAGCAGTAGTTGACTCTGCTATGTGTGGATCACCTTGACTTTTGAAGACATAAAGCCTCTCGAATGCCCTATATTGTTATAATGCACACTATTCGCACGACTAAAGAAGACATCTTTTAAATAATTGATGTGATTACTTGCTAGTTTTAGAAAAAGGAGGAAAGTGTGAAAAAATGTCCATTAAAAATACTCAAAAGAGAGGTGCATCAGGTTCCAAGTTCCATCCCCAGCACTGCTAAAAGAACAAAGAGGCAGAAGAAAATATCCAACTGATTGGATATTGATTGGTGATTTGTACAACTAGTTTGCTAGACTACCTATGGGGAAGGAGTAGTTGTTTTCCTGTAATCTGCTGCAGATGCATAGCACATATTTACATTATAATTCACAACAGTAGCAAAATTACAGTTATGAAGAAGTAATGGAATAATTTTATGGTTGGGGTCAACACAACATGAGGGGCTATTTTAAAGGGTCACAGTGTAGGGAAGGTTGAGAAGTACTGCTCTAGATAATCTCATGTCTTATACTCTGATAGGCATCTGATGCACCCTAGGTTAAAGGAGTAGTAACTTATCTCATTAAACTGTAACTCTTGATGTTTGTCTTTGGTACGTGTCAAAAGGGCAGGAACCACCATCTCCTTGAAAGCCGCCAGGTCAGTGTCCTGCAAAGCCTATTAACAGTAAACTGGAGAGACCATTCAGGTCAAGGTCTGTGTGGTTAGGTGGAGGGATGGGCAGAATACTTAGACTTCAGGGAAATAAAGGCAAGAAAATGAAAGAATTTGAAATATACAAGGGGTGGCACTCAGGCACTAAGGGCCTTAAGCTCAGGCTTCAAGTTAATGTTTAGCTACTTCTTCCAGGCAGTCTTGCTAACTACACAACTTATCTGAATCCTCATAGCATTTCATGATACCAAGATGCACCAGCTGATGGTTACAGTCATCTGTGATGTTGATCTTTCTTCCCTCTTTGAAGGAGTCAACTCCACGAGGACAAACTCGCAAAGCATATGTTGCCTAACACCTCACATACAAGACTGTGACCAAACAACTTGGAAATTTTTCATTTTCTAAGTTGTTTTACATAAATTCAAGCTATACTACATTCTGGTTGTATTGAAGGGTCAGGGAATAGTGTTAGGGCCTAAACCTCAGTGCAAAGCTGTTTTTAAATCTTAAAAGAAGTATACCACCCTACCAAGAGAAGAATATGAAGGTATGCCTAATTCTAACATGGGTCTACTACAGATCAGAAACTGAGTGAAATCATTTTAGTATGGAGCAATTTGTGCTTAGCTTCAGTTAGTCCCAGAGGTCAAGATTTCATGCTAGTTCCTCAATGGAACCACAACTGATTTAATGCACATTTAAATTATCCATCACTCATAGGGATAGCTGAGATGTCCAACCGGCAGCCATTTCATAAATATATTTGGAATGCTGCTTTTCACAGCCTCATCTCTTAGATACAGATCAAAACAGGAAGTAAAAGCAATCATCCACTTGACCTCTCTGGGGCAGGAACCACTTCCACAAGTTTCCTTCCACCACAAACACTTCACTGACCACCGCAATTCCAACAGCTGCCTTGAGCCCGCCAAGCACATCACATCCATCACTTCTTCCCACCACCTCTTAAAGATGATGCTGAGGAAGCAGAAGCCAATTAGAAAGAGAAGCTTGTGGAAGACTCTGTTTGCTGGTAAAGCAGAGGCGTCAGTGCAGAAAAGACTGGACAGCTGGGAGTGGGGCGTGGGGTGTGCAGAGAAGTCAGGCTGGAATCCAGTCCCCACCCTCTCCAACGTCAGGGAACTGGCCTTAGGCAGCCACCTTTCACCTCCCAACAGAATGATTTCAACAATTTCTTCTCCCTGGCCCTTGGTTTTCAGGCCAGGTGTTGGTAGACCTTTCCTGTGTATGAACAGACAGTAAATATTGTAGGCTCTGTAGGAAATGTGACCTCTGTCACAAGTATTCAATTTTTAATTTTTATTTATTTATTTTGAGAGAGAAGGTCTCACATAGTTGAGACTAGTCTTAAACTCACCATGTTGTGGTTCATTATCCTGGAACTTCTGATCCTCCCACTGAGAATACAGATGTACACCAGTAAAGCAGCTATGGGCATTTGTAAACACGATGAACCCAAATCCTAATAACACTCTACTCTAAGAGAGTGAAATATGAATTTCATATAACTTCATAACATCCAAGGCTGGGATATAATTCAGTTGGTAAAGTGCAGCCTAACAGGCACACAACCCAGGGTTCCATTCCAGAACCACACAAAATAAAATCTGGTGGTGTACATCTATAATCCCAGTAGGAGGATCAGAAGTTCCAGGATAATGAACCACAACATGGTGAGTTTAAGACTAGTCTCAACTATGTGAGACCTTCTCTCTCAAAATAAATAAATAAAAATTAAAAAAAAACTTTAAAGATGTTTTCATCATATCCATAAACAGTATTTTTTAAGCTTGTTTTCAACCACCAAATATACGAAAACCATCCTTAATTCACATACTGAAAGAGCAGGTGGTGTGCCCATACACGCCCTTGAACTTCAGGCTATAATGGTTGTCCTTCTACATCAAATGCATCCATTTAATCTATTGAGCTGCTCCAGATAGAGCTCAGGAAAGGCCCTACCTGATAAGTGACATTTAGCTAAGACCTAAAGGATAAAGTGGAAACAGCCCTGCACAGTGTCAGTAGAAAAGATTCCAGACAGGAGGAGTGTGTGCACTAGACTGTATCAGGGAGGAGACTGGCACACTTGAGCCAGAGAGAACCCCAGGGTGTGACTAATGAGAGACTGGAGAGGGCAGAGGCCCAAACTAAAAGGGCTCATACACTGCTATGCCAGCCCTGGTGACTTAATTTTCCTGCCTTCATCTCCCAACTTCCCAAACACTGCCCAAGCTTAGGCCAACACACAAGTGGACATATGCCATCATCAGACCTTAATAGTAGTTGCACTGGTGAGCATTCACGCATGTACATGCATGTGCATGCACACACAAGCATGAACACATGTATGGGCACATGCAGAGGTCAATTTGTAGGGATTAGTTCTTTCCTTCTACTTGAGTCCCAGGTCTTGAACTTAAGTCATCAATCAGTATTAGCAGCAAGCACCTTTATCTGCTGAGCCATCTCAATAGCCCATGTTTTCCTTCCTTATCTGACCATTTTTCAGGACTCATTCCAATAACACCATTTTTATAGGCCTTAAACTTTCCAGGGATGGGTACACATTCTTGCCATAGCTATTGTACATACACATAACCGAGTGCATTTATAGTCCGTTTTTCCACCAGACTCAGGGATCCTGAGAGCAGGGACTAAGTCTTGTTTAGTCCCTGACAGGTGGGACTATTATGCCTGCTGAATGAAAAGCATAAATGCCTAAGTGAGCAGATTGTGTGACCTCTGAATTTCAGGCATGTGACTTTGTGTTCTTCCCACAGTTGTCCTTGGATCTGCTTTTACAACCACGAGAACATTTATAACCAACTGGAGTGCTGAGTACTCCTTAGCCACCAGTCAAGTTTTTGACTCTGTCAATAGCTTCTGAAGATGGAACTCACCGTCATGGTATTTGTAGTTTCCCTGGAGCAGAGCAAAAGGTTTCTGGGAAAACTAGTTAAGCCCTCCCTACCATGTCAATTCATTCACAAATAGGCTCTATGGGAGATCAATTCACTGCAAAGACCTTTAGGTATTTTACAAGTTCCTTACACTTAAAACTATGTTGCTTAAGAAAATACTCTTTTACTCAGTTATCCTTATCTGAATCCCTTCAATATGCCAGGCAGAGCTAGAGATATAGATGGAGCACCACTCTGGGAGTTCATAGCTAGTGGGTATGACTGGGGACCAGCAGAACTGGTCCTTCTCTTGACTAGAGAGGGCACATGTGGTTCCTGAAACCAGGAACTTGTGTCACATTTTGGCTCCTTCTTAATCAGATCAGCCTGAAAGAAAGGACTAATTCCACCAGGACAGCTGGGCCCTCAACCAGAGCACTTTTGTAGCCTCAGCTTCTGGCACTAGGGCAGAGGAAGAAGTCACCTCTGGGACATCCCGATGCAATCCATCTATAACATTACAGATGGCTATTGCTATGCTGCGCACAAGGAAGCAATTAAAGCTACTTAAGATTCTGGAGCAGGTGCATTTTGCTTAGCAAAGGGTAAGAAATCCAATCCATCTGTGGTCTAGCTCAGAGTCAGAGTCATTTGTACTGCTCTTTAACAAAACAAACAAAACCTCTCAATGCAGCACAGGTCAGAGAATAAAGCCAATTTTAGGGGGTGTAGATAATGATGGTGATTGAGTTTTTTTTTTTTTTTTAAATTGGCAAGAAGCTTCAAGTCTGTAAAAACATCCTTCTTAGCACTTTTCCTTTGATAATGCCATTCACAGCATAGAAGATATGTAACATCTGATTTCCACAAAGCAAGACACAAGGAATATCCAATGTTTGGGGAAAAGATGAACACTCTAATGACAAAATTAAGTCTGTACTGATTTGTACACCATTTTAATTGGTCATCAGAGACTTTTGTTACTATTTTAAAGATGACTGACCATACCAAGGAATCAGCATTCACTGGCTATGTTCTCAGGGTTTTCCCTAACAGGAGTAGTTACAAAGGAAACTATAGTCTAGACGTGCTGGGACCAGGAAAAGAGCAAGAGGCACAAAGCTCCCACTAGCCACCCACTCAAGCGCCAACAGTTTCTGCAAGGACTCACAAGTTCAGTGCGAACCACTAGTCCTTCTCTAGCTCTGTTATTTTAACCAAAGCACAGTGTTTCATAACAAATTCTCCACTTAAAATTCTCAACACCGAATTACAAGCATGTCTGTACAACAAAGGTCTCTGAAATTACTGAGACAAACTGAATTTAGGTCACGTGCACAAACAGAGGGACAAAGACAACATCTGTATGGTATGACCCTTAGGGAGAAATGTTGGGACTCCCCATTTCAGTTGCCACACCTCTTGCTTTCAGAGCCTTGGTACAACCCACAGTTTAGTTCCCCGGGGGCTTCCAAAGCCATTTGGGCTGCAGCCACACAACTCAAGGCCTCTTACCAAGAAAATGTGAAAGGGAAAGATAGCTTTGCTTCCTTCTCTTTCCTCTCACATTCCTCTTGTCTAGTTTCATTTCCCAAGCACACCAGGTGCCAAATGCCAAAGAATCATGGGATACAGTCAAAGGTTGCAGAAGCATCTGAAACCCTGCAAGTTTCAACATCCTTTCTACCAGGAAACGGAAAGGGCGTTTCTCAGTACACCAGTGGAGAGACAGCCTAGCCCTTCCCACACACTTGGTCCCAAAAGGATGTTCTAATAGGGCATGTCTTGGAGTGGCTCTGGGAAAGTCAGTCAGCAGTCAGTGCTCTCTCATCCCACTAACATCTTTGATGCAAGAAGAAAACAAAGAGGGCATCCCACTCCTGCCCCACCCTGGCAACAGGGAAAACAAATTCCAAACATCCAAAAAGCTAAGAACCCCCTAAAAATCAGTACTGCATCCACTGGTCATCCAGGCAGGCACAAGAGTGCAAAGTGGAAATCCAAACCTATACCCATCCTCCTTTAGTTTTTTCCTAGACGAGGGAAGAAGGGGCCCATGTGCACCCCCACAAACACCATCAGGACACACCAGGACTCAACTGGTAAGTACACACATTCTCACCTGTGTTTCCAAGTTCCTGCCCCAGATCTTGCCAGAAGCCCTGCCTCCTCCCTCACCCTCACCAATTCTCACAGGGAGAGCAGACAAGGACATTTCTAAGTTTTCACCCTGAAAAACTGGCATGTCTAGTGGTATGACTCAGTATTTTAACCGAAGGGTCACAGTATAAATCCCGAAAGCCAACAGAACACAGTTCTTGGTGAGGATGTCTGTGTTGCTCACATGACAGAAACCAGCGTCTGAAAGCCAGGACAGCTCAATCATCTGGGAGAAAAGCCAAACCAAAAGTGTCACTGGAGCTCCCCACCAGAGGAGTCACAGCCTCACCACAGAGCTGTGGCACTGGGCAGCAGCAGACCTGTTGCTAGCCTGGGAGTTGAGCCCATAAACAAATTGAAGGTGAAGGCCAAAGACACCCAGATCATGTTCTCCCATTGGGTCCCTGTCTTCACTGCCTCTAAAAGGCCCACTTGAAGCCAGTACAAAAACACCTTTAAAAGCGGAGGTTACAAAAACACAAGCTAAGACTTCCTAGCCAGCTGTGTCACACCAAAACCTCAGTTGTTTCAGAAGCCAAGTTTTCTTCCTTAACAAGCAAAAGGATGTAGCGTCCTGATTCACCCCAGTGCTTTCAGGAAGAGCCCCAGGGTAAGACCATTCATCACGAGGGAAGGACATATGTGTTGCAAGACACCAGTACACACTTGTTCCTTCCATGCTCTGGTACGTGGTTGATGTGGTGTCCTCCTGAAGTCAGTCCTCACAAACTGCCTTCAATAACAGCCCCACAAGAACCACACTGCAAGTACTTTGGGTTTAAGATCACTACACACAAGCAAAGAAGCTTACTATTTCATGACAGTGACTGAGAAGGAGACACTGTCTGTGCCTTTTAACTTCTCAATACTGGAAATAATTCTGGCAAATTCTCAGAGAGAAACTGAACAGATTACATAGTATACTTATTCCCTCTTGATGACTAGGTTCTAAAACTTCAAGTTTACCAGACAAAGCCATACTGAAGATCCCAGTGAGGCCAATAAGCACTGGCCCAAGGAGAAGTGACTTCTGTTCTCATCCCTTAATGCCCCTAAGCCAGAAGCCCCTCAATCTTATCCCTTCTCAATGTTATATCCAAAGTTTATCAAGAATACATAATCTGATTTCCACAAAAGCTTCAGCAGAGAAAAATGGCTGCCAGCATTTTTATGGAACACGATTCACTGGATTGGAATAGAAGAAAGATTTGCTCAGAGGCCTTTTACCTTCATGTTTATAAAAAGCAAGTTTGAAAACCCCTTCTTTTAAAATGTTTCCACACATTAATGCATTTGCAAGGAGAGGAACAGGAACACTAAGCAGAGCAACATTCTTGGTTAAATTTTGCCTCCCCGCCCCCAGGGTCCTACTGTTTTCAGCTATGGGCAACAGAGGTACAGGCAACCCAGGTATTGTGACCTGGGTTCAAATCCTAACTTAACTGCTTCTGACAGAACTTTAGGAAAGACTTTTGTATTTCCTGACTCAGTTTTATCATCTAAATAAATGAAAGAAAAGTTATGTTTGCTTTTATCTCCTCTACTTTTCTATAAATAAATACATGAATCAAGCCAAGTTAAATAGAACCTTAAATACAAAACTAAGACCGTAAAGGTGGTCAGAGTCTAGAGAGCAACATAGGAACTACCTAAACCCACAAAACCTAGACCTAAGGTGTAAGTTTCCAAGAGGAAAAACGATTGTGAGGGGCAGTTCTCACTCACTAGTTAAAAGACTTGGTAGAGCTCAGTGCCTGTAGACGATGCCTCCTCCTCTGTAGAGAAGCTGCTCAAGGCATTGGACGGAAGTCCAGCATGAACGATGTGTGCTGCCCCCTTGCAGTGTTTAGCATCCCCAAATACTCAGTAAATACTGGTGGTTTTCAATGGACACATAAGAGAAAGAAGGGATAAGATTAAAAAGTTGGAGGGAGAACTTGTATGTGGTGACTGTTGTTTTGTGAAAATAAACTAAGTAAATACTCACTGACATCCCTGTGCATGTCAGCAGAACACATTCTTGGAATAAGAGTGCCTTAATCTCTACAGGGCTGTTGTCATTGCTAAATCAAGAGCTCTGTAGGTTGGTCAGTTTATCTGCTAACTGTGGGAAATTCTCTGAGGTTTGGGGGATAGTGTAGAAAAGGAAATTTAAAATAAAGTGTTGCTATGTGTTGTGAGGAAGTCAAAAGCCTATTACTCCAATCCAACTACTTGCATACCACACCCAGCTGAATCACTACCAGGACACTGACATTGGCAGTGCAGATCTGATCCCTCCAGAGTGTCCCCAGTCACTGACCTCATCTACTTACTATCCATTTTCTAATTCTGAAGGCATCTCCTCTGCCTAGAAACTATTTGTCAGCTGATCACCAAGACAGAAAATCTATTGTAAACCCTCTACTTTCCAGAACCCAGGACCACTGGAATTCATACCCTTGCCTCAGAAAGCTCAATGTGAACACATGTGGATACAGCCATCATATGGGATTATTGATGTCAAAAACGTTTATGGTAAGCTACCAAATACCTGGCTCTTTCTGAGCTTCACATTTTAGAATGGGAAACACCATTTTCCAGCCTCTGTCTTCCTACAACCTACTGCCCAGAGGGCAACACTGTGAACTTTGCACATGCCAACACTGTATCCATCCTTGGGTTTCTACTGAGATGAACACAATGGGACAAGGAGCCACCCAGAAACCACATGGAGAAGACACAGTCACAGAACGAAATCAGAACTGCCTCCCAAAGAGTCACCCTGCCCTTCATAAAAATTCCACTTGCAAATTTTACGTAATAAAACTTCAAAACAGGCTTCAATTTTATGCAAGCTTAAGTATAGAAATGAGGCAGTAAACAGAACACTGAGCTTCTACTCCGCCCTGTTTGGGTGTGGTGTGACTGCAAATCGTACTGTGTTGCTGTCTTCACACACACACACACACACACACACACACACACACACACACACACTGATGTTTACAAGTGGAGGAAGTAATACCTTGTCAGGTTGTTCACCAGGACTTATTTCCAAGACAAAGCATTTTAAAATGTGTACTGAAATAAAGCTTTGATATGGGCTGCCTCAACCTCTTTTCATATTGAGAACATCCACGAGCAACTAAGGGGAAGAAAGAAAAAACAAAACAAACAAAAACCTCTCAAAAATAAAACAATTTAAAAAATAAAATGGGGGCAGGGAGATAAGCAAGGAGGAAAACCCCTAGCCAGCATGCAGTGGGTGTTGTCAACTGGAGCCTGTCAGTGTGTGGCAGTTTGATTGGACAGTCTATTGTTTTATGCTTTAAGCCTCACCTAGGAATTCTCAATTTTCTTCCATATTTAGGAATTTAACCTATAGGTACACCCAGAAAAGTCAATGCAATTGGAAACAGAGTTCTTGAGTTGTAACAAAGACTCATATATGTGTTCTGATAAACATTAGATGCCCATACTGCACCAAAGAAATCAGGGGCTCTGGCCCTGGGGCCCAGGAGAATCTCTCAGGGCCCCACAGGTGACTCTACCATATAGCTAACTTGAGAGCTGGGACACCCTACACCTGGGTTTACAAAGGACATGCTGAGATCATGGATGCTGATATAAAAAGAGCTAATATTTTTGGGCAAAAAGACACATACTTGATGGAAGCCAAGTAATGCCACAATATGTGTACCACTATTTAATGTGAAAACAGAAAAGAACAACATTTCTCATAATACAGACACAGTTTTTAAATATACAACCTTTAAACACCCTATGTATGTGGACACATAGAGATCATTCCAGAACTGCTTCAAGTATTAACTATCACATGGCTTAAGTATTTAGCCAAGAATTTGCTCAATAATTGGTGACTATTACTTCCATGTGGGTCTAAGTTTGCTTTATGGTGCCTATGGGAAGGGTTTCAAGTGGATGAGGAACTGAGAAGTGCATGATGTAGTTGTCAGTGAGCTACCGAAAGTACAGTATTTCTATGTTTCTTCCACAACCTCATTAAAACTTATGTCTACAGCCCCTTGGCCTCTCAATTGGTCCTTTCATGCTTGCATTTTATGCATACTTGAAACACATGCCCATAAAGGCAGACATGTTACCATTAATATTGTGACTTACAGATCTACCAGAGTGTCCCACTTAGGTTTTCCACATCAACCCACAAACCTAAAAACAATTCACTGTCAGGTGCAACAGTGATGTCATATAAGACACATTCTCAGGATGTCACCACTACAGGAACAATGTCACAAAGATCCATGTGAAACTGGCTTTCCAATCTGCATAATCATAGAAGCATCTTACCAGAAAGTCTCTGGCTCTGAAGGAAGTTCTCCAGATGGCTCCAGGAACACTTAAAACAGAATAAAGCAAATGCTATAACTTCGCATCTGGCTCCATTTCAGTCATAGCTCTATGGTGGATGGGACATTCTAAGAATTTCAAGAGTCTTCAAGATGCACCCACATGGCTGAAATTACTGATTACTTGGCATGATTCTAAGATGCAATCAAACAAATTTACCAAACAGAAAGACACACAGACACATACATGTGCATGTGAATGTGCACATGCAAGCGCACCCACACACACACACACTTTCAAGCAAAAGCAGAGTCTTAATGTGGCACCACAATACACATAATACAAACCTCCAAATCTCTACAAAACACAGTAAGATGTAGACCCTGTAAGAGGGAAAGGGCCAGAAACAAGCCATGAAGTCTGGTGAACATGTTCCAAGTGCAGAAGAGCTCATATGTGAGTTGGGTGAACTAGTGAATATCTACCATCTCTTTCCATTAAACAATAAACACAGAAAGAGCCAGCAGTGGCAAGAAGGAGCGTGTTTTCTCATTGGAGATTCCTGCCTGTGTGCTAAAACCTCAAGCAGTTAATCACATAGCTAAACAAACACTCCTGAAACTGTGGTAGCCAAATAATAAGAATATCTTTCCTAGATTTTAGTCACTGTAAATGAGTTACTATACTCTTACTTTGGCCTGGACCAAATACAAAATAAAATAAAAGCCTTTCTAAAGTCATCAAAAGGGAAATGCAGAGGAAACTGACACTATCCAGTGTATCCTCTGCACCCAACTCTGTAATTTTCTAAATAATTAGGTGTGAACACTAATTGCTTTATTGGGCAATTCAGTAAGACTAGACACCATAGACTGTCTCTCTTGCAAAATTTGTTCCAAATGAAATAACACACAAGCTCTGTTTTAATTTGCCATTCCTATGCCATTACCAAACATGGAGTATTTGAACTAAGGTTAATATTTTACACTCCAGATTTGAGGGATATTATTATATAGCTAAAAGTTATTAGTAGATAAATATGGGAACCATCAATGCAGGAATGTTACCTCCACAAAATATAAAATATACATTAAAAACAATGTCAATATACTATAATTATATAAAGATAATTTTAACTTATCAACTATACCTTTAGTTTAAAACACAACACATTTTTCTGATATGTTTGATGGGCTAACTGAAATCATAAGTTCAAGTTGCATAATAAACATATCATATAAGAATTATAAAACTGATGTGTTTGTTCAAGGATGCAAAGTTTAACATGTAACAAGAAACACCAAAGCCCGTCAGAAGGGGCTTCTTCTAGAGAATGACAAGGGGCCCAAAGAAAGGTCTTCTCTCAGTCCCTTTGATCCAAATTCTTCTTTGACATAAGACTTGTATTATTTTTCTTTTTTCAGTTATCAAATATAAATTTCACTATAACTTTGAAACTTTACAAGTGTTTTGTATATGCTTTAAAAATATTTTTTAGATTTTTTTTTTTTACTTTATGTATATGGGTGTTTTGCCTGCATTTATGTCTGTACACCATGAGGTGTACCTAGTGCCCACTGAGGCCAGAAAAGGGTGTCAGATCCCCTGGAAGTAGAGTTACATACACCCAATTGTGAGTTGCCATGAGGGGGCTGGAAATTGAACCCAGGTCCTCTGTAAGAGCAAGAAGTGCTCTTGCCTGCTGAGCCATCTCTCCAATCTCTGTATGGGTTTTTAAAAGGTAAAGTAATGTTCAACTATGGAGGTAAAATTCCTGTAAACTTTAAACCACAATACATTAATGAAAATAATTTGAAAAGGCATGTAGATAGTGTCACAGACTGAAAGAATTAGTACTATTATTGTATAACACCTAATCAATAGGTTCAACACCATTTCTGTTAAAATCCCAATGCCATTTATCCTTTGCATAAATAGAAAAAGCCATTCCAATGGGTATATGGAATCTCAAATTACTCTGGAGGGAAAAGAACAAAACTGGGGATCTTACACTTGCTAATTCCAAACCAGAGAGCAAAGATAATCAAAGTAGTATGGTACTGGCACAAAGACAGACACACCGACCATATATAACAGCCCTGAATAGGCCCTTGCACACTTGATCAATGCATGCTCATTGGCAAAGGAGCCAAAACCACTCAATGGGAAATAACAGTTGTTCATCAGCTAGCAAAGCAAAGCAGGATAGCCACGTGCAGAAGAGTGAAGTGGGGCTACTGTCTTATGCTACCTACAAATCAACTAAATAAAGACAGATTGGAGAACTAATATCAGGTCAAAACTAAAAATAAAGTGTAGCCCTTTATGATGTTGGATTTGATAACTCTTTTTGGATAGACAAGAGGCACCTTGTGTTTTAGAACCTGTGCATAATAGGCAGTGAAAAGGCTGTAGAAACTGGTAGGAAGTTAACATCCAGAACTCAACACCAACACCAAAAGTCATTTGTAAGACTATGGACCCGAATACATTTTCCAACAGTGACAACATGGATATAACAAGTTCATCACTAAATACAGCACCAAGTTTAGAGCAGTAATATCCAGACTTGTGGAATGGCTACTACTCAGAGACAGGAACAAAACAGCAAATATACTGGCAAGGATGTGGCGCACCTGGACCTCACTGCAGCTGGTGGGATAAAGCAATCCAACAGAGGAAAACCGTAGGAGGGTATACAGAATCAGATTATAACTAACATATGACTCCACAGTTCCATTCCAGGGGAAAAGCCACAGATGAAAAGCAAGGCCTCCACAAAACAATTTCTAGCCATGTTTATAACAGCATTATTCACAATAGCCAAGAGGTTAAGTACCCCAAAAGTCCTCAACAGCAGAATGGAAACAAACTGGCATCTACTCGAACAATGGAACCAGCCTCTAAAAGGAAGGGAACTTGTGACATGCTACGACATGGCTAGACCATCATACTGAGTGACACACACCATTCACAAAACGACAAATGCTGTATGATTTCATTTCTATGAGGGAGCTAAAGTAGTGAAATTCATAGAACCAGAGAGGACAGTAGGCCTGAAGGTGGAAGAAAATGGAAATATTTTTGGCTTAATGAGTACAAACTTCTAGTTTTACCAGATGAATAAGTGTTGGAAGTATGTTTCACAATAATAGGAATATAAACATGGTCATTTTAAAAAATATATGTAATTTTCAATCAAGCCTCCTTAACACGTCATGCAGTTATGATAAGCTAGGGTCATCACTATGTCCACCACATAGAGACAGCCCTTCTGCCTTTGCACTGTGCCCCCTTCTTCCCTGACTGTGCTTCCAGATGCCTCATCTCTGTAATCTCCCATTTCACTCAACTCCAAGATGTTAGTCCTGGAGATGAAAACAACCTGTCCAACTGTGAGACACAAAGCCAAGCAAGGGCTTTCCCCCTTTGAGTTTCTAGCAGCTCAGAATGAGGAAACGGGTGAGCATGGCCACCAGGGCACTCACTGGAAGCCAGGGTCAGTGTCACCATGACTGCAGCTACAGAGTTCACAGCTTCTGACTTCCACCTAAATTCTACAGTTCAGAACCCTTACCTCAGTGTATTTTTACTTGTGAAGTAAATATTGTATCTCTACTTTCAGGGTACCCACTTCCCAGGGACATTATAGTCAAGATTAAAAATATGTAATAAGAGGATTTTTCAGCTTAAGTTTTTATCAGCAAGGCTGACCCAACAGGAATTCACTTAGTAACTGCAAAGTCATGCTTCTTAGAACCCCCTTTAAAAGCCAGAGAAACAGTGGACACTGCATCGTGCTGTGTGGGCCAAACCTTAAACAGGCATTCAAACACAGTCATGGGAAGTTAAGTTAGAGAAGGGAAACACATGGAAACAGCTGATCACAAACATAAAGACAAACACTGGTAACAATTTTCAAATAATAAGAAAATTAACACCCAAATAAAAGACAGGTATAATTTCCAAAGACCTCAAAATAACAGAGTAGAGAAACTTGACTTTTACATTTCAAGGAAGAATTCAACCCATTTGAAGAAATGACACAGAAAAAAAGTGCTTAACTCTTATTTCTTGATTTCCATAAATACAGCACCATTTCCTCCCTGGGCCCAGCTCCTGTTTCTACCTTGAAGTCATTGGTTACCTTACCAGCACTAGTTTCCATCTCATAAAATCAATCCCCCTGGACAGTCTGTTTTCATCAGGCATCTCTCTTGACCCACAGCAAAGAGAATTTTGATAAATGCTCTTGCCTGGATGCTGGCCTTTTGGGTCATTCCTCTTAGAAACCTGGCACCACCTAACTAGGGAGTGCCCAGTAAAAGCCAGTGGAAAATACTCTGGTTAATACTGTACCTGCTCATACTGGAAAATCAACCAGGATGGATGCCAACAGACACTCCATCAACATAAAGACAGACAAACAAAGACACACACACACACACACACACACACACACACACACACACACACACACACACACACTCCAAACTAGTTTTTCTTCATAGGCACAATTATAGGCAGGCATGAATCATCCCCCTCCATACATACAACAAATTCCTAAACTGCAATTCAATATGGGATGATAATTTGCAAACTTCTCTTCATTCATTCACTATTCATTCATTCATGAAACTAATGGGTACTTGCCTCCTGATCAGTCTTGACTGAAAGAGGCAGATGTAAACTTTATCCTTGTAGACCCAAGTTTACAGCCACATTGGACCCTGAGCTTCTCTATTCCATTCCAACTGACTTTCAGCTGTTGGGGTTAGATTTGCCCCTCAGCTTCAGTAAGCAAGAACAAATACTCTACTTAATTTAAATAACAATTCAGTTCATCAGTAATTTCCAGGTTCCCTAAACATGGAGCACTGAGGAACAGAGCACCCTGTGCTCTTGAGACAGGAGGCCACAGAAGTAGCCATGGAAGGTAACATCTGGAATTTCAAAGACACTAGACTTCCCAAACCAGAATACTAGACAAAGTAAATGAAGCAACTGGACAGAAACTGTGCTGATGATGCTAAAAGATGGGACACAGCCCAGGACAGAAAAACCCAAACCAAATGCTGAGTTGAGGAGTAAGAGGCACAGCTACAGCTGAAGAGCAGAGAAGACCCTCCACCCACAGGACAACGAGTACCTATCTGCACACAAGGCCTGTGACTCACACAGTCCCTGACTGGTGTAAGAAAGACCATTAACACAGAAGGTATCCTAAGGGTCCCTCAAAGAGCCCTACACTCAGGCCACTTTAGACCAAGAAACCTGAAGAGGGCCTCTCTTACCCCAGCTAACTCAGCTACTTGTCAGAGCAAGGTCCAGCACTCTCCAAGGAAACTCCTTCCTGCACAAAGCGGGCGTCAGCATCTACACGAAGTAGTGAAGAATGCCGTAACAGCCGATCTATAGGTAAATGTACAACCAGAGCTGCCTCCAAGCTTCTCTGGACACTGACCTTTAGGGTATGATGACACTAGCAGGGTCAGAAGATCAGAATCAAAGCAGTTCCCAACCTCCCTAATCTCAGTTCCTGTAGGTTCTCAGGGTTACTATGTAATCAGAACAAGACAGTTCTTTGAATTGTCATCTTTTTACATAAGAGTATCAAAGAACTCTGGCCATGGCAGTGTCCATTCAACAATTATTTGCTGAGTACCTTCCAGGTATATTTCAGGCCTATATGTATGGACATCAGTTTCCTAATCTGTAAAGTAAGAATATTAGTGCCCAGACAACAAGTAGTTGTTCAGATTAAGCAATACATGTAAATAATATTATATTGGCATTACTGTTATCAACATCGTAGTCACTATTCTATCCATGGCTGCAAATGCTGCTAAGGTTTTAACAGAGAAAGACCAGTTTGGTTTTTGCCCCCAGAGAATTTACACCTGAGATGTGTGATGAGAAAATCAACACTTTAGGGAGAGTTGTTAAAATGTTGCCTGAGAAATGTGGTCTAGCTAGATAAAAAGAACATTGGTCCAAAGGGAAACCTGGGCCTGTCCCATCCCTGTTCCTGGAGTGCTCTGTGTACTGTTTGAGCCTTGTTCTGAAGTCAGAGGGTCCACTCCACAAGCACCTTTTGTGCCTGCTTTTACTTAAGCAGTCAAGCAAGAATACAGTGATCAGAGCATCAACCCTCCATATAAAATGATTCATGTTGGGGAGGGGGACAGGAGGACAGACAGTCTGTGATCCCTGGAAGGAAGCTCTGAACCCAGGATTAGCAAGAAGGGTGCACAAAACTGCCAAATCTAGCTCCAAGGACTCTGACGTTATCCTCCTCAACTAAGGGCATCGGTCCAACTCTTTCATTGCTGGCAAACTCTTTGCAGAGCTGAATAGCATACTTAGTGGTAACAGGGAAGCAGTTCTACTGGTCCCTGGGTCTAAACAGCCTCCCATTGGCCCGTGGGTCTAAGCAGCCTCCCATGGAATAGGATTCTCTCTAGCCCACAATTACACATGGAGAAGAAAAAGGGTAATATGTTACCCAAGTTCTTCATAGATAATCAGGAAGAAATGGGGAAGTAGATACTTTATTTAACCCACTATGCCTATTAGTATGCAGCACAATTGGTAAAATAACCAACTACAAACACAAAAACCTCACAAAATTAACTGGTTCCAACCACTAAAGACACAGAATTTTAGACAAGTCTCCAAAACTGTTTTCAAAAAAAAAGAAAAGAAAAGAAAAGAAAGAAAGAAAAAGAAAGAAAGAAACGAAAAAAATCATTCAAGAGAGGTTCCAATGGAAGACATGGGCAAGGGAATGTTTGAATAGGAGACTCTTATGTCAGAAACACAGTTGAGAAAAGAAACTACCAGTTGTCCCAACATTTTGCAGAAGGCATGCCAAAAACTCCGTAGAAACTTATAAGGTAAAAAGACTATACTAATTTTACTGGAAAGGGCATGTTATACAGCATGAGCTCAGAAAAAAAAAAACAAAAAAACAAAAAACTAAGTGTAAGAAAAAGTTTTCTGTAAGCATATACATGTGTGGTACCAGAAGGCCTCAGACCACCAATAGCACACCATGGACCTGTACACCAGGATTTAAAGTATACACAACCAAATGAAGGAGTTCTTCACGTACATAAGCACAGATAAACATAGAGACAGAGAGAGTTATGGACACACAGAGAGAAAGACAGAAACAGACACTCACATGGGTTGGAGGAGTCTCATTTTGTTGACCTCACATCTATGGGAATGACTATTTCCTCATCCATGTAACTCAACTGATGAGCTTAATCAGATGGCCATGCCTCTCTAGCCAAAATAGTAGACACAAGGAACCCACAACCACCACGCTCTGGACAGAGTGACTGGTAAAGAGATGGCATGGAAACCCAGGAGGACTTAGAGGTCTTTAGGCAGATGAATGTTACAGATGAGAGCATGGGTTTTTTCCTTGAATCACAATAATTAAGGCCCATATACACCTGTAATTTACAGCAGTTGTCTTTTCTAACATAAATTAGAAACTATCCCTAAAGGAAGCCAATAAAGATAAAAACAGGATGGAGAAACAGGTAAGAGGGATGAATAGGTCCGTGTGGCATCATTTATCTACCAGCTCTACGTGAGCCTCAAGTCAAATGCCTCTTGAATTTCCCACTGTATGATTCAGTAAACTCCTTCCCCTGGCTCTTCAGGTCAACACAAATGGAATCTCTGCCCCATATAATGTCTTTATATAAAAAAAAGACACCAATTTATGTTCCATTTGGTTAAACTAGATTAGAATCAGCATTTATTGAGCATCTCCCATATGTTAGAGGCCATGTGGGTCAGTCAGTTTCATCACCTCAACCAATTTTACAGTCCTGTTAAGAAGTTTGGTGTGCTGTCTATTGCTGTGATATACATGATCAATATCAACTTGGAGAGGAAAGGGTTTATTTCAGTTTACAGTTGTAGTCCACCATGAAGAGGAGTCAGAGAAGAACTCAAGGGGTAATCAGGAGGCAGGAACTGAAGCAGAGCCCAGGGAGGAACACTGCTTACTGACTTGCTTTCCAAGGCTTTCCCAGCTTGCCTGCCCTCTTAGACCACCCAGAACCACAGGCACAGGGGTGGAACTGCTGCCAGTGGGTTGGGACCTCACACATCAATCATCAACAAAAACAAACAAACAAACAATGCCTTGAAGACTTGCCTACATGTAATCTGATGGGAAGCATTTTCTCAATTGAGGTTCCTTCCCAGATAACTCTAGTGTATGTCAATAACTCTATGCTGATTAAAAAAAAAATTAACCAGGACAGAGGGAGATATCAAAAATGTATAATAAGGAAGATCCTAGGCTGTGGGAGTAATGCAGAGAGAGGCAGAGTACCTGCCTAGCATATGCAAGGCCTTGAGTTATGTTTCTAACAACTGGTGCTGGGGTGGGGGGTAGTAATGAAAAGTCCCATCCCCTTCAAGCAACAGCTTTATTATTTTCTAAGGATAAAACTAATAGTCAATCTAACCATGGAACTGCAAATCCAAACATGAATGCCTCATCATATAGAAGGTTCTAAAGGTTTGCTGTTCACAAATTTGCGTGAATAATATAACACCCCTTTACTCAAACAGTTTCTGGTTGGGTAAATTTTGCCAGTCTGTCTTCCCAGGAGCCTTACAATTTTCCAGGATTGACTCATTGAAGCTTACAAATGGCAGACGTTTCAGTATATATATGGTGCTAAAAAGATTTTTTTAAGTTATTCAAAGGTGAAAATTGCCTTTATTGTTAGGGAATCTTCAGAAATAATACAAACTGGGCATTTTTTTAGAAAGGCTATGATCTGAAAGGCATGCCTAACTCCATAAAGGCATGGAGTTTAAAGATGAAAGGCTATATGACACAGAACAAGAACAGGGAGAGACAAGCAGAAGGCAAGACAAAACCTACGGACAGTGTCAAGAGTCCACTCTCAAAGCTGCAAAAGAAAACGTCACAGGGAAGGTGTCAGACCAGGGAGGTAAGGAACTGAGAAGGGAAGGGCATGGTGAGCAAAGTCTGAGCTCTGCTCCTGGTGTAAAATTCATTAGCTACACCTCTCCCCCTTCTAGAAAATAACCAAGCATAACAGAGGGAAACTATGAGTAACTGCACATGACAGTCCTGTTTTTCTAACGTGGGTGTGACAGGTGGAACTGGGGGCCCTTATTTGGGCTTAACAGACAACTGTCCTAATTACAAGTTGGATTACTTATTTTATATAACCACTAAAAAGCCCAGAGTTAAACATAGGGCATCTCTTGATGTAACAGTGTAAGCTCCATCCCTTCAGAGACTATTATTTACTTATTTGTTTGTTTGTTGAGATAGGGACTCATATAACCCAGGCTGACCTTGAACTTCTTAGGTAGCAAAGAATGACCTTCAACTTCTAATCCTCCTGCCTCTACTTCCCAGGGTTGGGATCACAGGCATGCATCACCAGGCCCAGTGTATGGAAAGTTGAGGATCAAACTCAGAACTATGCACACTGGCAAGCATTCTACTAGTTACACCTCCAGGCTGCCTAAATACTTTGGTGACATTTCCAACAATCTTGGGAGGAAGAGGTACAGATGTCAGGTATTGTTTTTATTTTTTCCATTAAAGATAAGTAACTATCTTTTAAAACTCACATTTATTAGCGAGAGTGACACATGTCCATGCACAGCAGCCCACTTGTGGAGTTAGAAGGAGGGAGGAGCTACTTCCATGTGCTCATGGGAATTGAACTCAGGTCAAGAGGCTTATTGCCCAACTTCCCAGTCCTTAAATAACTATTTTTGAGCATTAAAGTGGCTCCACAAGGCCACCTACTTCAAATAGCAGAGCAGAGATGAGACTTTAGGTGGATTTTCCTTTAGTATTCTACACACCAGCCAACCCATTCTAGAATGATGGAACAACAGGGAGCTGAGTGTCCTTGACACAAGGCTATGATGGAAGAAACATCATGCAGAACATACTTACACTGGATGGCTACGGTATGCCATCACTATACTTTTGCTGTGGGGCAGTGCATTACACTCTCAAGATGTGTCTACTGGGGCAAAACTCACTCAAGTGAAGACAGACAACCTAGGTGTTACTGGGGTAGTTCCAGCTTCAGTCCATCTAACTAAGTGTTCAGTCTGTAACATCTGTTAGAAACAAAGAACTGCACAGGCCACACTCTGTGCCTCTTGGAGCCTCTCAGAAGTCACATGGAGAAAGGGGAGAGGATGCCCTGCAGGTGACCACAGAGGAAAGAGAAACTAAGACCCAGACTTCAGGGCATTCTACATAGAGTGGATGACAACAAAAGAAATACACTGGACTTCAGTCATTACCGGCTGACAGTCTCCCGGAAGGAGCCACAGGGGCGGACACAGCAGCAACTCACAAAAGAGCAATTAAATACAGGAGGTTCAGAAGAAAGGGGGCACTTCCAATTAGGATGAGCCCTGAAGGCTTTTGAAAAAGATGAAATATGAGTGACGATTTAGAGAATGCTGAGGTCTTAGTGAGGCAGGAAAAAAAGGAACTGGAAAGCTGAGAGGACAGCTGCCCACTCCTTACAGCAGACAGAGCCTGAGAAAGACTTCTGCGAGGGTCTGTGGCAGCTATCTACCTTAGGATCTCCAAAATGACCGCTCATTCACAAGGTTACAAAGATGTCTCCAGGAGGAGGAGAAGGACAACAACAGATAAAAGACATCTGAGATGTTCATCTTCCCAATACCAGTAACATGAACCCTTGAGTCTCCACATTTGTCTCTAAATGGCTATATATTCACTGATAAAAAGATCTCAGTAAATAAATATCACACTCTCAAAACGGTCACTTACATCTTCAAGAGTCATTCTACAGAAACTAGTAACTTTGCAGAAGCAAATTATGAATATATTGTCTGAAAGTATACTAACAGCTTCAACAGACTGCACAGGCCTCACTACTTTTCACATTGCGTTAAAACTGAAGTGATCCAGCTCAAGGAAAAACCCACACACATTACAAAAGGGACTCAAGAGACACCTAACTTTATAGGTAGAGACCATAAATCACTTTCTCCAAGGCACATACTAACTTGAAGACACAGCAACTAAATGAGATACAAGGGGCAATTTTGAACACATTCATGATAACTGTGAGGCCTCACTTAGCAAATGAAACTTCAAAATCCTATATATAGCTCTGGGAACAGACAGACTCTCTCTCTCTCTCTCTCTCTCTCTCTCTCTCTCTCTCTCTCTCTCTCTCATATAGCTCTGGGAACAGACAGACTCTCTCTCTCTCTCTCTCTCTCTCTCTCTCTCTCTCTCTCTCTCTCTCTCTCTCTCTTTCTCCCTGCTTCCCTCCCTCCCTGTTGGTAAACATGAACAAAACAACTGAAAACCTCGTGCCTTTGGTTTCAAATGATGCTGATATTAAGATGCCTACAAACCCAATTCTGCCTGTCCAGAACCAATTGCACTTTTCAAGACTGTCAAAGCTGTAGAAACAGAACATTAACTCCAATGGGAAACTACTTGGTATATGACTGTGACTCTGTGATTCTTCAAATGTCTCAAAGAGTACGCCAGAGACTTTCCCACTGACCAGCTAGCTCCTGCTCCAGGGGGTGGTGTGGGAAAAGAGGGTTCTATGGCCTTAAGAAAAGCTCAGACATGTGGTAAGGCCTTGCTTTACACAGTAAGGCCTGTGTCAATCCTGGTTTTCAACACTGTTTGAAAACACAAGTTCTCAATGGCATGTATCTGTCCTTGAATTCATTCTTCCTTTAGAAGAAAGAGTTATGCAAAACAGTTTATGATCTAGGATCACTTTCATTCCTAAAGGTACTGTTTATACAAATTAATCCAGAGTAGCCTAAATACAATCTTACATTGGCTTAGCTTGGCAAAGGATGGCCAATAAACTCTTTCAATTTTTGATTTCCCCATTATTTTCTCAATTCTACGACATTTGATCAGCACCTATTCCTTTTTTCTATGACAGCCTACGCTCCATCACCTGTAAGAAGTCTCTCTTTGGAAAATGTCTATAAGTTTACACACAGTTTGTGTTTCTCATACTCTACTATTAGAGCAGGAATAAATATAGCCACTCAGTTGTAAACCAGATAAACTGAGCCTCAAGCCAGAGAGCAACTCTTCAAACCCACACTCTTCTCACAGTCCAGAACATACAGGTTAAATGTGATGGAGAACATAGAGGGTAGGCAAACTTAAGCTAAACTGGCAACTCTTCCAACAATATTTACTAATAAAGTTTTACTAGATCATAACCAGGTCAATGTGTACATTAAGTGATTGCTATAGAGATATTTTGTCTTTCAAGCCTAATATACTTACTATTTAGTAGCTTATAGAAAAAGTTTGTCAACTTCTGTTGTACATTAAAAACATGAAACCAGAGAAGTTTGGGAATTTTTAAACCACTTATAAGGTACTCCATTGGCTTAACAATGATATACTGAACACCTTCTGGCACTACTCTAGACATGGAGATCCAGAAGTGAGTCAGATAGCTTCAGCCCTTGTAAAAGGAAACAAACATGACTACTCTAAATTTCAGATGGATAGAGCTGGCTATTTAGAGAGTGGCAGGATTCTGGAGGAGTAGATAGTGACTCTTTAGAAGACACAAAGTCATACTTGGGAAAATCCATAGGAAATTCATGATGAGAAGCAGCCAGGCAAAACCATACAGAAAGACTGTTACAGCCAGAGACCCAAGGCTTGAGGAGAAGGAAAGCTAGATGTGCCCAGAAACAAAAGCAGCAAAGGTACTTGAAACACTCTGGAAAACCATGGACAGGAAAAAGGAGAGTGATGCAGGATCAAAGGCAGGGGCAAGAGCCAGACCATGTGGTAACAACAAGTGGCTAGTAGAATCACAAACAAAATCAATTTCCCATTTAAAGGTTAGTCTATAGCTAAGTTGCGACAGTGCTCACCTAGCATGAGCAAAATTCCCCAACACCACAAAGCAATTTCTCATCTTTTGGACTCAGCTGATTAAAAATCCTACTGAACAGAAAACTAACATTCAGCTTTAACTTCTTTCCTTTGATCTGCTAGAAACTACCTGAAACTTCAAAAGACCTTTAGTGCAAGAGAACACTGTTAGAGACAGTTACTGCTGGAGGCAATAACCCCCATGCCCGACCCGCACAGAAAAGAAGAGAGACTGATTGAAGTTCTCACAGCAAAGGCATAAATTGACCATTTAAAATTGGATTCTTTTCATGAAAGGGAATTTCCCCCTATTAAGCCTAATTAAGACTATGTCCCAAGACTATGGAGCTATTCATTCAATGAAGTAGGGTCTGTCTCCACTCCACCTCATGCACCAGCTGCATGCATGGTCCACTCAAACTCCTTCAGAGCAGCTGACTCAGAGATCAGCCTCATTTGCCTGAAAGAAGGTGTCCTTGAAGGTCCAAGAGACATGTCATGAGGCTCAGTTGACCATATTCAAACTAAAGGTAAGAGTTTTCAGGGGGACAGTCTCAACATGCTGGTGACTAGCCACTCAGTCTCCTTCATTAGCATCCTTTCCCTTTTTAGGAGATTCACTGATCTGAAAAGACAACTACCCATATTTAGATTCAAGAATAAAGGAATCAAGGCTATAATGAAGAAGCCCAAGCAGAGTTGCTCTGACCAAACTAGAACTTGCAATGAGCAAGCAGCCTACCATTAGGAAGATCAGTGCGGGGAAGGCAACCACTGGCTTGCACTAAAGCTTCAGCTTCCAATTTTTGGATCTGCACAGCAAGCAGTGTGGGGCCTGTGTGGTGGGATGCCAGTTAGAAGCAGATTCTTGCCAACCACAGAAAATCCTGGTGGAAAAGATACTAGAAAGCTGATCTGGAAGTAACAGCACAGCTTCCCAACATTCTTGCCTGGACAGCAGAGACAAAACAGTCCTGACTCCAGGTGCCTTAGGGTTTCTGCTGCTGTGGTAAAACTCCATGACAAAAAGATACTTGGGGGTGTTTATACTTCCACATCACAGTTCATCAGTGAAGGGAGCCAAGGTAGGAATCTGGAGGCAGAAACTGATGCAGACACCATGGAGACAAGCTTCTTACTGGCTTGGTCCTTATGGCTTACTTAGCCTGCTTTCTCATACAATCCAGGGCCACCAGCCCATGGGTGGTACCTCCCACAGTGAGCTGGGCCCTCCCACGTCAATCATCAGTCAAGAAAATGCACCATACGCTTGTCCCCTAGTGGCAGCAGTTTCCCAATTGAGGTTTACTCTTCCCAAATGATTCTAGTTTGTATCAATTGACACAAAACTTGTCAGCACACTAGGACTGGGTGGTACCTGACTAGTGCTCAGTAAATAGGTGATTTATTGAATGTGCCCATTGCTTTGCTTACTTTGCCTCACCAAATCCTCTTTATATCCCCAAAAGGCTCACCTTCAAATGAAGGTGATGTTTGAGTGACACAAACATTCAGCTCACTCCACTGAGCTACATGACTGGAAATATGATAGCAGTTAAAGTTTGTTAAGCTATATGACAAGCACTGAGCTCTATGGGTAGAATACTGTATCAAGTTCTAACAGCAAGCCTACGGAGTGGTTTGTACTGTTTTGGTTTGGATTTGGGTTTTTTCAAGACAGGGTTTCTTTGTGTAGCTCTGGCTATTCTGGAACTAGCTCTGTGGAACAGGCTGGCCTTGAACTCACAGAGATCCACCTACCTCTGCCTCCTGAGTGTTGGGATTAAAGGAAGAATGCTGGAATTACAGGTATCTGACACTGCTGCCTGGTGGTGTTGGAGCTTTTATTATGAAGTTGTTCTCAGTGAGGACTGGGGTACTCAGACTACATACACTGCCCAAAGTTGCACAGCTAACAAAAGATACAACTGAGACTGGAACCCAGATTCTTGGCCTTAGAGCACTCTCCTCAAAAATAATGTTGTTTAAATTGTAGTTTTGTTAACTATCAAACAGCTGGATATTTAGTTAACTTAGGATTTGTATTCCTAAATTAAAAAAAAATAAAAGTAAAATATTTCTTGGGCTTGAGTTTATATCAAAAGCAGGAAGCCTAATGTAGAGGAAAAATGTATGCTTGGCAATATGCAATGACCTATGTTCAAGGCTCCAGAATTCCTATCCCCCACCCCAAAAAAATAACCTGGGAAAATTTAAAAAGATAGTGCTACATGTTCACTGGTTTGATTTCATCATTCTATGCTGTGTGTTTTTTTATAAATATAACACTGGACTTCGCTAATGTACAAATATACTTTGTGAAATTTTAAATGAGAAATATGAGTGCCACATGATTGAAGAAAAAGGAGAGGAAGACTGAAATAAAGGTTCTTGTGTGTTTAACAGGCCATGTGAAAGAGTTCTCCATCCAGGACTCACCCAGGCTCAGTTATATCACTCACCTCCCAGAAACATTTTAATTTGTCTTAACCTCAGTATCATTTTGGTCTGCAAAAGTTTCAACAGCAGCAAATATACAGCTGCTCAACAAAGAAAATCTAATTCAGCAAGAATGATGGATGGAATGTGCCCCCTCCCCAGAATAATGCTTCTTAAATCTCTCTTAGAAATCTCCAATGAATTTGTTACATCTGTTTTTGTTTGTTTTGTTTTTGTTTTGATTTTCTGAGACAGGGTTTCTCCGTGTAGCTTTGTAGACCAGGCTGGCCTCGAACTTGCAGAGATCCCTCTGCCTCTGCCTCTGCCTCTGCCTCTGCCTCTGCCTCTCTGCCTCTCTGCCTCTCTGCCTCTCTGCCTCTCTGCCTCTGCCTCTCTGCCTCTGCCTCCCAAGTGCTGGGATTAAAGGCTGTAACATCTATTTTAAGTGTTTAATTTGCTGAGAAAGAAAGAAACGGAGCAGCGCAGGCACAGGAAGACAGTCTGTGTTACAGTGTAACACACCATGGCCTCTAGCAAGAGGAAGCTTGGTGAGAAGACTTCTGAGCTGCAGTAGTGTTCCCTCCCCCTAACACTGGTGTCTGTGTTACTCAAGTCCCTTCTGCAGCTGACAAAGGCTATCCACAGCAGCTTAGTCTTCCTGTGGTCATGGCACTTACCTCTAAAGACCTGAGAAGAACCGCTTCAACACCTGCTCTTTTGTGAAGGCACTGGGAAAGGATGGGTTTGCCCTGTAGCTGGTTTCATCTATATCACAACTGAAAATCTATTAACTCTATGTAATAAAGAATTAATTAACACAGGGCCTCAAATTTAAAAACAAGGAAGGTGTTTTTAAACCTTGGGTTGACTGGTGCTATATTTATCTGCCCATATTACTATTCCATGACCTCAAACATTCTATTATTAAAATGGGTGGTGGTAGACAGAAATTTATTTTTCATTCAATTGCTAATTATAGGTTGAAAAACATTCAGGGCAGTTTATGTGGATGGAAGCCACTACCCAGAGTCACATATCACCAAAGGGTCTCTGAGGGCTTGCTCAGAGGAAAATCTTATCCATGACATGGGGTTAAGCCTCCTTCTGCTTCATTTCAACCAAGGGATATAATTAAGCAAATTTTACATACCTCTTACCAAGATTTTAGGACTAAAGACTACACATTGGTGACCACCTATCTCTTAGCAGGGAAACAAATTGGAGAACTCTTTCCATGAGATTGACTTAAAAAAAAAAAAAGAAGAAAGAAAGAAAGAAAGAAAGAATAGATACACGAACAGCCGGGTCCCAAGTAAATATGGATCTTCTCTTTAATTTCATTCTTAGTTTTGTCCCCTCACCATCCCTATAAATAGCTAGGTAGAAGGGAGGTTTTTTTAATTTTTATTTTTTTAGCTTATATATATATATGTATATATTTATATTTATATAAAAAGAGCAATAATGGCAATATGTTATGCTTCAACAGCAGCAACAGCTTTTCCAGGTTCTGTAGTTCTTTGAACAAAATTGTAGAGACATCCAGCACACTCCATATTTATAAAAACAAAAAACAAACAAACAAACAACAAAAAAGTAAAAAACAAAATCCCAGAAGACAGCACAGTTCTGTTATTCTTGTGGTACTTGGCACCATTTTTTTTTAATTAGCTTCTCAATCATCATCTGGGAGGAAAACATTCTGAGCAACATCATTAAAAACAGCTGTGATAAAGCATGGTCACTACTATGTATCATAAAGCAGGTCCACATATGAGTGAGTACATATCATGTTTGTCTTTTTGTGATTGAGTTACCTCTCTCAGAATGGTTTCTTCCAGTTCTATCCATTTTCCTGCAAATTTCAAGATTCCATTGTTTTTTTTTTCTGCTGAGTAGTACTCCATTGTGTAAATGTACCACAATTTCTCTATCCATTCTTCAGATGAGGGGCATCTAGGCTGCTTCCAGTTTCTGGCTATTACAAATAATGCTGCCATGACCATGGTTGAACATATGTCCTTGTTATATGAATGTGCTTCTTTTGGGTATATGCCTAGGAGTGGAATTGCTGGATCTTGTGGTAGACTCATTCCCATTTTCTTGAGGAGTCGCCATACTGATTTCCACAGTGGCTGTACAAGTTGGCACTCCCACCAGCAGTGGAGGAGTGTTCCTCTTTCTCCACATCCTCTCCAACATAAACTGTCATTGGTATTTTCCATTTTAGCCATTCTGACAGGAGTAAGATGGTGTCTCAAAGTTGTTTTGATTTGCATTTCCCTGATGACTAAGGATGTTGAACACTTTCTCATGTGTCTTTTAGCCATTTTAGATTCCTCTATTGAGAATTCTCTATTTAGTTCTGTACCCCACTTTTTAATTGGGTTGTTTGGTGATTGGGGGACTAGCTTCTTGAGTTCTTTGTATGTTTTGGAGATCAGCCCTCTGTCAGATGTGTGGTTGGTGAATATCTTTTCCCAGTCTGTGGGCTGCCGTTTTGTCTTGCTGACTGTCTCCTTTGCCTAGAAGGGAGTTTTTAAGTCAGGGGTTTTATAGACTGTTAAAAAAAGTCACTATGTCATGAAGTCACATGACTAAATAGTTGTCATGTACATTAGGCTATGCAGGGAGGGGCTTAAGGTAGAAGAGGGAGTCTAAAACTTTCTCCATTTGTGACTGTATTTCACTAAGAAATTTTTTGCATGACCACGGGTGTATAGGGACATAAGTATACAAACCAAATATTCACTGATAATAAATTATAAAGAAGTTTATTTTAAAGTAATTCTTTGGTACACATATAATTTTTAGCACTTATTAAGGATAAGAGCACATTTGAATACCAGTGAAACAGAGCTAATCAACACATCAGTCTTCATGCCTCTAAATGTAACAGAAAGCACACTATCAGAAGCATCATCCGGAGTATCTTTGGTAAACACTACACCATAGCCCACCTGCTGGGGTTTCAGACTGCACCAAAACACTCTGAAACACAGAGAGAAATCTTCAACTTCAGTCCAGGAAATGTTCTGATGCACTGTGAAAGGCCACTGTTAAAGTTGGGCTCCCACAGGTTTCAACAGCCTACACCATACCAAAATGGAGTCACTTCTGCTAATAATTACACAATCATATTAGGCTTTAAGGAAGCAGATGGAGACCCAAACAGACCAGTTTTTTTCCAGAATGCAGGAGTCTCCATGAATCGGTATAATAGGGAAGTCCCCACTGCTTTACAAAACAGGAACCTGGAATGATGTCAGTCCGTCTGTTTCCTATTTATTATCGGTCTTCTTATTCATATATCTTACGAGAGCCTCTTCTAGGCTATTACCCAATGAGCTCTCGTTCTACTGGGTAAATACAGATTGCCCAGTTTATGAGTGGTTAAAAGGGGAAAAGGAGCTACAAATATTCACCATTCAATCCTCATAAGAAAGGTTAGTTTTCTGGTATTTTTTAAACAAGCATTTTTTTTGAAAGGATGGTCCATCCTACCAATGGACTGACTGGTCCTAGTTACCAGGAGAAACAAATTTCTGAAACCAGTCACAAGTCCAAAATAAAGAAACCTTCTCATCTCCAACATATGGTCAACACAGAATGTCCACCAGAGTTGGTAGGGACACATGATTTCAGATGAACTGATGTGCAGCATGTGTGGGCTTGCAGGTAGTTCTGGTACAGAGAAGAGTAAGAAAAAGCCATCAAGCATGATACACAGATATGACCTTGGCCTCTGAGGGAAAAATTCTGAGTAATGAAACCCAAAATAGGAGTGCAATCTAAAAATAGACCCTCTGCTTCTACAGAGGTATTTTCCTCTCAGCATTCACTCCAAATGTGTGGGAAGACAAAACAGTCTGAGTTAAGTGAATTTCCAGATTTCATCAACAGCCATGTGATACTTGGAACCCTCTTCAGCCAATAGTAAAAATACAATTCCCTCTTCCATTTAGGTGTTTTTTTTTTCTTCTCTGTTTTCTTTTTCTTTTAAGTTTATTGGGGAGACAGCACAAAACCGGACAAGAGTACCATAGCTAAGTTTTATAAGAAGCTGACATTATCTTCTGGTAAAATATCTCCACGTCTAACTTAGGTCAAAGAAAGACCAGTAGATCTTGGGATTTTGTCAGTGAAAAAACAGTGATTTTTATTTTCCCCATAAAGAAGGATAAGTAGAGGATAATGCAATGCTGTGATTGTATGTTCCCATCATGCTATAAATTTGGAAGATTTCATTTATTACCGCTAAGGTTCTTTTTATTCCTATTCCATCAAATTTTAAATTGTGAGGGAAAAAAAAAAAAACAACTGTGAACAAAACACATTTCTACCATTTCTTTTGAAAAAGTATCTATTAATTACTCCATTCTATGTTCTAAGCTACCTCCAACTACGCGGCAAACCGTCTCCCCAGTGGCAGACCAAAAGCTTCCTCCTTCTCTGTAATAAATCAAACAACTACAGTGATACTCCAGAATTCAAGGCAAACAAACATAACAAAACATATCCCAAAGGATCTACACCTCTAAAGTGTTGGGGTCCTTGGGTTAAAAAGGAACAACAGTCCTGTCTCAGCTGCCTCAATAAGAGACAGTGGAAATAATTCAGAGCTCCACTGGAACAGCCTGCCTCTGGATCAGGGGAGAGGAGACATCTGTGCATGGGGCTGCTCTACTGAACCCAATAGATACTGACTATACATGCATGCTCTATATGTTCAGTGCTGACACAAATACAACCTCCTTCACTCCCCTCCCCCCAAGATGAAGTGTAGAGGAAGGGTTTTCAGTGTGAGCAGTTTCTGGGCGCTGGGAAAAGTCAAGTGGAATCGGTAGGACTCCAGGCCTACATGAGAAGCCTCGTACCTCCATGGATAGTCTTTACAGCATGGGAAAAACACTACAAGAATGCAAGTTGTTAGAACAAACTGAACTTGCAAATTCCACTCCTAATCCCTGGCCATCCCAAACAAGACCTTCGCAACCATCATTCAAACAGATCCTGCATTCCCATAGCCAGGTGTCTGGGTTAAAGTGTACAAAATGATGAGAAGGTAGCCTGCCCAGATGGCCTGTAAGGAGATGTAGAGAGTGCCTCTCCCCTTCTCCCTGAAGCATAATTTCAGAAGGAACAGAGGCAAGGCAATGAAAAGATCCATCACATCCTCCTGTGAGCATGCAAATCCATTTCCGTAGAGAGGGAGATCTTCTGAAAGGACAACAAAAGACACACACATCTTTTGTATTAAAATGATGCTGTCTCCAGAAGCCCTGCTCAAATGCAAACCCACTTCTAGAATGAGGGTCACCCTATGAAAAGATGACAATATCCACAAGTAACAAAAGCGGAAGCTGAAACGAAAACGTAAGACATTATTATGAAGACATATTATACAAAAGACACACACATCTTTTGTATTAAAATGATGCTGTCTCCAGAAGCCCTGCCCAAATGCAAACCCACTTCTAGAGTGAGGGTCACCCTATGAAAAGATGACAATATTCACAAGTAACAAAAGCGGAAGCTGAAACGAAAACGTAAGACGTTATTATGAAGACATATTATACATTAGCTAAATTCTGGATAGATCAACATTTTAATACAAAATGGTGGTTATTTTACTAGTCATCCTACAGGCTACAACAATTAAAGTAGGAAAGTTGAAGCTGGGCAGATGGCTCAATCCATCTCATGCCTGCCACACAGGCCTGAGAGCCTGAGTTCAGATCTGCAGCACCCATATAAAAAAGTCAGGCGTGAAAGATACACATTTACAACTACAGCGCTTGGGGAAAGAAGGGAAGAATGGAGACAGCAGATCTCTAACCAGCTGGCAAGCTCAAGGTTCAATGGCAGAGTCGGTGTCAAAAGAATGAGGAGATGGATCAAGGAAGACATCTGATGTTGATACATGACCTCCATGCACACACACATGTGCACTGACCACACAAACATATACATACACCACATACATATAATCATATGGAGGAGGGGTTATAAAAAGAACCTGGCAGAAACAAGGATCTTATGGCAAAAATACAAACCATATCTTTCTACCCTCCCCACCCCAACACCCAGGGAGGGCATTTACCATGTACCTATGTAACCAGAGTTGGGCAGGGCCAGTCCTAAGGAGCCTCTCACTATCCTTTAAGATGATAGAGGGATGTTATTCCGTGCCATGGCCCATTCCAAGGTTCTAAAGGAAAGACTCACAATGTAATTTCAGAGTATAATCCAGCATTTTCAAGTTTAACAGCTCCGCCATTAACAAAAGCTTAAGGAGACATCTCACACTGAGGGTGAGTCAAACTTTACATCTGGCTTCAGAGAATAGGAACCCTGCTGAAACACACTGGGTTGATCTCATCACCATTCTGACTTCACAGGGAATTGTCCAGCATTTTCTTGTCATGTCCACTCCTCCCCTAATCCTACCCAAAATGTGCTAATGTTAAGCACAGACTTAAGATGGGCCAAGTACACTTTCTCCCTGGAACACTAAATCCTCAGAGCCACCCATGCTCTCCAGCCCTCCTTACAGATCGAGGGCTCTTCATAGAGAGGAACAAAACAACTCAGCACAGAAGTAGGTGGAAGGCAATGCCCAGCTACAAACCTGGGGGTTGCAGGGGACACTATAGCAAAATCACTTCATGTGTCCTGAAGTCCAGGCACAGACTACTTGAAAGCAACAGAAAGTACCAAGTTGGCTATCAAATGTTTTGAAAATTGTCAAGCAGCTAAAACGCCAACATCAGCATGACTCTTTACATACTGTGACGCCTTGGCTGTTGGTAGTTGCCCCAGTGCCTTGAGAACTGAGTTCCATAACATTAATAAGATGGTTTGGTAAATATAATAAAATCCTGCATGGGTGACTTATTACTATTTTTAAGAAGCAGGGGTTTCACAATTCAAAGTACTAAGCAAAGTGACTCTGTGTGAAGGGACTCTGGCCAGCTCAAGCTTGGAGAACATGGCTCTGGCAGGCCTTGCCCTTCTCTCCATTTCCCTCTGCCTTGCTAAAAAACTATTAGATTACATTCCTAAAGCTAGCCCCCAAGGTCCATTCCCTTATTTGGCTACTTCCTCCTCCTGAGGCTGACTACCAAAGGTCCATCTATCCAAGTTTTGAAGTCCAGCAATCAGAAGCCCTTTTTCCACTCACCTAATTAACATGCCCAATTAAAATTAAACACCTCATCCTAACACTGGGTTTCCCTTTGTACCTTTATGAAGTACAAAGTATATAAAGTATAAAGGTTTCCTATGTGCCTCCTCTGTCTCCTCTCTATCCAGAGGCAGTCCTTTGTCCTCCCTCAGGACAAATACCCCTGGCCACGTCTCTGCTCTCTTCCCCTTCTCCCTCATCCTCTGTCTCCTGTGTTTGTCTCTTACTCCCTGCTCTCTGTCCCTCTGGGGCAAATACATCTCCTTTATGCTGAGAACTTGGGCTTGGAGGTCCTGAACTGACACTTTTCCTTTCAGTGTTCTGTTCTTCCTTTCACCTTCACAGAACCTCTCTGGGTAGTCAGGAAAGCCAGGCATCCAAATACTCATTTTCCAAGAGGAAAGTACATCAACCTTCCACAGGGTTCATAGAGGCAATGGCAAAGCTTGTCTAAAAAACAGGCTAAAATCAAGACCTCTGGCACCAGACTTAGTACTCCAATGCAACCCCATTTCCACCAAATCCAGAACCCTCAAACCCACAGGAGTATCAGCAGATAATGGAAGAAATAGAGCTGTATAGGACAAGAAAAGGAGAGACAAAGAAAAAAGGAGGCTCAAATGCCCCTTTGTCTAAAGGGGAGAGCCTATTTTATCATAGTGGCCTAACTCTGCACAATCATTTTTGGCTTTAGCATAGGAGCTATTAGTAATCATCAATAGATTCACAGTAAATGGCCTACTCTGTGAAGGCTATTATAAGACATTCCTTACAAGATAGCTTTTAAATAGAAATGCAATATGTACATTCTCCATGCCAGGAAGCCAAGATCAAGGTCTCAGCAGATTGAGTATTTGGTGAAGGCCTGCTCTCTGGTTCATGAGGTGGTGCCTCCTCACTGTACTCATGTGGCAGAAGGGGCAATGCAACTGCCTGGGGCCTGCTGTGACTCACCCCAGCGAGGTACCAAGGAACCAAAGTCATTATGTCCAACTTGACAAACTCCTCAATGAGCTTGCTTATGGAGCAGAGGTGAGGGGCAACTTAGGGGAACATAGATGACTGGAAGGCAGTGAAGCCCATGCCAGCATGAATGCACAGGTCCGCCAGGGAAGAAGCCCCTCTCTCCTCAGCAACTGCCACTGCTCTGTGAGGTAGCAGCTCTGAGACTTGTAAGTTTGTTTACTTCCTGAGTCTGATAAGCTATCTGCTCCCAGCATGTTTCAGTTCTGAGGAAATCACTGTACACAGGCTTCTTTTATTACAGAAATTTGAGAGGACTATAACACTCAACTTAAAACCCCAACCCCTAAATTCAGGTCCTTCTGATATGCAAAAGATATGCATTCTTCTCAAGAGTCTCAAAACCCACCCATTCTCTCTTCAATATCATCTAACTCAAAAAAAAAAAAAAAAAAAAAAAAAAAAAAAAGGTGAGACTCAAGGTACACTCCAGACTGGGGGAAACCTGCCTCAGCTGAGTCTTTCAAATCCAACAAGCTATACGTTTCTAAGCTATGATGCTAGAAAATAGCAAGGAAAGCCATTCGAACCACCTCTATCCAGCCAGTCAGAAGCACAGCTGCAGTTCAAGGACTGAGTGCAGAGCCAGCCAAAACTTGAAAGGTTGTGAAGGCAGTTACTCACACTGTTATCTACATTCAACTTTCCTATCTGACTCGTACACAAGACAAACCTTGGATAATGACAAAAAATTATCACAATCTTAGCCAAGTGGTGATTACAGTTGTAGTAGTAAATACGTTTTCATTGCCTGAGAACTTGTTACATCTTCCAGTTCCTTGCACGAGGCTACAGATTGGACAAAAGCCTTTTCCTCCAAACTGTCCTCCAGACCCACAAAAGGCAGTTGACAAGTGCATTAATATGTCTTTGCTGTCCCACTCAGTGATGCATCAACCCTCCAGTTTCATGTTAGAAATTAGCTCCCTGGAATCTTAAGGGTCTTCCTTTCCACAAGGTATCACACTGTTCTACCGCATATATGGTATTAAGCTGACTGGCCCTAGTGAGCAAGAAGTGTAGTTACTTGGATTTATTGATATTGTCATGTCACAAGCTACATAAGGGGCACTCAGCAAGAAGTTCATATTGCTCCTACTGCTGCTCCCCTAGTTCTCAGGCCTTCAGACTTGGGCTAACTCACACACCTTTTCTGGGTCTCTGGCTTGTGGATAACATAAACCCCCTATTATATAGCTAACTGTTTCCTGTTACTTGTTTTTCTGGAGAGCCCAGACTAATCAAGTGCTGTTGGAGGCAATAATGGTATGACTAGTGAAGAAATTATAAGGTATTATCTAAAAAACAAAAGTTATTGTTAACACCTTGATATGTTAGCAGAAAAAAAAACAACAAAACAAACAAAAACAAAAACACAAAAAACCCACACAGTGAGCATGTCTGCTATAGAGTTCATCAATCAGCCAAGAGGAAAGCATGGGACAAGAACCAGGACACTTGGCAGAGAATCTCCCCTCAGGGGTGGGCCAAGCACTGGCTTCAGAGCTATGGAAAAGTTCTTTCAGCCCTTGGGAAAAGACTACTGGGAGGAAAGAGACAGGAAAAAAGACAGATAACACACACAACCTCACCTACAAGGTTTCTGAACATAGGCTGGTGATTAAGTGGGGACAGGGATATGAGTGCCTTTTCAGCATCATCTATCTGCTGGGCTGTGGAGCAGCGCCAAGTTTGGAGAGGAATTCAGATAGAATTTCAGTGTTTGTACCATCACCATCAAACAGTATGAGAAAGACCTCAGGTATGAATTCCCAGGCCAATGAAACTGAAAGAATTTCACATAGATAAGAAAGCACTGTTTCCTTACTAGAAGCTTCGTGTGTGTGTGTGTGTGTGTGTGTGTGTGTGTGTGTGTGTGTGTGTGTGTGTGTGTGTGATAGGTGTTTGCACACAGTTCTAACCCTTGGATATCAGACATCCAAAAGTGTTAATAATTTGGCAGTCATGTGTGAAAAGTTGGGGGAAGGAGAGGTTTGTGCCCAATTCTTTTTATACATTTATAAATTCACATTTCATAGTAAATATAGTTAGCAAACATCCAGACTCAAAAATATCTTCAAAGAACTAGAAGCCAACCGACATACATTAAAGCCAAAATGAAATCTAATTTTCAAAAAGGGCAAAGGTAATGGACGATGAAACTCATACATGTTTGTGCATTAGAAAGTAGTAAATAGTGATAGTTTAGTTTCATTATACTGTTAATTTATCTTCATACCACTCATAGACACAGGGATTAGAAATGACAATTCTAATGGGAAAGATTGGTACATAAAAAGCATTTATACACATGCTATTCAACCTAAGATGGAGTTGCAATACAACTAACACATCTTAACTTAGCAATATACATTTCAAACTCATCTAAATCCTAGCATTTGGAAGATGGAGGTATGATGATTAGGAGTTCAGGGTCATCCTTATTTACACAGCAACTTCAAGGCCAGAGTATACTACATGAGATTCTGTCTCAAAAATAGAAACCAAAATGACCAAAAGTATATGGAAAGCCCAATAATAAAATGAAAGGAATTGTAAGTTGATACCTCTGAATCAGAAATGTTAATTAGTTAGAAATCCAATAGTCATAAAGGGAGATTTCCTCTGGTGGAAATGTGTGCAGACAATCTGCTCACACAGTACATACACACCAATGACAGACAATCCTAAGATCTTCTGCTGAAGTCAGTCACTGTCAGTCACTGTAACTCACAAGGAGAAGGACCTGTAGTTTGGTGTGGCATGACAGGCAAGCTTCCTCTATGAGCCCACTGTGGCCAGTAACAAAACAGGTCCCACCCCCATGAGAACCTGCCCTCTTCAGACAATTTTTTTCTTCCAAAATCAGGTCAAAAACAATGGAAGATGAAGAATGTGTTTCAAAAATATCTGTCCAAAAAGAAAGGCAACTAACCTCTACTTAGGAGGTCTGGGAATGTATTCTCCATTTTCAGTTAGGCCACAAACGTGTGTGTGTGTGTGTGTGTGTGTGTGTGTGTGTGTGTGTGTGTGTGATATTTAAGACTCAATTACTTTTTCTGTTGAAGTAAGTAGGCTGAATGCATCAATTACTATGGAAATCACAACAGAAAACACATCAGCTGTTAGTCCAATAGTAATTTAACACTTCGTATTTGATTTGAAATTGATGTACTAAACTGATAGACATAATAAAGGGGTGATCTACATGGGTTTAATTAGCAGGCAGCTGTCCAACACTAACCCTACAATGACAAGACATTGGTCTGAGAGTCTGGCAGAGAATAGTGAGCAAGTGGGCCTGAGAGGGGCAACGGTCAGTGGAGAGGAGAAGGGAACATCTGTCTTCTCTTGACTTGAGACATTTTGGAGAGGAACTCCAGGGAGTCAGTGGAGCTAGACAGAGCAGTGATCCAGAGAGAAGGGTGGTTAAAATAGGAATAGGAAGGCTTGGGGTGCATTACTCCCCTCCTAAACCCTACTTGTGTAGCAAATCCCACCCATAGGAGAAGGACCAGCTCAAACCAGGTGTGAGAGTGCAGGCTTTGAGAGAAACCAGGAGGGGCTCTGCCCTCGTGAACAAACTGTACAAACCAAACAAACCATCTTTCAGAAAGCCTTGCTTGAATAAAAACGGAGGGGAATGCCAGAAAGCCTGACTTCCCAGGCTGCCCTTCTCAGTTACACTGTCATTCCAGCAGGCAAAATGACCTATGGCTTCCTGCCAACATGTGTCCAAACTAATCAACTGTGGCCAGCAGACAGTAGGAGTTATCACATCTGTGAATCAGAAACAACATTTCTTGGGGCTCTCCTTCTGGCCTACCCGCCTGGTCGGCTGTGCAGGACTCAGGAGCAGGGGGCTGCCTGCTGCTGGGGTACTGAGCATTTCCGACAACCCGGCATTTGCCTGTTTACCACCATGGTGCCCTACGAGAGGTCTCATTATCTTGAGTTGACACAGGACAGATGAATGCCCTCAGCTTGCAGATGCTGCTGCCTGCAGAAAAGCATATACCGCAGCTGGTCTGCCGACAGTCCAAGCCAGCTGACCAGCATCCAGCTACTGTTTCTTTCCCAAACACCCATTGAACAGACCTTGATTCAGCTCTTGGGTTACGTTCAGTGGAGAACAGCAGCAGTGGGGTGGGGTGGGGGGGCATCAAGAGAGTGATCCTAGAAAACAATTCCTGACATAAACCAAGCCAAATTCTGTGGAGCTTTAATAACTCAGGAGTCCTTATGTGTGTTCAAATCTTCCATGTCTAGCTTCAAAAAAGACAAGCTGGTTTTTCCCCCTCCAGGGAGAAAAAAGCAGGAAAGTAAATTTGCGGTAATGTCATATCCAGTCAAACAGGAAGGTCCTTAGGCTCAGGGCTGAAGGTTCCCAGAGCTGCAACTGAGCCAATCAGAAAAGCATCCGACTTCCACTGCTTCATTTCCTCCAAAATTATCATTCAGAACCCTACTCCCAGACCCACATGAACACAACAAAAACACGGTGTTTGCAAAACATCTGAGATGTGGAGGAATCTTCATTTATTGCTGGTGGGAATAAAAGGTAGTGGGGCAAACTACAGAGGACAGTTTGGCAGTTCTCCAAAATGCTAAACACAGACTCCACATGATCCCACTCATCCATACTTAGATTCTTACCCAAGAGAACCAAAAACATATGTTCACACAAAACTTAAAACAAATGCTGATAGCAGCATTATTCAAAGAACCAAAAAGTAGAAATACCCAGTTGTCCACAAATAAACAAGGTATGCTATATCCATAAAATGGAACAGAACTTTGCAATAAAAAGAATGAAGTACTAGTTAGGCATGGTGGCACACCCCTTCAATCTTGGCATTCAGGAGACAGAGACAGGAAGATCTCTTAGTTCAAGGTTAGTTTGGTCTATGAGTTCCAGACCAGTCAAGGTTACAAAATAAGATTGTTGTGGGATAATCTTTTTGTACACTTGAAGATATATGTCATTCATTCTGACTGGTTTGATAAAAAGCTGAATGGCCAATAGCTAGGCAGGATTTTCAAGCACACAGGATGCTTGAAAGGAGGAGGCCAGTGAGACAGAGAGGAATGAATCATCATGGGTAGTACAGAGTAAAGGTAACCAAGCCACATAAAAGAACATAGATTAAAGGATATGGGTTAGTTTAAGTTATAAGAGCTATTGGGACAAGCCTAAGCTATCGGCCAAGCTTTCATAATTAATATAGGTTTCCGCATCATGAATTGGAACTGGCTGGTGGACAGATGAAGACTCCCTAAATAAGATCCTCTCTCCAAAACAGATAGATAGATAGATAGATAGATAGATAGATAGATAGATAGATAGATAGATAGATAATAAAATAAGCAAACCAATCAACAAACAAGAATATAAAAAAGAATACTGATACATGCCAGGCCATGGATGAGCCTTCAAAAACAGTAAGATGAAAAGGCCAGTGACAAAAGAGCCCATATTACATTTATTAAAAATGATTTGAACTGGCCAATCCATATAGAGAGAAAGCATGTTAGTGAGCCTGGTATGGGTCTGGGGCAAACCTGTTAAGCTAGATGACAAAGAGGCTGTAACTCTTACCTTAAGGCAACATGTTGCTTGACCACAATTAACAGAAAAACAAGTGAGATGACCACCTTGACTGCCAAGATTCTCAAGGGCCAGCTGGGTCAGCAGTGCCAGCTCTACCAAAATTTGAAAGAATCTAATCAGAAAGCTCTTACTGCCATCCTACACTGCTTCAAAAGAAGGTAAGCTAACCATCAGCCACAGAAAGGAGTGTTTCCCCCACCAACTAAAGAGCAGCCACCTAACACAGCACTCTTGTAAACCCTAACCACACATCTGGTGTCCTCCTGGATCACATACAGCCCCGGCCTCCTGAGGTAAACAACCCGAGGAATAGAGTGAACTTGCCAGGGCTATCTGGCTTTGTGCTAGTGTGCTAGGAAGGAAAGGCTGCCCAAGGTACGTTAAGTACACTAAAGTCCTGCGGCTGCATAATTTCCTGACTGCAGTACAGATCTCCTGCTGCATCCTGAAATCACCCAGGAAAGAAATGAGCAACTGAGCTGGAAATCAAGCAGGACAAAATTATGTCACAAGCACAATGGGGAAGGCATACCACATTAGAGAGATTGGGGGGTGGGGCTGTCTTTTGACCATGGTATTAGTTCTTTACTATTTTAAAAGAAACCAAAAAAATTAAAGATAACAATAAACTTCACCAGCACCCATTTACCCTAAATAATGAAAAGACAAGACAGACATTTACAAGTAGGGTATGTATACCTTGTAACCCTTGACGCAGGCATCGAAATTTTTTGAGTTCCCTAACATTCCAAGGCAGACAATTTTTCTTTCCGTCTAAGTACTTGCTGCTCTCACAGCTAGAGCTGGGGTCAGTTTATATCTCCTGTAGTCTTAGGAATAGCAGAAAGTAGATGGAGAAATAGTGGCTGCAACTCAGATAATTCTGGCTTCAAGACAAATAGGGTAACCCCTAAACCCTCAAGTTACTACATGCAGTCAGAAAAGATTACCAGAAGGTTCTGATGCTGCTGCTTCCTCTCTTTTCCTTTTTTTTTTTTTTAAAGTCTTGCTGTGAGATCCTTCACATACCTAAAATTTCATGGAAGCCCCAATATAGATATATGATAGATAGATAGACAGACAGACAGACAGGCAGCTTCATGCTGGACACCAGCAGAAGGAAGGCTCTCCCTAGAGGCACCTCCTGAACAGAATCTTGAGACTCTACAGCACATGGCATGAACACTGAGCTTGACTCTGAAATAGAAACTTCAGCTGCTTTTAGTACAACAATCTAGAATTATAACTGAAACCAAAGAAAAATAACTAAGTGGCAGAAAGAAATGGCTCCTAATCACAGTCCTAGGGGATGGTGGAAGAGGAGACATTAATAAGAAGTATTAAAAGAGGTTCTGCATTCATACACATATAAACATCTCCTGTGTATATGAATGCTTATTTTTCCAAATAAATTTATATGCTGTAATTGGGAAAAATAAAAATGCATTAAAGTATTACTAAGTTCATGGCCATGTGGGGATATGACTTTATTTTTAATTAAAAAAGAATTATCCTACTCTAAAAAGTTAGGAACAGCTGAAAAAAAGAAACAATATTCCACTTGAACTAAATGGGGTAAGTTGATCTCTTAAATTCTAATGACAGCTTTTTTCTTCTTCTTTTTTTTTTTTTTAACTGTAGAGTTAGCCACTTCTAATACAAAATCGCAGAGGTTGCTGGACTACTTGCTGTGGTTCAGAATGTGCTTAGAAGAAGGGCTATGAGGTCTTGTGGAGGTTGGGAAGGAAAAAACATCATGTCTGACAAGCACGGGCCACAAGGGCTTTATAGGCACTATAAAGCGGAGAAGGGCCATGTCTCTCTAGTATTTGACATGCCAGGCAATGCCCAGCAACCATCTGAGACTGGAGGGTCAGTGGTGACCCAAGCTCTGACTCACTCTCCTTACTCTAACACCTGAGAGCTTTTTACAGTCTAAGCAGTAACAGGGGTTTATTACTGTAACATCTTACTTGTGTTGGTTTTCCTCACAAGAGTTTTCTGTCAATTTGTTTTTTGAACCAGCCTCACTTTATAAGAGTTCATGCCTTTCAATCAGATGAAAGTGTGCCAAATGAATTATCGTTTTATTATTCCATTATATACTATGTCATTTGCTATTTTTAAGCCTGAATATCTAAAATGTTCCTTCAATAGAATAAAACAAGCTGTATTTTTGAGACCCTCAGATAATACAAGCAAACAACAACTTCCATCTCTTTTAAAATATATGATGTGACATCTCCAAAACTGTATCAAGCTTGTTTCAATAAGACAGTCCTTTTAAAAACTGAAGCCTATATAAAGTTACAAAATATGACTCCAGCCATATATCCTACCTTAAGGTTTTGTTTTCTTTCATTGGTTTTGTTTTTGAGACACAGTTTCTCTGTGTAGCCCTGGCTGTCCTGGAACTCACTCTGTAGAGCAGGCTGGCCTCAAACTCAGAGATCTGCCTACCCCTGCCTTCCAAGGGCTGGGATTAAAGACATGTACATGGCCTGGCATTACCTTAATTTTTATAATAAGAATTAACAGGGGATACTTGAAATGAAAATTGGTAGAGGAGTGTTTTATATTTCCTACATTGACAAGTTCATAAAATAGTAAGCTCGTATTAGAATAAAACCTACTTCCTTGTTCTACCCCATTCCTCCACACAAGGAAGGCCTGTGGTTAAGGTCCAAAAAAGTTTGCTTGTCTGGCATGAGCCAGCATAGGACCCTAGGCTCAATCTTTTTACCCCACTACCTCCACCAAAAAAAAAAAAAAAAAAAAGGAAGGGAACGACAAAGACAGATAGACATTTCCACTCTGAGTAAGAAAAATAAGTTAAATCTACAATTTTACCATGCACAGAAAAAAAAAAAAAGACTTACAAACATTATTTCATTCTATATTTGAGATGTTTACAAGACTCTACCTTTGGCAGGTCAGGAGAACACAAAAATAAAGGGCAAAACATTCTATGGTCCACTCAACAGTGGTTTTGTTTATTCACAGGATGTGAGTAAATTGTCTGTTTTTTCACTTCAACATTTGGTAATCTTGAAAATTCTGCTGCTACAGCAACTACGTAAGGCCTTTGACTCACCTGGGATGTGAATAGTGAATGAATCAGTTAGAGAGAAGCATCTGCCCCACCTTCCCTGGACCCTGTGCTCCTGGTTGTGAAGATGTATTACTGCTTCAGGAGGAACATGCAGATATGATCTGCTCCTTGACATCCTAGTTCTTAATCCAAAGAATACTCCTGTAACAACCACTGTGCCACTGAATCAATGCATGCCTCCCAAAGCCCCATGGTGCTACAGTGTGTGTGTGTGTGTGTGTGTGTATGTGAGAGAGAGAGAGAGAGAGGAGAAAATGTGCACATGCTTTAATTCTTTTTAACCAAAACAGAATAAAGTCAAATAACTATATCCAAATAGAACATAATACTGAAAACACAAGTCAGTTTCCCTGTGGGTGGAAGAAGACACATTCCTGTTTGAGCAAACCCACAACACATCAGGTAGGAAGAAACCCCATGGTACTGACTTACGATGTATTGACATAAAGTCCATTTGACTGTGATGGCTCCAGGACCTTGTGACATTTGGTGCTGAAATGTAACATGGCAGATATTTTAGCGACGCATTTGAGTTTCTGCTTTACAACCCATTTCTAAACAAAGTGTACCGGGATAACATTTCTTTTATCACATAAACCACTGTAATATAAACTTCTTCCTCTCTCCTCATAATATTTAGATTATTTCATTGTTATGCCTCCTATTTGTCCAGACAAGTACAGTCCAATGGAAAAACTATATGTCATCCCCCAGCTTGCCATGCCTTCAGAACAGCATTCTGTGGCCATCTTCTATAACAGAAAGCCACTGAGAACAAGAAACCAAGGCAGCCTCCAGGAAATGCATATTGGTGATAAAGCGACAGCAGCTGGCCGGGTACCCTTCAGATAATGGGGACAGAGTGTGTGAGGATAACTAATTATAGAAAACTGCTGCCTGAGACCCTTAATCACTGGGAAGTATTTTAGGTCTTTTATGAGTACCCAGACATCTTGTAAGTATCCTTCCCATGGATTTCGGAATTACTTCTTGCATTTATGAAAAGTTAATAATTAATCTCTTTCATAATTAGCTTTAAAATATTGAGATTTGCTGGGCCTTCTGGTACAGGGGTATATTCTCAGCTACCTGGAGGCTAAAGCAAGAGGATCAAGAGGTCAGAGCCTGCCTGGACCATCTCAAAAAAGAAAATGCAAAAATGATTTTAGATCTAGCTCAGTGGAGGGCATTTACTCACCATGCACAAGGCTCTGGGTTCAATTCCCTATACCCAAAATGACTTTTTAAGCAGGTTCTTAGCTAAACAGGCAAATGAGTAAATAGATAAATGGGTAAGTCTGGGAAAGGAAAAATAAAGATGACCTAGGGGAGAAAGTTTTATTTTATAAAAACTTCATATGGAAATTAAAATACAATGTAGCAGTATTTGCCAATTGTTAACTGCAGACAACTGTGAGAGACTGATGTTCTCTTAGGCACCAGCAGCACTTTCACACCCTACTGTTATCAGCAGAGAGTACCTTCCTAAAAAAACAGTTTAGCACAACTTTAAAATACTCAAACCCTTGAACCTTTGCTCCATTTCCAAGAATTAGTTCTGAGAAAATTAACCAAAACTTGAAACAAATTAATTTTAACAAGAAACATCACGAAGCCAGGGATGGTAATCCCATTATAATCCCAGAACTGGGCAGGCAAGGGCAGGAGATCACCTTGAGTTTAGGCCTGGCCAAAACTATACAAGGAGAACCTGTCTCAAGAAAGCAAGGACAGCCAGATGCAATAGAGAGAGGAAACTGCCACCCAAAAGTTTCTGATATGTACTTGGAGACAAGACCCTGAAGAGCACAGACAGTAACAAAAACATGAGATTTTCTAAATTTATGTGTTTTCATTTGTTCTTCACTTTTTTATTTTGTTTTACTGTGACAGGGTCTCCTGTAGTCAAAGGCTGACCTCAAATTCACTATATAGCCAATGATGGCCTTGGGAACTCCTAATCCCCCTGCCTCTGGCCTTCCGTGTACTGGAACTATAGGTAGATGCTAGAACAACTGGCTTTGGCTTTAGTTTTTGGTTTTTGGTTTTCCCACTGTTTATCACAGTGATTTTACAACAAAAATTAAAAGTAAGTTTCCCACTTAGTCTCAGATTAAACAAGAAAATTCCCCTTGTTTAGCTAGGAAACATTTATCAGAGAAGGAATACTGTCAGGAAGAAAGAAAAAGCTTTACAAATTGGCAAGAATCACTGGGTATTCTCTCAGGGAGAGTTACCTTTGGCCTTTGTGTTTTTAATGAGACCAGTGGTCTCCAAGCATTTTTTTAAACGTCCTTTTTATTTATTCTTTGTGTCTTTCCCATCATGCATCTCCATTCCATTCATTTCCTCATTCCTTCATATCCTCCCTAGGACCTTGCAACTTCCCTCTCCACCCCTCTAGCTCTCCCTTATCCTCACCACCACAGTGAACTCTCCTGCATTGCCCTGGCTAGTTCACCCCTTGCAGAAATGAGCAAGGGGTGGCAGTCAGTTCTCCTGCTTTCATATCCTCAGGACCAGTTCTCCCACAACTATTCCTTCAGGGACAGCTCTACTGCATTGCCCAGGCAATGTGTGGGGACCACTCTCCCTAGTGCTGCAGCTGTTGAGGGCCAGGGACGGCTGTCCCACCTGCCTCAGGCTATGATGGGTGATGGAGCGGGGTAGGGGGAGACATCTCCTCCCCACCCTCCCACCCCCCCCCCGCCCATGCTGCCACATGACAAATGAGTAATGGGGACAGCTCTCCCACGCTCACAGCTTTAGGGTCCAAACATGTTCTTGGAGAGTGACAGACCCTTGCACTGTTTGTGAGCTTTAAATTAATTACATAACAACACAAGGCCACTGTTTGTAATTGTTAATTTTCACGTTCATCTCTCAACAAAGACCCATAGAATTTTCCAGAACTTTCAGTGCTCATAATTAAGTCATCACTCAGATGATATCATGCAATGGGTTTCATTATTGGTATTTTTAAGTGAATAACTGCATGGTTTTAAAGTCTGTCTATTCTAACAATATATTTATATTACAACAGCAAATCTATTTGAAGTCTTCAATTTTTAATAAAGTCAAAGACTCTTAAAAGTGAAAATCTTGAGAACCTGCTGAACAGGAATTAACTTAAAAAAAAAAACAAAAAAAAAACATAGTATCACAATGGCTCCTATCCATCTCAAAGCAAGTAACTTTATCTGGGAGCCACTCAATAGCTTTCCATGCCTGACACACATATAACATAGCATTTTATGATTCTTTAGGATATTAATCAGTTTGTATATACTAGCAAATATATTTCAGCATTTCTAAATGGACAGACAGGCATACACCTGTTTATCCAATGCTCTATGATCTGGTCCTAACATCTTACCAGTAGCCTTATTAATCAGTAAGCAAAACAAAACTGTCAGCATGTGTCTATAATTTTATGAATCTAATTTTTCTTTCATTCTTTCTTTTTCCTTTTTTTCTTTTCTTTTCTTTTTATTTTTCTTTCTTTTTCAAGACAAGGTTTCTTTGTGAGGCTGATCTCAAACTCACAGAGATCCACTTGCCTCTGTCTCTCAAGTGCTAAAATTAAAGGCGTGTGCCACCACGGCCCAGCTGTGAGACTAATTTTTCTTTTGCTTTTTGGAAATTATTCTTTCTCATCAGCTAACTACAAGTAGATCTAATTTGAGAGGCCATAACACTAATAAAAATTAAGGAGAAGGACTAATTAAATCATGAATTAAATTGTGTTTTTTAAATAAGTACAATCTACAACAATGAGTTCTATTAATTCCACAAACAGATGCAGTCAAAATTCAATTCTTACTCCTAGGTGTACTATTTTGTTCTAACTTGACTGAAGATACTACAAACTGACTTATCAAAAACTTAGGAACCAAGACTTCATTTCAACAAGTGACACTACCTGACTCATGATGAAGTACTGCCTGGATAAACCCTTTAAAGTGGAAATACTGTATGCTGAAATGCACTGGATATACAGCACATACAAGTGCCATGACCGAGTAACAAGCACAACAAAGAACACAGGCTCTGGCTGATCCTATGGGTGCCTGGGATCTCTGGTCCACACCTACTACACATCATCGGCAGAAAAAAGAACAGCACATCTTGCTAGCCTGGAAAAAGATCAACATTCAAAGTTCAAAGTACACTTTTTACTGAACAACATGTATTGATTTTACACTAATCAAAAATTGTACATCAAGCCATGGGATGGTCTGACTTTCTCACTGCTCTCTTCCTTGAGGCAGTTTGACTTCAGCAAGTTTCTGCAGTTAACAGCGAGCATTCTGGAAGCTCTAGCCTTTATTCCTATTTTTTGAAAAACATTTATTGGAATAAGAGTAGAACAATGTCAGTATCTTATTTTATAGACAAAATAGCTAGATGCACAAAGACTTAGCCAACCTTACAGGCACTGTGAGAAGCTAGGATCACTTCAGGTCCTGCATCTTCAGAGTGTAGAACACTTCCGTCCTCCCGCTGCCGCCTCCTTTCCTCCATCCCTCCTCCCCCTCAGGCTCTGTGTCTCTGGGCCTTGCAAGCATTCACACATTGGCACACACTACTGGAAATGTGCTACAAACCGAGACGCTGCCAAATTAGACTAGTCTAAAAGGTGTTTTTCTTTGAATTATTGACTGCATTTTTATATAGTGATCACTTTTTTTAAGTTATAATGCCTTAAGGACCCTACCTTTAAATATTCACAACTACAGATGGAACACTACATATACACACATGTGCATGTGCACAATTTCAACTAGTCACAGGACAGCAAATATAACAGTGTTGTGCACACTCCTCTCCAGCCCAATCCAGCTGTCACTCACACTGGCATATCCCATGTTTGCATACTATCTGTGGCACTTTGGCACTGCAATGCTAGTTACATGGCTGCCAAGGACAGCACAGGTAAGAAGCCTAAAATATGTCCTACTGCCCTTTACAGGGAGCTTTCTCTATTCTAAGTACTGTGTTTTCATTTACCTCAGCTCATGGTTATGTTCTCCCTAAATGAAGTTTAAATTACATTGTCATATAAAATGGGTCCATTAACATAAATGCTGCATTTTTAAAAGTAAGTATCTGCCACGTCCCTGAGAACAAAGGACATGTGCTTACGGAGCCTGCAGATACACAATAGCTATACCACAGTTAATTTTAAAAAGCATTAATTTTATGACCGCAACTTTCATGACCCAGCTCCTTTGCAGAACTCAAATCTGAAATCTTTTCTGCTGTAAGACTTTCTATTCCCTTATCAAGAAGCTAAAGTCTAATTAAAAAAAAAAAAAAAAAAAAAAAAAAACACTTGGGCCAAACAAACAGCTAAGCAAATGGAAATATGGAAATATCACTCCATCTCCTGATCATAAACTCTCTGAAATATTCTTAATGGATCCATACACTATCAGCATATAAATACTACACTGCTCTTTAACTAAGAACCTGAGGAAGGCGGAGGAGGAACCTGGCAGATCTGCTTCTCTCCTCCATGCACTTACTTCTCTAAATGTCTGTTTACACATGAACATCTAAATGATGCCCCCCGCATTGCTCAGCAAGCAGCTTTCCCACTTCTATAGTGAACAGATGGCTCAAGGCATCAATTAGTTTCATTTTAACAATTTACAAGAACTAGAGGTAACAGAAGCAGACTGAACCATGAGTTCCCGACGCGGAAATTCTGTGGAACAGCTAATGAAGTTCTCACAAGTGGTAAAAACTGCATGAGACTTAGAAAGGGCAGAAAGGCAGGCAGGCAGGCACTTGTGCAAACGAATGAGCGCGCGCGCGCGCGCACACACACACACACACACACACACACACACACACACACACACACACACAGCTTGTTTCACATCAGGGTTTAATATTTCAAACAGAGAAAATCTTTAAACTGATCAAATGTATGCAGATTTTTAAGAATTAATATGTATTATCTTAAATACAACTTTAGAAATGATAATGGATTTCAGTTTTTTTTCCATTTCTCCATTTTTTATTTAAATTAGAAACTAGATTATTTTACATGTGAATCCCAGTTCCCTCTGCCTCCCCTCCTTTGGGTGGGGGGCAGGGGATTTCAGTTGTTTTTAAAGATTCGTGTAGATGGTAGAGGTGAGTCCGTTGGAAACACCATGTTTGTTGCATGCAAGCATGTAGCCCTGTGTTTGGATCCCCAATACCCACATAGAAGCCAGGTGTGGTGACACACACCTGTAACCCCATCACTGAGGAAGCAAAGACAGACAGATCTCTGGACCCCACTGGTCAACCAGTCTAGCCTAATTGGTGAGGTCAGTGAATGACCTTGTGTCCCAAAACTAAGGTGGAGAAAGACTGAGGAAGACATGTGACATTGGCCTCTGGCCTCTACATATTTGTGCATGCCACGCCCACTAGGGAAGAGGAGGTTGTCTTGGACTCTTAAACATTTATTCTAAAATACAAAATTATTTACAGATGTTATAATTTGATATCCAGAATTGATACAGAGCTGAGCTATTGAGGCTAGAGATAAAAGATTAGCCCTGAGTTGGTAAAGAACTCTATTTACAGCTAAGCTGTTCCTGTGTGGAAGATTGGTAAACTACCTATACTAATTCTTCTATTTGGGTATGTGTTTGTAGAAACAGCTACTTTGGTATCTTTTGTCTTCATGTTCATCCCATTTGAGACAAGAGAATCAATGGGAAGCAGTAGCTCTGAGAGAGAAGCACCTGACAAAACAGGTGGTCTAGAAAATAGTCTACAAGTATGCCATCCATTCTAGAAGCCATGCCATCCATTCTGGAAGCTTTTAAATTGTATGTTTCCATTTTTATAATCATCAAGAGCATATTGCCTTGACTTCTGATAGCTGAAGACAGACCTTAAGTCCACTGGCCTTATTTTTCAAGACACCACAGGTGGAAACTGTGATCATGATAAGCTGTCACTATCACGACTATGCTAAATTCCATGGCCCAAAGAGATTCTCCGAGGTGGGCCTGACCTGTAATCACTTGAGCCCTTTTCCTATCAACCTTTTGTCTAGTTATTGAAGAAGGAAAGGAGGAGGGAGGGAGGGAAGGAGGGAGGGAGGGAGGGAGGGAGGGAGGGAGGGAGGGAGGGAGGAAGGCAGAGAAGTTTGCCCCTGCTAGCATGGAAGAAAGCAAACATCCCCCAGTGAGCTGCCAAAGTGGGCCTGCATGCTGTGGAACATGGGTAGGCCTCTGTACACAAAAAGGAGTCCAGAACTAGCAAGCAGTCCTTGGTCCTTTATCACAAGAAAATATACTGTGCCAGCAACCAGTGAGCTTAGAAGGCCCTGAACCCCTGATGAAAACAGCAGCTCTGGCTGACACCTGGAATTTAGCATGCCCAAGTCACTCCCCAGAGAACCCAGCAGGGCAAATGAAGACTCCTGAGGAGTGCTGGGTTAAGCTACTAAGTTTGCACTAAGTTATAACACAGCACTAAAACCAATGTGCCTGGAGGACATCTTTTAGCCAGAGCTACCTTTGCACATGGGCTCTATTTCTGGTGGCATGGAGTAACTCCCCAAACATTCTGTCGGTTTTTAAATATGTGGTTTCTCAAAGGATCATGAATCCAAATTTAAGAAACCTTGAGCTTCATGATGTCTGACAAATGAAATACATTTTATTGACACACACAGCATTACAGGTAATAGTTCCTACTTGAATGGCTTTTATAGTGTGAAGTTTCCACAGTGGAAATATCTAGCAGAATAATCAGCTGGAACAAGTTGAAAGCAAAGGGTAACTAAAGTAAATATAACACCAACTTCATCATTTCAGTGGGTGTGAGATAGACAGTGACTAGAAGATACGGACCAGGTCCCACTACAGCAAAAATGTCTTCCTAGCAGTCATCCATATTTCAGATAATCTATAAATGTTAAGAAATTACCAGTTATGCTTTGTCTGTGGTATGTATCTGTTTAGAGGAAGAATCAAGATACATATAATAACAGCAATGTTAAGTAGTATCTCTGAGACCTCAAAATGTATCGCTAAGGCTCTCCTCACAGAACCGTTTCTAGTTTGTCTTTTAAAGATAACTTCACTGAGATCCACCTGCCTCTGCCCCCCTCCCCCAGTGCTGGGACTAAAGGCGGTGGTGGCGCACAGAACCAGGACAGGCTCCAAAGCCACGGAGAAACCCTGTCTCGAAAAACAAAAACAAAAACAAAACAAACAACAACAAAAAAAAACACTTCACTGTGAAATAATTTGTATTCCCTGAAATATCTATACAGTGCTTAGCTCAGTGGTCTCTGTTGTACTAATAAATCATATAACTATTACTGTTTCCAGAAGATTTCATCATCCTCCAGAAGCCTCAGTTCTTTTTAACTGTCAATCTTCCTTCAGTACCATGTCATGCTAACTAACAAACCTCTTGAGATCTCCTTAGAAAATCTTGGCCATCCAAAACTCACAATCGGATTTGTGAAAGAACTACAAGCATAACAAATTCTTGAAAACCTGATTCAAGATTAAAGAATATTATTTCCTATGAACATTTGCTGTGGAATAACCTTTTTGTACACTATGAAGATATATCACTCTGATTGGTTTAATAAAGAGCTGAATGGCCAATAGCTAGGCAGGAGAGGATAGGCGGATTCCCAGGCAGAGAGAGGAAGTCAGAGGGATGCATCTAGGTGCATGGGCATACAGAATGGAGGAGAGGTAAAAATAAATAAATAAACAAACAAATAAATAAATAAGGCCATCTGGCAGAATGTAGATTTTAAAATAATGCATTAGTTAAGTTATAAGAGCTAGTTGGGAACAAGCCTAAGCTAAAGGCCAAGCTTTCATAATTAGTAAGAAAGAAGTCTCTGTGTCATTATTTGCAGGCTGGCAGACCCATAAAAGTCGTCAGATTACAAACATTGATGGGGCTGTTCCTTTAAGATGATGGAAATGTGGGCCAGACAGATGGCTCAGCAGGTAAGGGCACTGATGGTATGAGTTACATCCCTGAGATCTACATGGCAAGAGAGGACCAACTCCTGAAAGTTGTTCTGAGACCTGCACACACAACACACACCCACACACATATAGGCATGCTCAAAAAATAAGCAAATGAATGCAAAAAAAGTAAAAAGGAGAGCTGGAAATATTCCAAATAAGCAAAGCATGAGACTTCTCAGAGTGGAAACAAAAAGCCTTCCACTTAGAAAATACCCTGCTATACAAGGTCATCTATTTATTTTAGAAACCAAAGACACAAGTTTGATTAAGTAGAGCAGAACTTCTGTATTATAAAGGGAAAATAGGACCATCACCCTAAGAACATAAAACATCACTTTGAAATGTCCACAGCCAACATCAAAAACATGTTCTACATGATATGAGAACAAAGGTGTTTCCAGGTGTTGCTTCCACAGCATATGGTAGAACCCATAAACTAGTATGCATATTACTCCTAAAAGTTAATTGTTTTCTTGTCTCTGCTATGCTTGCTTAGGAATCTGAATGTGAAACTTATCTTTTAAAAGGCCACTTTCAGCTAGGGAGATGGCTCAGTGGGTTAAATCATTTGCCATCAAGTCTGACAACCTGAATTTGATCCCTGGGAGCCACATGGTGCAAGTGGTAGAGAAGTGACACTCACAAGTTGTTCTCTGACCTCCCATGTGTACCATGGCACACACATGCATGTGCCACACACACACACACACAGAGAGAGAGAGAGAGAGAGAGAGAGAGAGAGAGAGAGAGAGAGAGAGAGAGAGAGAGAAACAATCAATCACCCAATCAATGCCCCCTCTTGGTTATTATAACTGAGACAAAGACAAGCTCCTCCATGGGGATGTGGTGTTGGAAAGGCACCAGCTCCAGAAGGAAACAGCAGAGCCAGATATGCCTTGCTCTGTGGAGCCAGAGTGGGGTCAGCTAGGAAGTTTTCAGAGCCCGAGTGACGGAGAAATGACTAAGGCCTTTCTATATTACTTCTGAGCCTCTTCTAGAACAGAGGCTAGGAAATGCACTCGTGACTACTCTCCTGCCCAGTTTTATTTCAAAGAAGCTCAGTGTTAGGCATTTGTGACCAGGTGGTTTCTGTTACCTTTTCCTATAAACGATGGGTTAAAGTGTACACAGAATCTTCCCAGGGAAACATCATGGGGAAAAGATAACTTCCATGTCCTCACAAGTTTTTTCAGTTACATCTGCCAAGATACCATAAAGCTCTAAGCTTCAAAGAAGCAATGGGTCCAGCATATCACACACTATACCACACACAAAAAACCTTCCTCACATATGCAAAATTCTAAATAACTTTATGAGGGGCTTTAATCCCAGCACTCAGGAGGCAGAGGCAGGCAGATCTCTGTGAGTTCCTGGCCAGCCTGGTCTCCAGAGCGAGTGCCAGGATAGGCTCCAAAGCTACACAGTGAAACCCTGTCTCGAAAAACAAAACAAACAAGCAAAAAATGTTTTACAATGTTTCTACAAGATGAATGCTAAACTCTTAAAGTTAGACATTTAACCAGACAGATAGCCTGATGCAATATGCAACTAGACCCACACTTCCCAAACCCAAGATCTCTGGTCTTCTCATATTTTCATGTTAGGACTACCTAGGGTGAAGGTGACAGTCCTGGAGCTGGGGTCCTAGGTACCCTGGTTCTATCTCCCAATGTATTTCTTTCTCACATCAACTGTGGGAAATCCTGATGCCTAGCTAAGATACAAAACTAAAAGAACAGACAAAGTACATTTCAAGGAGGGGTAGAGATGACCTCAAAAGTCCCACCTAGCCCTGAGAAGCAACTATGGTTGACTTGTTTTTAATTCTGTGTGTGGTTGGTATGTACTGTGTGTACTTATTCATGTGGGTACATAGGGGTGTGTGTGTGTATGTGTGTGCGTATATGTGAACGCAGAGTCAATGTCACTTAACTTCTTCATTGCTCTCTGCCTCATTATTTTAAGACCATGTCTCTCACTGAATCTGGAGTGCACTCAGGGATTCACCTGTCTCCACTTCCCCAGTTATGACCACAAGTGACAACACACTGTGTCTGCCTTTTTAGGTAGGTGTCAGGTACTCAAACTCAGGTCCTCACGCTTGCCCAACAAGCCCATCAACTGAGCCATCTCCCTAAGCCCTGGTTTACTGTTTAACTGAAACCATGCCTCCTCGCACATTATGGTCGCCTTGGCTCCTCAAGAGAGGATCTTGGGCCAGTTAATTAAAACCTGACAGCATTTTCACTTTGTACTCTGAATACAGGTTTAGAGGGTGCCAAAGCCTAAGTTTTAGAGGGAAGTTTGAAAGACTTCTTGTCTGAGGGAGAAAATTTTAAAAAGGAACATCACTGTTAATTCTTTCCAGGGCTCTTCCCACTGCTCATCTGGGATAAGCTGTTGTTTCTAAAGGCTAACATGGTTTTGAAAGCATGTTGGCCTTTGACAATAATGACAGCGTTGGCTTTTCCTTTCCCCACAGCCTTATCTCTCTTATCCAGAGATAATGTGACTGACCTATAAACCCAGGCCATGGGCTTCAAAGCTGTTTACTCGATGGCTCTGGTGGGCTTACCCTGACACAGCACCAGTGTCTCACAGGTCCCCTGTTGTGCCCAAGGACATATCCTTAAAACATGGCTGGCTTCCCAGGCTCTGGTCATGGAAGAATGGAGAAATGACCCCAATGAGGCTAATCCACTGACCTTTCCTAGCCTTTAGCCAACTGCTCAAATAAATAAAACCAGCAGGGGCAGCTCCATTCCCAAATGAAAGCAATTTATCCCTAAACATGCAAGCCTGTCTCAATGTTTAAAGCTCTTAGACCATCTAAAACCTGGCAACTCATTCTCCAAGAGAGCAATTTTATTCTCTAGGAGGCACTTGGTGGCCATGTCTGAAGACTTTTGGGGTTGTGCTGCAGCAGTGCAGGAAGGCTGCCATAGGCATCTGCTGGATACATGGCAGAGGTGCTGCTGAACACGTACAAGGCAGACCTCTCTCACAACAGCATCATCCAGGCCAGTCTTCAACTGTGCTTAGGTTGAGAAACCAGGGATCACAAAAGAAAGGACCATTTGCCAGAGTACTACTGGATAAAGCTGTGAAGAAACTCATCTCCATGCCATTTGGTTTAAAATAAGAATTATACACCTGGGCCAGTGAGAAGGCTTTGCAGGTAAGAGCTACCTGCCACTAAGACTGACAACCTGAGTTCAGTTCCCAGAACTCACATGATGGGAAAAGAGGGCTGACTCTTGCAAAAGTTGTCCTCTAACCTCCACAGGTACACATTCGAATTATGGAATTTGCATTTGCATTCAAAGTCATTCCCTTTTCTCTCCCCCAAACCGTCTCTCCAGTTAGCTTCAGCTGTCAACTTGACACAGCCCAGAGTTATAGGGCTTGATTAGGGGGGTAGCATCTCCGTTGCTCTCGATTAGATTGGTCTGTGAGCATGTCTGTGGGGACATTTTCTTGACTGATAATTGATGTGGGGGGGCCAGCCCACAGCGCAGCACCACCTCTAACCAGGTGGTTCTATGTTTGATAGAAAGCTGGCTGAGTACCAGCAGGAAAGAGCAAACCAGGAAGCAGCATTCCCCCAGGGTTTCTGCTCCAGTTCCTATCTTGAGCTCTCCCTGACTTCCCTCAAAGACACACTATGACAAGGAATTATTAGTTGAAACAAACCCTTTCTTTCCCAAGTTGTTTTGATCGTGATGTTTATCACGGCAACAGACAACAAATTAGAACACAACCACGAAATAAACAATGGTAAGACACTTTTAAAGAATTACACATTTAATGTTATCAAGGCCAAGGTACTATTGCATAATAAATGGCCATGCACGAGACATGATGAGGGCATGGTGAGATGTGTGGTGATCAGAGAATAGATGCCCACTTAAGTCCTTCAGTGCTGAAGAGCATGACTGTAGCTTGGTTGACTTAGCTTGGTAGCTGTGCACTTAGCATGCACAGAGCCTTGGGTTTTACCCCAGCCCTGTATAAAGCAGGAGTGGCAGCACCGCCCAGTAATCCAGAATTTCTGAGGTAGAGAAAGGATGATTAGATGTTCAAAGCCATACTTGTCTATAAGGCATTTTAGGCCAGCTTGGGACACAGGCACCAAACCTGTGGTGGGGGAGGGGGGATATTACGGGCTAAAACATTCACAGGCAGTATTAGCCTGTGAAGCACTGCTGGTCTTACTCTAGCTTAAAGAGATTACCAATTTAAATAGAATGGACTATCACCCAAAGATATTGCCTAGCCTCCTCCCTTATATCCTAAGGAACTTCCTGTGGTTTAGAGCATTTGACCCAGAGGAGTGGGTTCTGTCCAGCAAGGAACAGGACAGGATCTCAGGTCCATGTCCCAGGGCAGGCAGCAGGAAGGGAAACTGGACAGGCAACCCCAACAGATGTTATTAAACCAATATTACACAGTGCCACAGAAATTAGGTCATTACTGTTCTGCTAACACTCCACTCCTAACAGTGTATAATTTCCACCTAAGAGGGTTCCATGTGAACATGCTGTTGTACAAACGAGGAAAGAGAGGCCCAGGAAGTTTAAAGGATTCACTGGGATCACCCAAATCTGAATGCCATACAGTTGGTGTTTTGTTTTGTTTTGTTTTTCCCTCTGTGAGACAGCAGAGCACTAGCAAGTAAAAAGATTCCATTCAAGGTATCAAATATTCATAGCTGCACTCCTGCCAAATACAAGTCATAAACAGATGTTAAACTTAAACCTACCTGTGATTATACACTTCCTTTGGCCCCTATAGATCTATCCCTAGGTATGTGCACTACATATTTACTCTCTGTTGGAAGCCCTGGTATGTGGATCCCTGACTGTGTGCGTGCTCTGTGAAGGCAGCATATCCCTGAGAATGTGTGTGCTCCTCTCTGTTAGAAGAATTCCTGGCCCAAGAAGAAAGTGTAAACAAAGACAATCCAGAGGGAAAACAGTGATAAGATAAATGAAATCCAATAACTCCTGGTCCTCCCCTCCACCTACTTCCCTCATCTTGCTCCATAAGAAAAACAACCTGAGTGCTAGTGGGAGATGTGAGCTGTCCTCTCAGGGGCCACTCAGCTCCCTGTTCTGGGCTGCATGGTTCAGGGCTTGGGAGGACTGCTTCCTCATAAGATCAGTGACTGTGACTCCCCTCATATTGAACCAGGCCATCTGAACACAGTCCTATGTCCCTGAGAATAGGACAGTTGTGGCCCAAGAGGAAACTGGATGAACGCATGATAGATTCTGGATGGATGGATAGAAACTGGATGGATGGATGGATATACAAAGGTAATAGATATATAGATGACAGACAGACAGACAGACTGATTTTAATTTTTAATCAGCCCTTGACAGCAAATGCCTGTGGCAAAGCAGTTCCACAGACCTGGAGTTCTATAGTTACAAGTGTTACCTACTCAGAGAATCTGAAGCTTTAACTGGGTCGCAGAGTTTTTCTAGTTCAATCTAGTCTCTATTCTTCATTTCAAAAACACAAAAACAGGGCTGGAGAGATGGCTTAGCAGTTAAGAACACTTGCTGCTCTTGCAGAGGACCTAAGTTTGATTCCCAGCACCCTCATGACTACTTCTACCATCTGTGACTCCAGTCCCAGGGGATCTGATACCCTCTGGACTCCAGAGGTATCTATACACACACGTGATACACATAAACTCAAGCAGGTACACACAAATGAATTAATTAGTCCTTATTAAAAATACAAAAGGATAAAAGCAGGCCTGTCCATTCAACACTCAAAGAACATGCTGCAGTCAGCATCAGTCATTGGCTTCAATTTCAAGCATTTATTTATTCTTCATCCTTCCTGACTGTTTAGTTCACATTATCACTGAATGTTAAGCAACTTGGGGAGCACTCAATTGATTGCACATACAAAACAGAACAAAACAGAGGAATAAAACAGAGATGTATTTGTGTGATTTTTTTTGTTTGCCAATATCATCCTGAATCAAAAGCCACTAATACTGGGATTAACTATAGCTGTTAATCCAATGTCTTATTTTTTTAAGTCAAAATGCTTGCCTTTAACATGAACAGAGCTGTTCATATTTGTTCATTATTAGAGCATTCTCTACTTCCACCTTTACCTGAGTTCCAGGATGGAACTCAAGTCTTCAGGCTTTCAGGTAAACACTTTTGCCCACTGGGCCATCTCACCAGTCCAGCCTTTTAAAAAATATTTCTTAACAAAGGTTTGTAGTAAGTTCTCAGGACCCAGGAGGGCCCTCTTGTTACAAAGCTGCAGACTTTAACTTGTGTTTTACATTTTACTGCTTAGTTTTGTCAAACTGCTTCGAAACAAACATCTAAGCATAGGCACACAAGGACAGTCTCTCTGGTAAATGCCACTAACTCCTGTTCCTCTCGTGTACAAATCTGCAAGAGCATTATGGAACAATAGTGTGTGATGGACAACTTTTACAGGCCCAGGGAGTTCACAGGGGATGGGAAAGCCCAGAAGCAGCACCAAAACACATTGTTAATACCTGGTATTCTTCGGGAAAGGAAAAATACAGGCTGCGGGCCCTGGCAAACTTTTAGTAAGCTGTCTCTAGTTCTGACCCAGTTTATGCAAGAGAACTAACATAGTTCCTTGGCAAATCACTGGCAAATCCTTGCCTCTAGCTTACAGCGTCTGCAGAAACTAAACTCTGCCAGTTCATTTTATAATATGACACTTTCTTTTGCCGTTGGCAGTAATGGCTGTGCTCTCAATAGCTGCGATGTACTCTCTAGTCTTAGTCTCCTTATAGCCAAAAGTATGAACACACACACACACACACACACACACACACACACACACACACACACACCATGACTAGGAGTTACAGATGCACAGATAAAACATAAGGTGAATCTAACCATATTCTAGACCTGGCCTGTACATTTCTAACAACAACAAAAACTTAGCCAACAGCTAGACTATAAGAATCCCTCTCTAAAATATGAAAGGCGGGTATCTGCATCACCCCAACAAAGCTCAAAGCTAAGACCTGGACTATCCACTTTTGGAAGTCTAAATTCAAAGTGCCCATCAGACAGGCAATGCTGCCAATTGCACTGCAGGTATTTTCTTCTGAAATGAAAGGGTCAAACACCAGCTTAATAGGTGACCCTCATTGTATGCCTGGCAGGAATACAAGTAACTTTTGACTCCAAATCTGGTGCAGTCGATGGAAGGAAGGAGCTCAGGTTCTTTCTAAAGGTGAAGAAACATAGCAAGCTGGATGGGGTGGAGGGAGAAGCTTCCCAAGTCCATGTCTGGCAAAGGAGTATTATATTTCAGTAGCCTAATGGCAAACAGGCTTTGTGTTTGCATTTTCTCTTCCTGGCAATCTCTGTCATTACAGTGCAGCTTGCCCATTATTCCCCTAAATTACCAAGTTTCTGCTTTAGTCAATTGTCTACATCAAATATTGTCAGTGTTGCACAATATTGAGTTCTATGCCAAAAGAGAACGTCAGGAAGTCACACCAGCTACATTGAAAATGAAACACACTTCCCCAGTTTTCCACATTTAATTTTCAATGGTAGCTACAGTTTAAGAATTACAGCTGTTTACTTGGCTCCCAATTTGCTACATTATAATGAGTCTCTCTTTTGAGGCAGGGAGAGGGGGAAAGGGCTATTTTAATGCCTAAGGATATTCAATATCAGATTGCATGCTCAACTACCACTAAAGTTTTATTATTTTTGTTAAAAGGGCTTTCACAGTTTACCTTAAAAGGGCAGGAAACTGAGATGTTGGGGCCCCTCTTAACTGTTAAAGTAGGCTTCAGTTGCCTTTTACTAGGTGAGATGCCTGTTTCCAGATGAAGGATTCAATCCAGTGAAAATTTATCCTCACAAATAGGGTCTGAAACTGAACACCCTCCAAAAAATTTAAATATAGAATATAAAAATACTTCCTTTTTTCAGATACTCTGCCTATACGAAATACATATGTCTATATGAAATACAGCAAAAGGGAAATTCAAAAGCTTTATCATTCAAATGCTAAATGTGGGGTTGGATGCTGTTGCTCAGTTGATAAGCAGGTGCCCCTCTTGCATGTACAAAGGCCTTGTTTCACACCTGGCATGAACCAGGTGGAGAAGCACAGGCCTATAAGCAAAGTGCTTGGGAGACAGGCAAGAGAATCGAAAGTTCAAACCTATCCTCCACTGTATGTATTTAAGGTCAGCCTGGGATACATGAGACCCTGTCTCAAAACTTGGGGACACAGGTGAGGGGGTGAGGACAGAACCCTTGTTGCTATGCTCTTCAGAGTCAACAAACTCATTCTTACACTATGAAAGTAAACTCCCTTGGAGATGCTCCGTTCTCTGCTCCTGGGACATCGGGAAGGGTACCAGAAACTAAAAGGTAGACAACATCTTTCTCTGCCATCTGTTGGGCGGGAATACAGGTCACTGAGATGAGTGGGCGTCTCAACTTTATCTGTCCTCCTTTCGGTGGGGATGCTAATGAGGTGAGGACATGGTCTCTACCAAAATATACATAAAAGACAGTGCATTCACTAAGTACTCAGCCTGCCCTAGCCTATACAAACCTCTGAGCTAAAAAAAAAAAAAAAAAAAAAAAAAAGGATGTTGGGAGTATTTGACTTAGATACTAACTGGGAAGCTTTCTTCCATTACCAAGTTAACGCCAGAACAAGTGACAGCAATTCATAATCTTTATCCCAAGGGGGGGGGCGAGGTGGGAGGAGACACTTTCATTTTGACTAAGTGCCCTGTAGAGAAAACAAGTTTGGCAACCAAAATTGGCAAAGTTTTGTTTTTTCCGTAACTAACAGAACACAGACCTAAGATTTGGAAACACAAGACTATAGGATGCTAGGAAAGACCCCCAATTCCAGTGACAAGCTCTGTGGATCATTTTCTGAACCATACACCTGAAGCTCAGTGGTACCTAGCTTTGTGGGAAAGGCTTGTTCCCTCTTATCCAGCTGTAACTTTAAAGTGTTTTCACAGAAGAACCCAAGATTCTCAAGCCAAAGCCATACTCTAAATATTTACAAAATGAAACTATTTCAGTCTTAACTGTGTTTTTAGGCACCTATTTGTGGGGAGAACCTTGTTACCAACACTAAAGACAGTTCTTTAAACAAAGTAGCCCAAATAAAACTATCCACAAGCACATTCTCAACACTCCAAACTACCTGCCAAGAAGAGAAAGGCAGGTTTCCAGTTCTGCCTAAGGATGTGACTGACCCACCACGCTTCTCTATCACCCTTCTTAAGATGGATCACACTCCAGAGCCACCAGTTTGACCACTGCATAACAACACCTTAATCAACACCAGACAAATGTCCTTTCCTAGGAATGGCCTGGAACAGATCCTGTTTATAGAACAACTCTGCCCCAGATGACAAGACTGCTGTCTCCCAGCAACTCCAGGAGCCACTGGTGGACTGACAAAAGCTTCTAGCTATCTTTGCCTTCTCTTTCTCCTCAGTTTCCCCGCCATACACCTTTGGGGAAATTATCTGGGCCAAGGAGAGTACAGCTACTAAAAGTATCCAGTTGAGTGTACTAAGAAAGTGTAACAATAGCCTATGGAGGTGAATGCATTCTAAAAGTAATTATAAAATAACAAACCATCTTTACACTCATGGAAAGAATTGTAGCAAGATGTGTTGACAAAAATAAGGGAGAATATTACAACAAATTACATAACTAGCAGGAGATAGAATACAGATCTTGGATTTTCAATCCTCTTTAATTTTTAGCTAATGAATGCTTATTAAAGAAACTTGTCCCAAATTCTGGAAAGACTGAGACGACAAATAGCCTGCCTTCAAAAAGTTTAGCACACAGAGCAAAAGCAAATAAGCTAATAAATGAAGGACATTTCCCCCTTATGATAAATCCTAGGGCAAAAAAGAAAATACATAATAATGAGTGAAAACTTCTGCTATTGCTGCCTCACAGGGATGTAACCACCTACTTAAGATGATGAGTGTTAACCACTTGGCACAACAACCCAAGCATTACCCTGTACATGAATGCACTTGCATAGAAACTCCTATATACAACCCCCCACCCATTTTTGAGAGATAACACAATCAGGATAAAATGCAGACGATGGGAAACAAACATCTTAATATAATTTAATTGCCTTTTGCTCAATTACGTTACAAATAACTACATTCATCAAGAATCTGCAAACCACAAAATGTAAACAACTAATTGTGACTAGGACATAAAAGCCCAGATGCTTAAGATAATATCAAGTGTACTATAAATTTAAAAATAGTACTTACAGCTACCTTGTCTATTTTTCAACAGCACCCCAAGGATCTTGATTTGGGGGCAGCCATACAAACTGAATGCTACAATGTCAGAGTTCAGTTTAAACCTTGCGCTATTGGGAGGAGGGGTCATTTTCAGAGTTGCAAGGCTTTAAACCTAGAATCAACATTAGGTATTCTTTGAACTCACCTGTCCACACTATCAGTGAGATGACAGGTGCTCTCAGAGGTAATGGGTTAGCACTCGGCTCAGAGTTTCACTTTTAAGGACCATCAGCAGCTGGACTTTAGATTTTATGAAAATTATTTCTACCACTGTGCGCCCACACTTCAATTTCTGTTATTAATTGCTCTGATATTTTGAGGTGATGACACCTCAGGCTATTTGCTGACCAGGGAGCAGTGTAGGCATGGGCAGAGTGACCTTGTTAAGAAAACTGCCTCCAACACTATTAACTGTGGTAATGGTGGAAAGATACGGTTCGCTTGATGCAGCAAAGACATCTTCCAAATTTAGTTCACCTCACAACAAAAGCCCCAGACAATTCCTTTTGAGATGATGTATCAGCACGAGGGAGGAAAAGGGGTCCAAAAAGGGTATCCAAGCTATGTAGGAGAGAATAGGGGGAGTCCCAGAGCTGCCAGAAGGGTGAGGAAGAGGGAGCAGCTGGGCCTAGGGCAAACATTTGACCACACCCCCGGCCACGCCCTCCCAGCTGCCCGCAGAGCCACAACGAATTGAAACAGCAGTGAGAGCTGTTAAGATTCCGAAGGCAGGAGTCGCCATGGCAACCGGATTCGTCTTGCAGGCAAACTATGCTTCAATTCACTAGGTCCGGCTCGAATCTCAAGAAACTACCAATTCAATGAGGGCAAAACGGTCACGGGCAGCATTTGCCATGGATGCTCCATGGAGGTTGATGATGGGAGAGAGGGACTGGAGAGCAAAATTCTATTCCTGAGCACAGTAAAGCATGTGATGCGGAGGGGACAGAACACCACAAACCTTGGCTGTAAGGAACGTGCAAAAGACCTTAGAAGGGTCTGATGAATGTGTGAGTCTAAAGGAACGAATGAAGCTAATGAAGAAAGGGAAGACAAAATCCAGAGGACTTTAGAGTTGTCGGGCCGGGCCTCGCTTAGGTCTCCTCTCCAGCCAGGAGACTAGCCAGTCACAAACAGCTGGTAAACCCGATTATCCAGCCCTCTTGCCCCTACAGCGAACCTTATCATTAGGTTATCCTCCACCCCGTCACCCCCAGGGTTGTAGGGAAGGCGTTTAGCCCCCGCCCAGGTAGGTGCCCTTTACAGGCTTGATTCGGCAGACCCAAGAAGACTGAGATGTGCCCCTCCGAAGCAGGACGCGGGGAACCGAGTCCGGTCCCCGGGAGGCGCATCTCCCCGCGTCTCCGCCAGCCGCCTGCTCGCGGCCTCCGCAACGCCAGGTTTCCCTCTTCTCCCAACACACAGTAAGCACGGTCACTGCCTGGATTACAGCCACTCTATCCGTTTGAAGTACGGCTAGACGTGAAGGTGCCAGGGATGGTGAGGGGCTCGCTGCCACCACGGTGCCCACAATCGTACAGAGCCAGCGGCCCGGGAGCGCCGCCCGCTGCCGCAGCTGCCGCAGCCCTGGCCCGAGAGAACCCTCGGGCGGGAGGCGAGCTGTACCCGGCCGGTTCCACTACCACGGAGCGTCTAGGAAAGAAAGAAGGGAGGGACCCCATCCTCGGGGACGCCTTCCTTCAGGCTCGCCTCGTTCCGTGCCGCGCTGCAGCCATTTTCCAAAGCCTAGTTTGGCAGCCCGTAGCAATCTGGGTCCCGTTCCCACCCAGACCCAACCTGAAGGACGAGTTTAATATTTACCTACTGGCCCGGGAGCTCCGGGAAGCAGCAGGAAGGAGCGCCGCCAACAGCGCGAGGAACCAGCACGCCCACCCCGCGCCACGGTGCGGTGCCGCTAATGAATGAGTACGGCGGGCGAGCCGAAGCGTCCCCTCACCTGAGCAGCTGCTGCATGCTGAAAAGGCCGCTCTGCGTTCCCGGTACAATGGGATCCGGTTAAACAGTTCCCTTCACAGCCGCTCGTAGGTTACCAACTCGCAGGTGACATCACCCTCGCCTCGTCTGATAGGATACAATGTGGCGTCCACTGCGCATGGGACGCCCTGACCAGGCCCTTAGGATTCTGGGAGTTGTAGTCTAAATCCTGCACACAGAGCCGAAATAGCTTCTCCATCCGCGCCCGAAGGAACTACATTTCCCGAGGTGCCTCTCTTCCCTTCTGTGCCCGCCTCCTACCCGCCCCTTCAGACCCGCCCCCTCCCCGCCCTCCAGTCGAGCAGTGCCTGCGGTGGTCGTTCAGAAACCAAGCAGCAAACTGCTTGGCCAAGAGGGAGGGGCACCCAGCGGCCGTGCCCTTTGACTTGACCTCTGTTCCTGCCAACGAGCCGGTAGGCTGCGGGACCAAGGGGCGTCCTGAACTCGCGCACACCTACCGGGCACTTCTGATCCACTGGGCTCTCCTGCCCCCAGCTGGGAAGGGTCCATAAAAGCCTTTCCCTGCCTTTTCCATAGGACTCCAGGGGTTCTGTCTGGGTTGAATACCGAGCCTGTATTTACCCCTGTCCCCAAGGATCAAACAACGCCAGCCGTGAAAAGAAGGAATCCCCTTGCACCACACTTGGATCAGTTCACCTTTCTCCTCTCTCTCCTTCTCCCCCTTTTTAACCAAGACCGAGTAGCCAAGAAGAAAGACAGGAACAGCTTATTCGGCTGACCTGACAGAAAAACTGGCGGCTGTCACTAATAAAAATGCAGTGTAGTAGAAAACAGAGACAGTTGCCACAAACCTGCGTCCGCTAGCCTGCTGCAGTGGAGATAATACTATCGCATACCCATGCTTTTGTTCATCCCTGAAGAGACTTCCGCCCTGGTGGCTCACAGCTCCTCCGAAGACAGCATGCATGTCTAAAAGTTTTAGTTAATCATGCATTCATAAAATTTAAAAATCCGCAACACTCCCTCCACCTTCGCTCCCCACACGTTTTCTTTTAAAACTGTAAATTTTTTTTAAACCTTAAAGTAAACAGTATCCTGCAAGGATTGCCCGGATCAACAGACACCTAAATGTGTATTCAAAGGTAAGCAAAGGGTGTATAGTGGAATTCTGACCCTTCTGGCAGTTTTGGTTTTAATACATAAAAGTGTTCTGTGTCTCCATCTCTTTCAATGAATACCAAACATGAAAAATTAACAGGAGGAGCAAATCTCCAGGTGTCTTTTTACAAGAAAAAAAAAAAAAGCATTTATTCAGCTTTCAGTGGTACTGCTATGATGAGCTCACATGCCCACTTCCACCAGCAAAATTAAGATTTAATTCTTAGGGAATGAAGATTGACAATTAAAATTTCCAACAACTCTTCACCTAATTGCTGGTGGAAAGTCACCACTCATCTCCCCTTTTCATCTTGAAATATTAAGGTTCAAGTGAAATATATTCTTGGATGACAATCTCAGAGAAAGTGTAGCTTTGTGAAAGAGGAGGTTTACTGCTGAATTCTCATTTTCTTTTGACGAGCCTATTCTGTACAAACCAGACCCATTTTCCTCCACGGAAGCAGTATAACTCTGTTGCTCTTCTGATCTACTCAGTCCATCTCAAATATTATCTTAAATGGAACCCAGACAACACAAATGTTCCTTTGGCCATCAGACCAAGGGGACAAGCAGTGATGCTCTAGCTAATGGGTAGGCTTAATGTATTGCATAGTTTGCTGTGGGAAAATATTCAGAAAGAAACCAGACCTAGGATGATTCTAAAGGCTCCCTGAATCTTTTAACTGTAGAAAGCTTTTAGGTGGAAACGTAAGCAGTGAGCTTGAAATTTACTGAGTCAATAAATTGAGCTTGGAGCCTTTCTATCAGGCAAGGTTTATCCTTGTGGATGAAAGCATACTGTTAAGGTACACTCAGAGAAATAATTTTCTAGAAATCACCTTTCAGCAAGCTCTCTTGGTTCTTAGCAACAAAGAAAAGGAATAGACTCTTGCCCAAAGCAAAAGAATCCATTCTCCATAACAGTATTGCAGGGTGTGCCATGTCACCCAGCTGATCTCCACATGGAAAGCACAGCCTGCACAATAGACAAAACAGGTGTGTGTGTGTGTGTGTGTGTGTGTGTGTGTGTGTGTGTGTGTGTGTGTGTATGTATGTATGTATGTAGATGTGAGCTTTCATCAATCAACTCTAAATATAGATAATAGATAGAAGTCTTGGTATTTGAAAATGGTTTTCTGTAAGTGATGATGGATTTAAACTGATCCCTGCACACTGTTGCATTGGTAACCAAGGGAAACAAGATGGCTTTTTAGCATCAGAAATGCTGTCTGTGAACCTGAAATCAGTGGAAGCCTAAACTTTCCATGATGGCATAGAGGAACTCACACACACACACACACACACACACACACACACACACACACACACACATTTTCACACACTCATTGTGATGCCCGTATTTAATTCTTTCTGTGACTCAGAAACCATGAAAAGCCTTCATTCTTTCTAGCTTAATTTACATTCTGAGCCAAAAAAAAGGGGGGTTTCTTTACTTTTGCCCTATTATTTTTAAACAACTGGTGCTCTCCTGCAATTATCTTACAAAAGGCCCCATATCACCCACCAATCATCGACTATTAATCAGGAACACTTGGAGCCATTGAGAATAGACTTGTCTCTATGGAGAAGGTAGGAAACAAAGGCATCATGGGGCATGCTGCTGATAATTCAAAATAACATCTCCAGTCTCTGGTTACAAGGTTTTACTTTGGGGAGGAATATGACGGCAACAGGGAAAAATGAACATTTATCACTTTACATGTGTTATCACGTAACAGCTTGGTATTTCACAGCAGTTAAGGCTGTGTGTTGAACCTGGGTTTGAGATTGGGCCATTTTACTGTTTTGTGCCCTGCAACTTTGCTTATGTGTGTTATTTATTCTCTCTGAGTCTCAGTTTCCTTTCTTATAAAATAGAATTAGTAAGAATACTTCATACTTTTGCATATTAGATGGGGCATATAGGAACACTTTTGGGGGGGGAGCAGAGTTAGGGTTTAGTAAAGATGTTTTAAGATCCACTTAAGCATGATAGTTAAGAGAAAGACTGGCTCTCAGAAGAAAGTAGTACACACCCGAAAGCATGGGCCCGGGCTTTGGAAAGAGTAGCAGAAAGTAAGGCTTACTCATATGTGAGTGCAAGATCTTTAATAGAGCATTGCCAAAGACTTAATAGTTGCTCTCCACAAACTAATGATAAAAGCCTCTTGCTGAAGTCAACACTTGCATATCTCCTCGAACACAGGGAAGTCAAGCTGGTGTCTAACGAGAGCCTCCACTCCTACTGATTAATGTTCATAGTTCTGGAAGGTACTCTGCATGTTACCAGAGGAAAAAGGTAAGCACCAACCCAGCTACAAAACCTTCCATCTACAGTGATGACCTGCCTGCAGGATATGCTGATGCTGATGCCATGGTGGCATAAACATTGTCAGAGTAACCAACCACTGTCTGATTGGATTTGAGGCCCACTCCATGAGACGGAACTCATGCCCGACCCAACACTGCTCAGGTGACCATGAACCTGAAACTAGAGAGGCCATAGACCAAAGAAAAACTGTTTTTCTGCTAAAGGAACATAGCAATAAAATGACTTGTGATGACATTCTGCTATACCCATACGTCAGTGTCTCATCCAGTCATTACCTGGGAAGCTTCCCCCTACAGTTGACAGGAACTGATACAAAGATCCACAAATGAACAATGTGCAGAGCGTGAAAAACCTTGGAACACTTGGTCCTAAATGGAATGTCCTCTCAAAACCCCTTCCCTCGGGGCTCAGGAAACTATGTGAAAGAGGAAGCAGAAAGATTTTAAGAGCCAGAGGGGATGGATGACACCAAGGAAACAGTGTCTTCCAGACAAAAGAGGACTGATGAACTTGTGAGCTCTAAGAGGCATGTGGCTGCAAGTTCAGGCTCTTCACAGGTCCAAACCAAGTCAGGTTCCCACACTGAGAGAGAAGTGGACATGAGATCCCATCTCTAACCAATAAACTCTAACTGACAACAGCTTGCAAGGGAAAAAAAAATTGGTTTTCTTCAAGTCTCACCTGGCATACAAACCACACTTAAGGGCAGACGCCCTGCCCAGCAGTAGATGGCCAACACACAATGAATTTAATGGCATTTTTGTAGACTTTTCATCTCATAATGCTTTGTTTGGGGCGTTTTTTTACCTTACTGGTCTTTTGCTTACATATTATAGTTTCCGATTTTGTGTTGTTTTTATGGGTTGTCTGTGTGTGTTTGCCTGTCTGCATGTATATGTATTTCTCATGCTTTTTCTTTATTTTTTGTTTTGTTTTGTTTTTTATTTGCCTGTTTGTTTTCTAAAGAGAGGATTCATGGAGTTGGAAGGGTGGGGAGGCCGGGAAAGATACAGGAGAAGATGAGGGAAGGAAACCTATCCTCATAATGTATTATAAAAATGAATTATTTTCCATAGAAAGAAGAGAGAGTTGCTAGAAAAACATTTCTAAAACTCAGAACGATAAAAATGTTAGTTCTTACAGCCACTTGCAATTTTCCTTGCTGGACTTAATTTTGAAAGAGTTAATAAAAACTCATTTAAGTCAATTCTTATTCATGACAACACATGATTAGGAATTGTATTATATGTACACCCTATCTTACTTTAAACCACAAGTAGGCAAAGGTAACTTAGAAGGGAAAAAAAGAGAGTGGGAACTGCAAAGTGGAATAGTGCTGTTTCTTGGCTTATTCTTAGGTATTAACTTCTTCTTCCACAGGGCCCTGCTATCCTCAGTCTCACGAGGAGTCTTTCCCAAGCTTCCCAGCATGGAGAGGCACTTCTGAGACTGAAGGCAGAAGGAAGGAAGAATTTCTCCCTTTCTCCACCTCCCTACAGAAGGTGTGGGTGGTGTTTCTGTGGGAAGTCATGGCATGTTAAAATCCCAGCTTCTTCCAGGTCATCCTGGCCTGGATTAATACTATCTCCTTTTGTTCTTCCAACCTAGGAATGAAGATGGCCTCCTGCCTCTGCTAATTTCTTGGTTCCATTTTTTGGCTTCTGAGGTCTTTTGTCACAGTTTTCTTTTTTATAATTGCTCTAGTTTTTAAAAGTACAGTGGTTTGGGAGTTTTAATGAAACACTAGTATTCTTGTGTCTTCGTTAAAGTTCCTGCAGAGACAGACAATAGGTACTTTCTATGGATAGTCTATGCAAAACAAAGAAGTTATATAGTGTCATCTATCCAAAGGAATAAGAACCAGACTAGCTCTAAGGCCTATGCAATGGGTGTTTCCAGTAGTCTTGTCTAGTAGCCATCTCCAGTAGTCTTGTCTTGGTGCCTTTTTGTTCCACATGTAAAATTCTGGAATGGAGCTGATTGTCCAGTCTCAGGGCAACTATCCCTAACCCTAACTTCCTACCCACAGCCATGTTTTTTTTTTTTTGTTTTTTTTTTTTTCCGAGACAGGGTTTCCCTGTGTAGCTTTGGAGGCTATCCTAGCATTCGCTCTGGAGACCAGGCTGGCCTCGAACTCACAGAGATCTGCCTGCCTCTGCCTCCCGAGTGCTGGGATTAAAGGCATGTGCCACCAATGTCTGGCTATCAGCCATGGTTCTTGAGGTGTGGATCCTCAGAGCAATAACATTGTCATCACTTCAAAAAGTCGTGAGGTATACAAATGCCGCAGCCAGCAAAGAGTCTGCATTCACAAGACCTCAAATTGTTTCTGACGCACATGGTTGAACTCCAGTACCTCATCTATAGGAAGGATATGGTGTGACTCAGATGTGACAACTCAGGGCCGGCCTGTCTCTGTGTGTCTGGGAGCCTTCCCAGAAGGCCAGCAGCATTTTGAACCTCACAGTGACTTCAAGTCACATTATGTAAAGCTGGAAAATCTGTCAGGGTCTTTATGGTAAAATGTGGTTCCAACAATTCAGTTTAGCCTCTGCAAAGGTATTTGGAAACGATTTATTTCACCAAGAATAGAGAACTAGAAATGCTGAAAGATAGAACAAGGGAGATGTAATCATACGGAAAGGCAAGATCAGTAATAGCAATGCCACCAGGCACAGTAAGAGGGGGAAAATAACTTCAGTCACCCAAAACTCTGTGACCAGTCTCTGAACAGTCCCAGGACATTTGGGAAGACAACCTTCACATATCTCAGCTGCCCTCCCGGCCAGCTGCTTCATATCTGGCTGACTCTCCATAAAGCCTATACTACTTAAGTTTTCAGCAACTGACCCTGTATAGCTACTTTAATTAAAATTGACTAAAGGGACTAGAAAGACAGCTCCAGGGCTGGCGAGATGACTCAGAGGTTAAGAGCACTGACTGTTCTTCCAGGGGTCCTGAGTTCAATTCCCAGGAACCACATGGTGGCTCACAACCATCTATAATTCAATCCAGTGCCCTCTTCTGGCATGTAGGCAGAACACTGTATATTAATTAATAAATAAATCTTAAAAGAAAGAAAGGAAGGAAGAAAGAAAGAAAGGAAGGGGAAGGAAGGAAGGAAGGAAGGGAGGGAGGAAGGAAGGAAGGAAGGAAGGAAGGAAGGAAGGGAAAGGAAGGAAGAAAGGAAGGAAGGAAAAAGGAAGAAGGAAGGAAGGAGGAAGGAAGGAAGGAAGGAAGGAAGGAAGGAAGGAAGGAAGGAGGAGGAAAAATTGCTCAGTGGTTAAGACTGCTGACTGCTTTTCCTGAGGACCCAGGGTTCAGTTCCCAGCACCCACATTGAACATCATGGCCCTTTGACACTCCAGTCTCAGGGGATCTTATGCCCTCTTCTGGCCACTGGAGGCACTGCATGCATGTGGTACACATACATGCAGGCAAAAAACACACACACATATAAAATATAATGTTAAAACTGTTCCTCGATAAAAAATAGCCATGATTTCATGTTCTCAATCACCACATGAGGCCAGTGACTACTATACTGGACCTAGCAGATGTATTCTCTCATCATTTCTAAAATGAATAGCACCACTCAACACCCCTTTACCCATAAATTTTTAATCTTATCACTAAAATCCACTTTTTCCTTGATCTTTCTCAGTGGAGAGAAGGGATTAAGGAGGGGAGGAAAAGAAAAAATCTAGCTGATTATTTTAAGCTGTACCAAATGTAAATAACTGGCCAGTAAATCACTAAAAAGACATATAACTCCATAGGAGTTTTGTGCAGGTAACACACACACACACACACACACACACACACACACACACACACACACACACACACACACGTCTGCTATACATATTCAGAGGTACTCAAGCTTATTGGGAATTATAAAGACCCAGCTGGATAATACATATGGCAAACTGATGTCATAAAGGAACAAGCTTAGATATGTCCCATGCAGCTTCATTTGCAAATATTGGACTGTCTTACAAGCTATAGTAACCAAGCCCTGCTATCCAGAGATTAAAATTGAAAATTGACAAGTGATATTCATATGAAAACTCTGGATGGACTTTCTAAACCAATGTTGAATGAAGACTATGTATAGTATGATTGGACTTATATTAAACAACACACAAAAGCAGAATCTATCTTCAGAGGATGTGTAGATGGAAGCATGAAGGAGGTCTCTGAGGGGCTGATACTTTTCAAGTTTGTCATTTGAGTGCTCTTTACATTTTATAAAAATTCTTTATGCTGTACACGTATAGCTTATCCACATTTAGGTATGTGCCTTGCATGAAAATAAAATTACATAAAATAAAACTAAACCAGATTACTAGGACTATTCCCTCAAGAAATTACTTTATAGAAACTTTAGGTTTATTGGGTGGCATGCCTGTCATCCCAGCCCTTGAAAGACTCAACCAGAATTACAAGTTCAAAGCCTGTCTGAGATACAAGAAGACCTTGTGAAGGAGGAGGAGAAGGAGGAGGAGGAGGAGGAGGAGGAGGAGGAGGAGGAGGAGGAGGAAGATAGGGGCACAAGGGGAACAAAGAGGGGCAAGAGCAGGAAGAAGAGAAAACTAAGAAGAAAATTACTTCATGAATACAAGGCCTGCACCGAGTCCAAGAGAACTGGTAAGTCTTGCATCTGGAAAAGTAAAGGCCCCCCAAATTCCAGTGTGAGAGACTGGCTCTGGGAAATCTACTGGTCTGCCATGTGTGGGAATGACTTCTCACCACACCTGAACCTCACTTTCATACTCTTTGCTGCAGAACTTTGACCACTCAGGAACTTGAGTGACATTGGCCTTATGGTACCTCAGCCAGGGGAGGTAGCTAAATCGACAAATAGAATCCTTGTGCTGTACCTAAACCTTTCAAAAACCAGCCCCTAGGTGTTCCATGACCGCCACAGGACAAGCCCTCCTCACAGCAGGTGAGGCTGACTCAGAGGCACTCTGGCCTTCCTGGACAAGATGCCATTGGTTCTAAGTCTCTCAGGATTCACCACCTTCCATCGCCTCTGTTGCAGTAGCTCTGCACACAGTTCTCAAGTTTCTGCAGAAGATGGTCCCCCTCTCATTCCAAGAAATAACAATGGTGTTTTAGTAAATATTTGAAAGATTGCCCATTGCCCATGAACAAAAAGTATTTTATGTGTTGTGAGATCCATATTTATTGGGTTTTCCTAATTGTGATGGTTATTTGTGTTCTTTGCAGAAAATTTAGAAAATACTGCTACTTAAGCTTTAAAATCACCCATAAATCTTCAAATCAGTTAGGAATATGTCTCCCCATCCCTTTAACTGAATTTATCATAATTAATCCTTGACCCCTACATGGCATCTTAGTATATAAAGGTCATCTCTTATTAAATGAACTATTTCTAACTTTTGGGCATTATCAATTTTATTACGTATCATACATCAACTTTTTTGTCTCTTTTGTTGTTGTTGTTTTGCTTTGTTTTTAAGGTAGGGTCTCAGGTAGCCCAGGTAGCCTTGAGCTCAGTATGGAGCCAAGGATGACCATGAACTCCTGATCCTCTTGTTCCTACCTCCTAAATACAACGGTCACAGGCATGTGCCACCATATCAATCTATGGTTTGTGCTCCAAAGTAAAGATACAGATTAACAGCAAAGTATTTCAATTTATAACTCAGCTGCCCAAATACCCAGATATTTGCTTCATTACTTACGGATGTTAAGGTTGAACATGTGCCCCCATTACCTTACATGTAGGTTCGGTGTCCTCTCTGAAAGAGTTGAGTCATGTCCCAGAAGCAACGTAGATGGAGAAAAATCATAATGGAAGTGAACAATTGAGAGACCAGTCAGGAAGGAATGGATGTCCAGGAGAAAGGGAAGAGCTTATACTGTCTAGTTTCCTGGCCCGCTTGGCCCTGTCGGTGTATTAGTCTATTATGGCTGGGAAACAAAGCACCATTGAATGTTGACACACACACACACAGTCTACAGATAGGTCCTCCTGAGAGCTGTGAGGAACAGCTAAGGCTTTGCCCTTTCTCATTGGTTTGTTGCTGATCAGAGCCTCTATTTATCTCATCCTACTGTCTTCCCTGCCTGTGTGTCTGTCTCTGTGACCAAGTTCACTCCTTTTATAATGTCTCTAGTTGTATTTGTTTACTTGAACTTGGCTACCTTTATTATTATTCATTATAAGGTCATTCTTTCTAAGATCTGGAGCAGTATTTAACCTGTAAAATTCAGTAAATACAAATCACAATGGTGCAGTACACAGACGTTTGAGCCATGGGGTCTTATCAAGAAGATGATCTAAAATCAGAATACAGCCACGCAAAATTTCTCATAACTAACACAAGTGGAAAACGCACAGTGCCCCCAGATGACGTGGAAGTTGGAAGCTGAGTGTGAAGGGTTTGAAGGTGGAGGTCTCCCCTCCAGGTACACAGTCCTGCCACCCATGGTCAGGAGTCCTCAGATGAAGCTCAGCTGAGCTTCCCATGGTGAAAAGTCCCTGGCTGTACATTTTAAACAAACCATTCCAAGTTAGCTTTCCAAACATCCCCTGCCGAGGGTGTCATACAGTTTTCATTTTCTTTTTCTCTTTAAGCATCTAGCCTCAGCATGAGCTCTTTAACCCTAACGTGGACAGTCTGTGTGAGGCAGAACTTGGCATATAAGTTAAAGATGGGCAGAGCCTTCAGAGGGGAGAAAGAATTCTGTTTACTTCTGTTTTGGTTTTTGTAATTCTCTTTACTGGGAATTATCCTGACAGATGTATTCAGCTTTGTACAGAACTATTATAGTGTGTAGGATTTGTATGAGAGCCATGTTTCACAGCAGGTCACACTAGCATTTAGGCACTGGATTTGAAGATTAGAGGCGACTTTAGTCCTGTCTTACATGAGAACCCGATGATGGGGAATTTCTCATGGAAAAGCCACACTTTAATACAATATGTCACAGCTTATTATCATCGTGAGAGTATTTTCTCTTCACCAAACTGTGATTGTAACCTTTCCTCCTGGGATTGTCTATGCCCTCTCCCTGTGTCTCAAGCTCCTAAAATAATATTTTGGATTGTCAGAAGACTAGCCATCCAGAGAAAGAGGAAGGGGCGGGCATTGGAATGCTTTATTCTGGCTCTGTCTGCTGCAAGTGACAGGTTTTCTTCTCTGGGATTTATGTTATTGCTTTAGAAAGCTACTCTCGTTTAAATCTAAACATGGTTAAATCAAGCAAAATACAAGCTCATTGCTTTTCACATATGTGAAGCAGTGATTTGGAATACCAGGGTCATCTCCCTCTTGACTTGTGCATGCGTGTTAACTACATCTGAAGCTGGGCTACCTTTGGCAATGAGCCGACCAGCGTTTGAGTGTCTGGTAGCTTTGAAGAAGGTCAACACTAGGGTGGGAATTTCCCAAGAAAACCCAGATGGTTCAGAGATGAGTACAGGGTTTAAAAGAAAATTTGATTGTGTCCTGGATTTGATAGTGACAGATTCTAGATAGCCACACACACACACACATTAATAATGATGATAACAGTTACACCCATCAAAATCAGAAGTAATACATACTCCAAAGTTGCCACTTGATCATTGTTACATTAAATGTTATCTATGTCTTTCAGATCCTTCTGAATCAGATATGATGAAGATACATAAACAATGTGCCGTGGTAGTCTCTTAGAGGTGCTCACCTCTATGTTCAATGGCATTACATTGGTAGTACACACTCTATCATGACTGGGATAGCTACATCACAGAAATCTGTAAATGCTACAAGTAAGGGTTCCCCTCATATCCAATGCTTACAGTTACTGGCCTCTGCATCCCCAAGCTTCTAATGAAGAGTATGGACCTCATCTCATTGTTATGCAGTTATCTGCATTTTTCTCTTATGACTTCATTTTGCCATTGCTATGTAGAAATGGAGATTCCAAGAATATGTCGCTGTGCATGACACATGTGGACAGATTGGCATTAGATTACATACCCAGAGGGCCCAGTTCCTCGTTGCATTTAAAAGATCAGAATTTTCTCAAAGGGAAAAGGAAACCGTAGTGATGGGTTAGCAGAGGCTGTTGATTTCAAACCAGCGAGAGAAGCAAGTGTTGCAGGTGGGTATCAGGCTGGCTATGGAACAAATTCTGGAATAACTGTAATTCAATGAGCTGTGTGCTCACACAGCAACTTAGAAATGGACTCCACATGCTGTATTTAGAAATGCTTTCATTAGCATACATATAGTGACAAACAGTGTGAAGAGTTTTATCAAACGGAACACTTCTAGGTAAAGGACTGCTGTTTATTCTGGGGCAGGCTAATTACCTCAAGTAATAAAACAATTTTACAAGAAGTTGCAGTCTACTGGCTGATGCAATTATATCATCTATTTATCTGTGGATCAACCTATCAATTTATCATTCATTTTAGTTTCTATCCTAAAATTCATTTTCTCCCACAAATCCATTTTGAGCCCATTTTCCCAGTTTTATTATTATTTCCCTTCTTTCTTTATAAAAACATAAAATCAATTTTATAAATGGCGATCAAGTTCCTAGGCCAGGCTGGAAAAGCAAATATAAACCAGAACAGAGTGGAGCTGTTAGCATTGATTTGGCTACCTTGGAAGTCTGTTGGCAGGGACAGGTCTGTCCTTGAAGGAATGAGAGGTCTAGGAGAGGACCTAGGTCTGTCCTCATTTGAGACAAAGGATGGTACCCCTGGGAAACTTCAGCCAGGTTAAGTTTGTCTTCATCACCTCTCTCACCTGTCTTACGCTTATTTTCTCAGCATCTGGTAATGCCAGCATGGTTGAAAGCCAAGGGAATGGCCACTTGGTCCATGTGCTTTTGCTCCACAGCCCCATTCTTGTTCTTAGAGACCTGCTGTCACAACACTGTGCATCCTCGGATACAGCCCCTTGCAGCTCTGTCCACATTCTGGAACTACTCTACTCCAGGTTTTCAAAATTGCTTGCTCCCTGCCCTTAGGTCACAGCTCATCTCAGGTGTCACTGAACAAATTTATACAAATGTTGGAATGACAAATGCCTAGTTTTCCAGAACCATTTGATTTTTTTAAAGAATATTGTAGACATAAATTGTCTTTAATTGACAGTATGACAGAAGATTTTAAAACTTCACAGATTTCTGTAGCTGTTAGGGCAGGTCATCTTCATATCTGTGCCATCCCTGTGTTATTTCATTCTCTTCTGCCCCTTTCTTTGCTCTTTGGTGTAATATCTGTCTCTTTGCTGCTGATTTGCATAATATTGTGTCTGTGTGTACAATTGTGTGTGTGTGTGTGTGTGTGTGTGTGTGTGTGTGTGTGTGTGTGTGTGTGTGTGGTAACTGTGGGGGCACCTGTGCCATGGCAGTTAAAACATCACTTTGTGCAGTTGGTTCGCTCCTTCCTTTTTTATGTGGTTTCTGGAGATTGAGCTCACGTTGCCAGGCTTCCTTGACAGGCACCTTTACCGTCTGAACCTCGTTCTTTTTGTTTGTTGCTTTTTTCTTAAACACTTACTAATTTTAATGTGCATCAGCATTTTGCTTACAAGTATGTATATGTACCAGATGTGTATCTGGTGTTCGCAGAGGTCAATAAGGGTGTTGGATTCCCCTGGAACTGGAGTTATTGATGATTGAAAACTGGGAACTGAACCCCAGTCTTCTGCAAGAACAAACACTCCTAACCACTGAGCCATCTCTTTGTCCCCGATATGCATGTCATTTACATATATGTTGTGGCTGTATCATTTTTAGACTCAACACTCAGGGATAGAACTATTGGGTCCTCTGCAATAAGGACTCAGCCACTGCTGAGCCTCACTTTTTGAAACAAGATCTCACTGTGTACCCCAGGCTGGCCTGGAACTTGAGGACCTGTTCCTGTCTTAAGCTTCTGAGTCCCAGGATTACAGAGCTGTACCTCTCTCACCCAGCTGTTAGACTTCTTTTGTAATGAAATGTGTTGACATTTTGCTGAACATTGCAAATGAAATATTGTGATTTTCCCAGAATATTATACTATGGTGTTTTTATCTTTTTATTATGTTTTGTTTTATAGAAATTAAAAGAAAGCCCACAAAGCATTTCGGGGCGGGGGGGGGGGAAGAATATTGAGATAGGGCGAAGTGAAGGAAGTCCCACAGAGTCATACTTTTAGAGACTTGCTTAATCCTTCAAAGTGTGTTTGTGAGTTTTTTTTTTTTTCTTTAAAACGAATTCCTCCCTTTGACCCACAGATTTTTCTATAACTGACCAAAGCTGGATTTTAGCTAATCCTTGTTTTGATAATAGCACACTGGTACAAGCAACCCCAGAGGAAGAAATATTTCAAAATTAAATATTGTAATCTCATAAGCCTTTTTAGGCTTATACTTAAAAATCTCTATATTCCCCACAAAGATTTTATTTGCGGGAGCTGGAAAGCTTCTGGCCACAAAAGATGGAGTAAGTCAAGTTGTGTGTGTACATATAAATGCTGGAGGTAGATTGCAGACATCTGCATGTGTGCATGCTTGACCTACTGATCATCCAGTAAGAGGAGTTCTAGCATTGCCCATATAGGAGACCTAATCTAAATAAATAAATCTATATTCACATCTAAAATTCTTTCTGTCCAAATTTCCCTTCATAGACCAAGGTTTTCCCTTGTGGCAAATACTCAATGTGCATTCTACTTAAGATTCTAATTCCACTGCTCCTTTTCCTTTAAGGAAATGCACTCACTTGAAGTTTTCAGCAAAGCAGACTGTCTTTTGATACTGCATTTCCTTTAGCAGCATTGTTCAGCCTTTACTCTTTAGTAATGTGTTCATTGATCAGTAATTATAATCTACAAACACTAATGGAAATATGGAAACACTGATGAACAGCTGTTACATGCATTCTTTCCCACCAGCCTGGCCCCAGTGCCTCGTCAGCCCCAAATGAACACTTGAATGCTATATTAGTTATACAGCTGTTGGCTAGGGCTTCTTATTGGCTAGCTCCATCTTAATTATTAACCCATTTCTATCAATATATGTATTGCCACAAGGCTGTGGCTTACCCAGTAATGCCCAGCATGGTGTTACTCGTCTGGCATCCTACATGTCCACTGACTCTGCCTATGTTTCCCAGAATCCTCCTCATCTCCTAGTCCCACCTAACGTACTGTCCTATTGGCCACAGTGTTTTATTCATCAACCAATAAGATAAACATATACAGAAGACCATTCCCCATCAAACAGCCACCAGGTGTAGCCAGAAGAAGGGAGCTGGCCTTGATGGGGAATGCTATATATCATCTCTGAAGGAAGCTAGAACTATTTGCTCTATAGTGGGCAAGCCACTGTGCAAATCATAGAACGAAAAATAGCCCTGACCTTGAGGGACCGAGAGACTAAGAAGATCAAAATAGGAGTCTGTCTCATTACACCACAGAGAACTCAGAGAAATCTAGCTGCCTCAGGGAAGGTTGAGAGGGGTATTTTGAAAATGGAAACTGTCCTGTTTAAAATAGATTGAAAGACAATAGCTATTTGCTTGGCAGCACCTGCTTAGCTTTCATTCTTAGAGCACAACTATCTGATAGAAATACAAGATACACCAATGCCTGTGTACTTCATGGCTTCAGAGGGGCCATATTTCAGGGCAAAGGGAGTGAATGGCAGAATCCTTAGACAGGGGACACTAGGTTGAGGTTAGGAATGAAGAGCTCTAGTATACCACAGCAGAGTGGTGACAGTCATGTGCTATGAGTCACAAAAGGCCAGAGGAAAGGATTTTTCAGTATAAAGAAATTATACCGGGGCTAGGAAGATGGCTCAGAGGGTAAAGTACTTGCCAAACTAGACTGACAATTTGGGTTTAACCCACACAGAAGTGGAAGGAGAGAATCAGCTCTACAAAACTCTCCCTCCATCTCCCCAGTGCATACTCACATCCTGCACAGACAATGACTAAAATAAGTTTTTTTTTTTTTTTTTTTTTTTTAAAGAAAAGGAATGATGTATGTTTGAGGAGATACCAGCCTATACATACAGGGAAACATTACGTGGCAGCCCATTAATGTGTGAAATGTTTATGTGTTTATAGATTAAGGTTTTTTAAAAGCTAAGGTTGGGGCTGGAGAGATGGCCCAGCAGTTAAGAGTACTGGCTGCCCTTGTGGAGGTTTTAAGTTAAGTTCTCAGCACCCACAGAGCATCTCACAACTGTCTGTTACTCCAGTTCCAGGGGATCCAACAGCTATTGGGTATATTGATATACTTACATACACACAGAAAAAGCACTCATCACATAATATAAAATAAATAAAATCTTAAAAGCTAATATTGTAACTTATTTCTCTAGCTTCTACAAATACCTAAAATTTGCCCTATTATTAAACTGATTTTGTTTTAAAATAGATATAATTAAAGAAAGCTAATCATCTAATTTGGAAAAGTACATACAGACATCAGCTTTAATGTATTTTAATTAGGAATATACATGATATTATTTTAATGTACAATTTAAGAATTAATAACTAGATAATTTTCACTTTTTATATGAAGTCTTCAAAATTAATATACATTTTACACTTATAATACATCTTACTTCAGACTAACCTTATTAAGGGAACAATAACTACATGAGTCCAATATTACTAAGGAGAGCAGGGCTAATCTAGAATATTCAACCCAGAGGGTACTGTACGTACTACAACTCACACTTACTGAAGATCTGAGATATTTCCACCTGCCACAGTCAGAAACTGGTTGCAACACAGAGCAAAGGACCAGTTTCTTTACACCAGTTGCAAGGACTGGTCAGGCCACACTGGCTATCATCTCAGGAATTTAGGGACCCAAAAGGGTCATTTCTCAAAAGCAGGTTTTCTTTGTGATGGATCAGAAGCATTCTTCGAATTCTAGGGAATCTGATTTAAGCTCTTGTATGCTCGTAGTCCACTCCACTCAGGAGGCCTGGCCTGGCCTGTCTTCTCTGTGGTTTGGATTGAGAGGAATTCTCCAGTCCATGCTACTCTATCTGGGAGTATTTGAAATGTGCTCTGGGAGCACTTCCTTCTGCCCTGGTCTTCTTTAAAAGGCCAAGGCTCTTCCTCAGGAGCGGAAACAAGAATAGTAGGCTCCATCTCTCCTGTGCTTGGACTTTTCAAAGCCAGTCCTCAGCACCATTGTACTTTGCAGTCTGAGGAACCCACGTTCTGACAAAGCACAGAGATCCGATGGTTAGTATCTGACAAAGGTTTTCATGTTTCAGTATGCTTAAAGGAATATGTGAGGGTGCCAAGACCTGGGGCCAGACCTAGTGGGGAGTGCCCATGTTTCAAAATTAATCAGTTAGTTAATTCATCACATTCATTTCCCGAGACAGGATCTTGTGTAGCTCATGCTGTCTTGAACATGAGTGTCCTGGTCATTGGTTTTTTGTTTTTGTTTGTAAATGTAACACAATCTAGAGTCATCTAGGAAGAGGAAACTCAATTGAACAAACGCCTCCATCAGATTGGCCTGTAGGCAAGTTTGTTGGGCATTTTCTTGATTAATGATTGATGAGGGAGAGCCAAAACCACTGTGGGAGGTACCACTCCTGGGAAGGTGGTCTTGAGCTTGCAAACCAATGAGCAGCATTGCTCTATAGCCTCTGCATCAGTTCTGACCTCCAGATTCCTGCTCTGAGTTCCCGCCCCGACTTCCCTCAGTGATGACCAGCTGTGAAATGAAATAAATTTTTCCTTGTTATAGTCTTTGTCACAGCAATAGAAACCTAACAGGACACTGTATTCTGTGTAACTTAGACATCCTTGAATTTATGATCTTCCTACCTTAGCTTCCCAAGTGCTAGGATTACAGGATTACAGATGTGCACTGCCATGCCTGCTAGAGCAGTTTCTTCTTCTTCTTCTTCTTCTTCTTCTTCTTCTTCTTCTTCTTCTTCTTCTTCTTCTTCTTCTTCTTCTTCTTCTTCTCCTTCTCCTTCTCCTTCTTCTTTTCTTATTTTTCTTCTCCCTTTCTCCTCCTCCTCCTCTTCCTCCTTATTATTATCCCCCTCCTTCTTTTCTTCTTTCCCTCTTCTGTTTTTCTCCTTTTCCTCCTTCTCTCCCCCCTCCTCCTCCTTTTTCCTTCTTCCTTACCCTCTTCTTATCATCATCATCAGCAGCAGCATTAATTTTTTGAGACAAGGTCTCACTGTGTAGCCCAGGTTGGCCTGGAATTCACTATGCTGATAAGTCTGCCCTCAGACTCACAGAGATCCAGCTGCCCCTGGCTCCTGAACGATGAGATTAAAGGTTTGTGCCACCACACCTGACATGGAGGTTCGGTTTTAATAAACATTTCTGCTGATTCTGAGCCAAGTGGCCTCCCTCTCTACAAGTCACAAGTGCTGGTGAGGACTGGAGCCCAGATTCCCACACATGGAGGCTGTAACTTTGTGCCTTGCCTTGCCTTGCCTTTCACCACAGACTTGTGTTCATTTTCTCTTGCCCGTTGGCAGATTTGCCTGGGCAGCATGGAATTCAGAGTGTCTGTTTGTGGGAAGGAAGAGCTTCTGAGCAAGTGTCTATAAAATGAGAGCACTGTATGTGCTAAATAGAGGCACAGAGCACCATACAGGAGGTGAGTTTTGCTGCTGACCTTTCATTTCTTGCATACTTGAGTTTTTATTTTGTTCATTAACTTTAACTTTAGTTTTCATTGATAAAGCTCTCTTTATATCAGTTAGAAAATTCAGATAAATGGAAAGTTACCCTTAAACTAATTTGTCAGATGCTCACTTTTAAATGATTCCCTAACACAACCGTAGTTTGTATCTGCCTTTCTTTAACTTTAATAATGACCTCAAACTTTACTGTAAACTTACAAACGTCTGCCTGTATTTCACTTTTTAAATTATTTGTGTGTGTGTGTGTGTGTGTGTGTGTGTGTGTGTGTGTGTGTAAGTAAGTCAGAGGGCAACTTTTCAGACTGGCTGACAACTCACTGAGACAAAGTGATCTTTCTGTCTGCTGCTGTGCTATGTGCTCCAGGCTAGCTGGTTTAGGACCTTCTGAATGACTTTGTCTCTGTTTCCCTTCTCACCTTACAATCCCTGGAATTACAGACGCATTCCACTGCCTCTGTTTGTTTGTTGTTGTTATAATGTGGGTTCCAGATACTGAATTCTGACCATCAGGTTTGAGAGGCCAGTGCTTTTTTTTTTTTTTTGTAACCTGCTGTCCTCGTTAGCATCACCGTCATCTTGGCACTGCCTAGAATCACCGGCAAAACGAATCTCAATTAAGTGATTGTTTTTATCTTGTTGGCTGTTGGGCATGTGTGTGAGGGGTTGTTTTAGTTGGTAACCAATGTAGGAGGGCCTGTGCTACTGTGGCTGGTACTACAGGTGATCCTGGGGATAATAAAGCATCTGAGGATGCACCTAAGCCAGCTAGAGGATGAGCCAGAACTTCAGGTTTTCTTCTTCTTCTTCTTCCTAATTAAGTTCCTACAGTGACTTCATTCAATGAAGTACTATGACCTAGACAATGTAAGCCAAATAAACCCTTTCCTCCCCTAAGCTGCTTTAGGTCAGAGTGCTTTATTACAGCAACAGCAAGGAAACTAGGACACCTGCTGAGCCATAGCCCTTGGCCTCTATGTTGTTTTACTTACAGTTTTCCTATGGTATAATTTGATTAACCCCGCATTTAAGAACTTTGAAGAATTTTTCTCGTTTTAGTGGTGCTGTGGAGTTGAGCCAAGGCCTGGAACATGTTAAAAGCATGTTCACTATCACTGAGCCCCATACCTTATATTATCTATTTGTACAATACATGTGTTAAAACTTTCAGGAACACCTTGTACTGTTTTACAGAAATAATATTGTCCTACTTACACCCTTCTGTAGTTGGTTCTACTTATTCCGTGATGTCTTTAGATCTATTTTCATCCGGTTATCTTTAACTTTTTTTCCCCTTTAACTTTTTATTCCCCTGATATTATGACTTTACCATCTCTTATTTACCAATTTCCTACATATGGAAAATTTAACCTATTTCTTGACCCCCCACAATGGATTTATATATTACAAGTAACATGCAGATATGCATGCCCTTTTGAAGGTATCTTTTTATTTTTTTGAAAAGATTTCTCTATTTTATTTTGTGTGAATAAATGTTTGGTTGCACATGTATCTATGGCCCACATGTATGTTTGGTGCCCCTGAAGGTCAGAAGGAGGCATTGAATCTCCAGGAACTTGTAAGTCTCCATGTGTGTCTGCAGAACTGAACCCAAGTCCTTTACAAGAACAAGTGCTCTCTGACACGGAAGCATCTCTCTAACCTCAGTGTGCATGCCATTTGTAATTCTCTTTGTGAATGCATATATTTTTCTAAATACCCAGTAGACAGGACAAAAGTATTGGGTAAAAGAATTAAATTTGACAATTGAAAAATAGATGGTATCGTATTTATCTTTCAATCTGTGTATGTAGCTTTCTGTCAGCAATATAAATTATATATATCATTTCCAGAACCTTGCCAAAGCTTAATGTTGGAAAAATAAAGTTTTTGAGTTCTAGATAAAAGATACCATACTATTTTACATTATTAGATTTGTAATGGGGCTAAGAGAGTTTTTCAATTTTTATTAACTAAATATATATATATTTCTTTATATATATAATTTTCTAATTATAACCTCAGAAAAAGTTCTTATGTGGCCAAAGACTACATTTTAAAGGTTTCAAAACATGCTTAGAAATTTCCATTCAAGAATTTTGTAAGTATTTTTACTCCTAAGAACCCCATATAAAACAATCTATTTTCCATGTTATCACAAAGCTCTGATTATTCCTTTTAACCTTATTATTACAAGTTGACCAGAGAAATGTAAAGTATATACTGTTTGATTTTTTTCATATTTACTGGTAAGATTAGATTTTCTTCATAATACAGTCATACTTTCTCTATAGATTTTATTTTCATTTTTAATTATGTTTGTATGTGTATGTCTGTGTGTGGTTATGTATACCTATGAGTGCAGTACCTATGGAGACCAGAAGAGGGTGTTGGATCCTGTGGAGCTACAGTTAGTTATAGGCCGTTGAGAACGGAATAGCATGGGTGCTACAAACCTTTGCAAGAGCAGTATGTGTTCTTAACTTCTGAGCTATCTCTCCAGCCCCTGCAACACTTTAAAAATTTAATATATTATTTAGTGTGCATGTATGTATGAGTACAGGTGTGAATACATATGTGACAATGTGCATTGGAGGCTAGAAGACAATCCTTTCATTGTGGATTCTGGGCCTCCAACTCAGGTTGTCTGGTTGAGGCTGCAAGCATGTAAAGACCCTGTGAGCCATTTCTCTAGCCAATTTTAACAACTCTTATGTTGAGAAGTTCTTTGTTCTACTTGGCCACTGTCACATAATTTACATACATCTGCCCATTTTAGCCCTTTTTAAAATTCTGTTATTGCCAATTTTATTTTATGTTATAAGTATCTAATTTCATATTTCAGCACTTAAATATCAACATATTTGTCCTAGTTCTTCATTCAAGTTAGGCAAACCCTATCACTGAACTATAGCCCAATTTTACATATTCTTTTAAGACAGGGTCTGAATAATTTACCCAGACTGACCTTTGGCCCAGTCTACAGCCCAGGCAGACCTTAAACTTGTCATCCTCCTGCTGCAGCTTCCAACTAGCTGGGATTCCAGGTCTGTGCTTACATGCTTATTTCTTTTCTCAAAAAGAATATTCATTATGACAAACATTAAAAATGCAAATAAATTAAAAGGCTAAAGTAATGTTCATGTGGTTTATCAACTATAATTATTAACATTTAATGTAGATCCCCCAGTTTATGTCTATGTGTTTATAAATGCAGAAACTACATTGTTTGATGTCTAAGTGACAGAGTTCTAATGAATCTTAATTATAACATTTGCACGATACTGCTTTTCAGGATTTACCATGAGTTTTTAGTCAATCTCTTAATTTTGAACATATAGGTTCTTTTCAGATATAATTGCTTTTGCCAGAATGCCTGGTTCCTTGACAGGGCAAGTGATATTTCACAGGTAATCCTTTCTCAAAGAGAGAAAGTAGGCTAACTTCAACAAGTGTCAGTTCACTCCAAATCTTAAAGTGTGCATCAGTACTGACATATTGAATTGTCTTACTTCATGCTTCTCAGTAGTAAGGTAAGGTTTGGGGCTATAGCATCTGTTTCACTTTCCCCAAGTCCTCACCAGGACTATCAAAGTCTACCCTAGGGTCACAATCATATCCCACATGCTTTCTGTGTTCCAGTAATCTTTCTGTTCCTATGGTTCATAGAACGATGTTCTAACCCCAGGGTACACAAGAATTACCAGAAAGGTCTAGTCAAAACACAAGATTGCCTGCTCTAGTCCCATGACTTCCGATCCAGCAGGTCTTGGTGGCACCCGAGGGTTTGTCTTGCTGACAACTTTCCAGATGCTTCTGGGCTTGGGGACCAGGCTTTGAGAGTCAGTGGCTTAGGCATTCTCCCCACAAACCATCACTCTGCAGTCACTTCCCAGCTTAAGTCCTTTTATGGTTTCCTCCTGTCTACAGGACAAAGTCCAGACTTCTTGGCAAGATACTCAAGTCTTTCATGCTCTGGCCTTGAGCTGTTTTTCTCCAGATCCACTCTTCAGGATTCAGCTAGCTCCTCAGCTCTTTGCTGTAGGATGCTGACCTGTTTGCACATTGTTAATGGGTCCTTCCCCTTCTCGGAGGGGCAGGAGGAGATTGGTAGGAGAGAAAGAAGCCATCGTATATTTTCCCTGGGCTTCTTGTCTCTGATATTTCACAATGGTGTTTTTCCTAAGATCCATACAGACTGGGCTCTTCCCTGCAGTTACATTATTCACTGATTTCTGGTCATTTTCTCTTTTATTAGTTCTATCAGGCCAATGGTTCATAATGACCTAGGGGATGTTGCTGGTTCCAGGCAAGCTTTACCATCCCCTTTGGGTCCCTGGTAATTCAGCTCACAACTCTGTGGATAATCTCTCTATTATAATGTCAATCAAGTTTCTCCTCTTCAGTTGCTTTTCTCTTGCTGCCAACACTCTGACTGATTCAAGCCTTCTTTTCACTTCTTAGTCCCATTTGCACTAACCTTCCAGCTCCATCACATGTTTGTCATGTGTCTCTCAAACACCAGGGAGTTCACATGCCAAACCCTTTGATCTTTCTTTATGTGAAACTCTTCTCTCCACAATTTATTGCCCAGACCAAATGTCAGTATCTCTGTAAAGCTTGCTCACTTCTCATCCAAACGTTCCCCTTGTTTCCGGTACTCATGTACAGTACACTTTTATTGAGAAATGTCACACAGAGCTTAAAATTCCCGTGCTTAAAATGGCTTCTAGGTACACAGTTATCGATGGGATCTAATTTGGTCACATTTGAGAAGTCCCATCCCCATTGGGACTCACTGCTGACTGTCTATTAACCTTACCCCAAGAGCAACCTCCAATCTCCTTCCTTTCTCTGGGCTTTGGCTATTTGTAGACATTTTACAAAAAGAAAAATCTTACAATATGAGACATTTTATGACTGACTTTATTTATTCAGCATAGTATTTTCAAGGTCCATCCATGCTGTGCCAAGTATCAACACTCTAGATGTACTGGCATGTGTTTATCCTTTCACGAGTTGATGGACATCACGGTGGTTTCCACTTCGGAACTAGAATGAACAATGTTGGTATAAACACTTGTGTACAGTTTTTGTCTAGACATATGTTTTCATTTATTTTGTGTAAATACCTAGGAGTGGAATTTCTGGGTCAGATAGCAGCTCTGTTTAAATGCTTGAGGAACTGCTGCAGCTCCCCAGAGTGGCTGTACCAGTTTCCATTACCCCACCCCCACCCCATCCGTGTACAAAAGCTCCAGTGTTTCCACATCCTGCCCCACAGTTGTTATTGTCTGTTTCTAAAATTAGAGTGATGCTACTTTGTGTGATGGGGTATTGAATTATGCTTTTCATTTGCAGTTCCTTAATGACTTGAGAAGGTCAAACATCTTTTCATGTGTTTATTGGCCATTTATATGTCTTCTCTGGAGAAATGTCCGTTCAAGAGTTCTTTACATATCCCAGACACAAATTCCTTGTCAGAGTTATCTGACTCAATTCCTTTCCTTCCGTTGAATGGGTTGTCATTTCACTTTCTTGATGACTTTCTTTGAAGTACAAAGATATTTAATTTCAATGACGTCTAACTTACTAGGTTTTTTTTTTTTTTTTTTTTTTGGTTGCTTATGCTGCTGTGATGGTAACTAAGAAATCTTGCTTAACATAAGACATTAGTCTAGGATGCCATAACAAACTACTAAAGGCCGGATGACTTAAGCAATACAAAATTATTTTTTTCCTTGGCTCTGAAGGCCAGGTGAAGATGGTAGAGCAGAGTTGGGTTTGGGTATGACCCTTCTTTTTGTCATTTAGGTGGCTATGTCCTCTCTCTGTTCTCACATGACCAAAGTGTGTTAACTAGAAAGAGATATCTTTGGGAGCTCCTTCATATAAAGACACCAATCCTTTCAGCTAAGGGTCCTACCCTACAAGCTCATTTGACCTCATTTCTTTCCTTAAAGGCTCTGCTCCAAATTCAGTCAGAGCTTTGTGATGGTTAGTGCTAATTATCAACTTGACACATTCTGGCATCATGTAGGACTTAAGACTCTGGCACACCTGTGAGAGATTATCTAGGTTAGGGTGTTCTCTGAGTATGCATGTTGTGGGTTATCTCGATTCGGTTAATTGACATAGGAAGAGTGACACCATTCCTTGGGCTGAGACTCCAGGGGTAATTTCAAGGGTAATAACATAATGCATTGAAGACTTACTTCTGTGCCTTCTGTGAGTTTTACAGTTTGAGCTATTACATTAAGATCTTTGACCACTTTTCAATTATTTTTTGTATACGGTATGACATAGGAATCCAATTTCATTCTTTGTTTGTAAATACACATTTGTTCCAATATCATTTGTTGACATGACTTTTTTTTTTTTTTGAGACAGGTCTCTGTGTGTAGGTCTGGCTATCCTGGAACTTGCTATGCAGAACAGGCTGGCTTCAAAGTCATAGAGACCCACCTGCTTCTGCCTTATGAATGCTGAGATCAAAGGCACTCAATACCAGCAGACAATGATTCTTGAATTGACTTGGTACCTTTTCTGAAAATCAACTGAACACAAAGTTAAGGAGTTCTGGGACTTTTCTATGTAACAACACCATGACTCTTATTTCTACCTACCTCATTCAGTACAATGTAAACATCCTTTATTGCCGAATTGAACACTTCTGATAATAGAGGAAGATAATGCTCAACACAAAACAACATTCAACACATACACATTTGCATACATGTACCTTTTTAACTGCTGCTGTTATTTTACTGAGCTTATTCCAGTATGGCGGATGAAGGAAGCAGAATGGGACTCCTTGGTGCCTCACTTTGCCTGGGCCTTATGTGGGCATTGACTATGGAAGCTAAACTCATACATTCAACTTTATAACTAAATGTTGCAAGCAACTCATCAAACATTCAGGAAAGTTCTAGAACTTGGGTTTTTCTCCAGGCTATATTTTGATATAGCTGGACCAGAGCTCAGAAGCATTTGTGTTCCATTGTTTTCTGATGTTAAAATGAAAATGATCCTTGGGAATGAACATCATTAATTGTTAATATGAGCCAGTTTCCCTGATTAAAGGGTAACAGAAATTGTAAGGAAGGAAACACAGATAGCCAGGTTTCATAGGTTAACTGAGGGCAGAAATTATCTTCAGCACTTGGATTACCTGTGCAGGAGTGTGCAGCACCACACGAGCACTTTCTGGTGTTAGATCCTTGAAAATAATTTCCTTAAATAAGTATATAGAAGAAGTTTCAGGGAGTGAGATGTCTATTTACCAGTTTTATCAAGAGCCAGTCTACTTGAGGGAGTGCAAAAACCAAAGTTATTATAGGAGATTTGGTTATTTAGTTAAAATAAGACTGTCTCCTTGAGAAATACTTGGTTGTCAATCTAATCAAAGTTTAACATGATGGTTCATTTTGTGTGTCAGCTTGACTAGGCCATTTGGTTCAGTTACTTGGTTAAATGACAGGGTGTATTTAGAAAATGTCCATGTTTGACTTTGTAAAGGAAGTAAAGTATATTGCCATCTACAGTGGTTGAGTGAGGCAGAGTTCACACTCGGTTTGAACTGTGGAACTTCTCAGACTGACTCTAGAATTTTGTGAGTCATTTCTTTACAATGTGTATGTGTGGTTGGAGGGGAGGGGGTGTCTTGTTGGTTCTAGTTCCCTGGGAAGCCTGATTAATATAGAGGCAATGACAAAATTTAAATCAAACATAGATAGAAACATGATTAAAAAGGATCAGCGCTCTAACATAAATGAAAACAAGAATACAATTTTAACACAATACATAGCTATTTAGTTTTGAGATTCAGGTACTATAAACCAAGACAAATGAAATCTACTTCTGGGTTTGCCCTTCAAGATTATTTCTGCAGTGTTGTCTTTTGGACACAACATGGCCATTACATTCAGGAATTCGGTGCAGCTGTAGTGACCTGTGTAAGACCTGCATAAGATCAAAGCAGTAAGATCTGCAACATTCCAACAGGCAGCATGAATCGGACTCTAATGGTGACCAAAAAGGAAAAGAAGAGAACATGAAGGGGCAAGGGGAAAAGGTTGAGTGTCTGGGGACAGTGGGAGTAGGGAGCTGGGGCTGCATATGAACAAAATATATTTTATATGGATGAAATTTTCAGAGAATACATAAAAACATTCTTTAAAATGAATAAATAAATGAATCCAGGCTTTCACTAAAAGATAACTTCTATAGTCCTCATCTCACTGTAAGTATGTAATAGTTTGTTACTTAAGTACTTGTAGTCTCTTGCTGGTTCCCTCATTAAACCATGAGTCAAATAAACGGTTTCATGGACTTATGTTATATTTGTATGAGAGTTACAATTCTGTGTTCTTGCAGAGATTGCTCTTTAATATACACACACCAGAAAGAACCCCACTCTCCCTGGTCATATAATGTTGTGCATCCACAGCACTCATTAGATGGGGGACAGTCACTTTCCTCTCTGGACTGATTAAAAAGAATTTTAATCTTTGCATTTTTCTCACCACCCCCCTTTTCCATAGGGTCTTGTTGCTTATCTCAGTGTCAGCTATTTGGGTCTTGGATATATTCCTCACCTGTAGATATCTAAAGAAGCATGAGAATCTATGCCATAGGAATGGGCTTCATTCAGTTTTTCTGTGATTATTTTATCTCATTAGACTGTTTTTCTTTCTCAACTCTTGCAGCTGTGTTTCTAAAATTTTCACTCCCCAAAACACGTAAAGATTAGTTTTGTGAAGAATGATTGCATGTTTTTCCAATGCCTTATATGCATTTCTCCACTTAGAGAACTCATCCAAATGTCCTACAGAAATAGGTATATTTTTATCCTTACAATAATGCTATGTCATTGCTTTTGTGATTCTTTTTCTATTGTGCAAAGATCAGAAGAAAACATCAACAAATGATAAAATATTCAGCAAGTATTGATAAATAAAAGAACAGTCTTCATATTTATATGTCCACTCAAGGCAGAAAGGCAAGTATCAGAGGATCAAGATTGATTAGCAAGGGAGAAGGCTTAGCATGTACCTGGCACAGTGCTAAGTAGGTACTTTTTATTCTTAGAGTCAATTCTCAAAAAAAAAAAATCCTTTGATTTATAGATAAGAAACTGAGGCTTAGAAAGATTAAGCAATTCATCTAAGATCACAGTTATATGTTAATATTAGGCCTCTTTGAGCCCCAAACTTGTGCTTTGGTGCTCTGGAGGATCAAATAGGTAGTATTCACCAGTGCCTTTAATCCCAGTACTTGGGAGGCAGAGACAAGTGGATCTCTGTGAGTTTGAAGCTATCCTGGTCCACAAAAAGTAGAGTTCCAAGACAGCCAGGGTGGTTACACAGAGAAACCCTGTCTCAAATGAACAACAACAACAAAAATAATATTGAACTCTAGAGGAAGTTTGGTACCCAGCTCACCTAACTCCCCCATCTTTGCAGTGGGAAGTGATGATGTGCTTTTGAGTCCAGGCTCTCCTCAGAGTCAGCCTCAGTAAATGACTTGTCAGTGAAGTCCTTGACATGGATTTGTTTCCAGCCTGGTAAGTGTCTAAAGAGCTCAGGGCATAGTAACTTATAACATCAACTTATTTATTTATTTGTTTATTAAGATAAGGTCTCACTATCTTCAGCCTTAGATGGCCTGGAACTGCTATATAGACCAGGCTAAATTCAAAAAGCACAGTGATTCACCAGCCTCTGTCTCATCAGCAGGATTAAAGGAGTAACCACAACTAACATCAAATTCATTTTATGAGCACAGTTCTTAGCTACAGAGATCAAGAGACATACCATCTTTTGTCTATGGCTACATTCAACAGTATCTGCTCTTCTTAATTCTCACTGAGAAATGCATTGAACTAGTCTACAAACTAAAGTTTAAAAAAAAAGAAGAAGAAGCATTTTTCATAGATGTACTCTTTAATTGCTGCTGTTATTTTCTTGAGTTTATTCCAACATAGCAGATGAAGGAAACAGAATGGAACCCCTTGGTGTCTCAACTTGCCTGGGCCTTAGGTAGGCATTGGCTATGGAAGCAAACTTACATATTCAACTTTGCAGACCTATATGTTATAAGCAACACTTCAAACATGCAGGAAAGTTCTAGAATTTGGATTCCTGCTCCCCCAAGTTGTATCTCTATGTAGCTGGACCAGAGTTCTCATCCATAGAATGGAGCTCAGGAGCATTTGTGTTAAGAGTCATATTTTTAAAATATTTTTTATTCACACATCATAGGATTTTTGGTTCAACTTATTTTGAAATGGATTGTAGTTAAGATCTTTGTTAACTAAGCACTATCATGCATTTTCCTACATCTGATTAATGAAGTATTACATTATACATAGTAATTTTTCTCAAACCATTAATCATTAAGCCTTTCCCTGAAGCATCAAGCAGGTTTTATTTCAGGGCTTCTAAGGGATATTCTTTTGACAGAGTAAGTCATAAAAACTCAAATGCATTCATTCCATTTTCAATTTGTGGATTTAATCTACCACAAAACATTCTGACTTCATAAAGAATGGAACCACATTAAAAGCAAGTATTATGAATGTAATGTTTCCTCTGGGCACACATGCTAGCCAAAACACCAAACTACCCCACCCCAGGTAGAGTAAAGGGTTACCATGCTACAATTCCATAGGCTCAGAGAGGCTGGGTAACAAGGGAACTCATGGGTCTGCCTGGAAAGGGCAAATAGAGGAGATCTCGTGGGTGGACTGGGGGTGAGTGGGCATGGGAACTTGAGGGATTGGGTTGGGGTAGGGTACTGAAAGAGATGACTAGAAATGGGGGGTCATTTCGGAGTTGGGTAGAAACATGATGCAAGGGAAACTCCCACAATCTACAATAATGACCCCAGCTAAGACTCCTAAGATAGTGGATAGGTAGCCTGAACTAGCCCTCTCCTGTGATCAGATTGGTGACTACCCAAAATGTCATCAGAGAACCTTCATCCAGTAACTGATGGAAACAGATGTAGAGACCCACAGCCAAACATTAGCAGGGGTAATCCTGCTGAAGAGAGGGAGGAAGAAGTGTAAGAGCCAGAGTGGTCAAGAGCATCACAAGAAAACCCACAGAAACAACTAACCTGACTCATAGGAACTCAGAGTCTGGGCCAACAACCCGGGAGCTTGCATGGGACCAACCTAGGCCCTCTAGATATATGTGACAGTTATGTAGCTTGGTCTACTTGTGGGACTCCCAACAGTGGGAGCAGGGGCTGTCTCTAATGCTTTGGTTGGTTCTTGGGAATCTATTCCTCATAGTGGATTGCCTTGACCAGCCTATTAATACTGGGGGCGTATTGTGGATTGTTTTTAACTCTTTGTCTCTTTGGGGGACAAAGGAGAGAAGAGCAAATGTGGTCAGGATGTAAAATAGATCCACCATCCAGCTCCCAAATAAATCACACATGGAGTCTTATTCTTTCTCATGAATGCCCAGCCTTAGCTTGGCTGAGTTCTAGCCAGCTTTTCTTGGTTTAAATTATCCCATCTACCTTTTGCCTCTGGGCTTTTATCTTTATGCTGTATATCTTTGTTGTTGTTGTTGTTCTTACTCCATGGCTGTTGGTGTTTAGCTGTGCAGCTGCCCTTTGAGTCTTCCTCCTTCTCTTGCTTCTAGATATCCCTTTCCCCAGATTTCTCCTATGTATTCTCTCTGCTTGTCATCCCCACCTAGACTTTCTCTTGCCTTGCTATTGGTCATTCAGCTCTTTATTAGACCAATCAGGTGTTTCAGACAGGCAAAGTAACACAGCTTTACAGAGGTAAACAAATGCAACAAAAAAGAATGCAATAATCTTTGCATCACTAAATAAATGTCCCACAGCAAAAACAAATGTAACACATCTTAAAATAATATTCTACAGCAGGGGAGGTGTACAACTTAATATGTCCTGCTTTGTTGATACCCATGGGAGGCCTGCCCCTTTCTGAACAGAAACAGACAAATGGAGGGGGACACAGAGGGGAGGAGGAGTGAATGGGAAGAAAGGAGGGAAGAGCAAATGTGGTCAGGATGTAAAATAGATAGATGATAGATAGATTAGATAGATAGGTAGATAGATAGATAGATAGATAGATAGATAGATAGATAGATAGATATGATTTAAAAAATAATATCCTAGCCTAGGCAATATGCCCTATAGTGTAATGACACATATAGTGTCCCAAGAAGGAGATTTGGGTGGGGAAGCTTCTGTCTCCCTCAGTTGGGAGATGAGCTACTTATTTTCAATCACTGGAATGCTGAGAGAGTGTGCTATTAGGGTTGTGGGTGAGTTTTGGATATGATTGATCAATTTCCCTTTATGTTGGAGAAATGCAACTGCCCAAATGTACTAGTCACCACCTGTCACTGCTTTAATTTGAACCTGCTGCACATATTTGCTCTAGAAACAAATGAAATAAAGTAGAAAATTTAAAGATTGCTGCCCCAATGTATTTCCTGTACATGGCGCCCCTCCCGCTTTGCTCTCATCATCTCTGTTCATGTAGAAGGCGATACATGAAAAATCATCTGTTCTCTTTCAGTCTAAATGGAGAAGTCACACTCCATCCCTCCCTAACCCAGAAAGGTTATGGTGAATTTGTGACCAGTCAATGGTAAGACTTGATCCCATCTCTGCTTTACGGAGCGGCACTTCCCATATGACACATCAGCTGTTGCAGGCTGGCTTCTTTCTTTGCCAGCAGGATGCAGAGTGTAAATAGGACGCAGGGTCCTGAACCACACTGGACATGGGCATCTTATTTTTTTTCTAACAGGCAGGTGGCCCAAATACAGCCTCTCTCTAGCCTGCCCCTGTCTTTTTGTTCCTATAGACATTAGTCTGTCCACCTCAAGCTACACACTAGTCCCTTGAGTCTTTGTGGTGAAAAATGATGCAAAAGGAGGAAGGAAAATCTTAGATGTGGAACAAAGCCACTTGAAAGCTGTCGCATCAGCCTGGGACTTTGATTTTGTGTGTTTGTGTCTTAAATGCTGGTTACTATAGCTACTGCAAGCTATGAATACAAAGGAGCCAGGCAGGGGCTTTTGGGGAGACTCATGTACCATTTTTATTTTAGTGCTTTGCTTGCACTGAATGTCAAGTCAAGGACCACCTACTTAACCCATGATTAAGCTGAGATTGCAAATGCCACCTAATTAGGCACCTGACAATGATTCTCAGAATGCGCCCCAGAATAAGCATTTCAGCTTTCTGCAGACGTGGAAGTGTGCACGGAGCAGAACTAATCAGAAGGAGAGTCTCAAAAGCACACCGTCAGCTTATTAGCATTGCCATGTATTCAGTCTTGGATGCTCCACGTCAGGTTTATTAATTTGAATTAACGACGGATAGCAATCACCTTTTATACCTCTTAAATGATTAGATGAACATTTTTCCATGTCATTAGACATTGCAAAGGTTTGAGTGTAAGCTGTGGAGTGTCAAGGAGGAATTACAAAGGCCAGACAAGCTAAAAAGCAGCCTGCAAAACCTTGGGGGTGTTTCTGTATTTTATAACTTAACTTCTCTTCAGTAGCCAACACACTGTCTTAAAAGCCACCACAAACTCCTAGCTTCCTTTTCAGTGCTCTATAACCAGAAGCCATACTTTGTAAAAGTCACACTCCTGCTTTCATAGAGCCTGTACTGAAAAACTGAATGACAGGAATAATTATCAAAGACCTCCATTTTCGCAGAGAAGCAAAAAGCAAAACAGCTACTCTGGGCCTCATGGAAATGATTACCAATTTAGGAGTTCCCACTGAGAATCCTCTCTCCATGATGCATGGAAAAATTTGCAGAGTATAATCTAATAATAGCAAAGTAAATAAAAATGCTAAACAAATTCTCCAACAAACCCATTGCTCACATCAGTAGTGAAAACCCAGAGTGCTGACACTATCTGAGATTTGCCTGTGACCCAGAACATGTCCAAGCTATGCACTCAGTCTTAATGACATCATATTGAGGTGTGGAAAGACATTATGCTTTTCAACAGAAAAGAATTGCAGAGAAAAGTATGTGGCTTGCCCATGATTCCATGTATGGAGGTGAGTTGCATATAGATGCGAGTTGAGGCTCGTTCTCCATTCTGTCTTTTGTCATATATTGCCTCTTTGTGTACTGTTTTTTTTTTTTTTTTGCCCACTGTAAACTCTTAAAATGCTTCCCTTATATCTCATCAAGCCTACTATTATTATCAAAAGTTATTATTTTCCAAATAATTAAAACCTGTACAAGGATATAAGCTAATCATTGAAAAATGGAAACCATGGTCCAGAAAAAAAGAAAACAAATGCAACTCTAATTGTATCATTTGTCATTTTAATTTTGAAACAGTCTTGCTATTCAGCCCTGGATTCCATATTCTCCATGAAGCCCAGGTTAGCCTTGAACTTGGAGCTATCCTCTTGTGTCAGCGTCCCAATCCCGGGAGCACAGGCATGTGCCACCATGCCCACCTTTATTCTTCATTTTTGTGATGCCCTTTTAGATGTTTTTGTTACCATATTCATAGGCTACATAGAATAACCATGTAGTTTCATCCTTTTCATAAAAATGAGACTGTTCCACACTTTTATACTTTACACATATAGATTACTAATATGTAAATGTATTTCTACAGCTTTATTTTTAAAAAGGGTTTTAGGTGGCATTATTTTTGGAAACAGAATCTTACTATGTATCTCAGGCTTGCCTTGAATGTGAGCTGCTCCTGCTTTTGTCTCCCAAGTGCCGAGACTGTGAGTGAGCACAGACACACCTGACTACAGTTTCATTTTTTAATGACTAAATGGTGATTTACAATGTAGAATGCAATATTTAACTAGTTCTCTCTCTCTCTCTCTCTCTCTCTCTCTCTCTCTCTCTCTCTCTCTCTCTCTGTGTGTGTGTGTGTGTGTGTGCGCGCGCGCGCGCACGCGCGCGCGCGTGCGTAAATGTTTGCATGCACATGCATACAACGGCTAGAAGTTGTTGTTGTCTTTCTCAATCACTTCTCCACCTTATATTTTGAGACCCAGTCACTCAGTGAGCCTGAAGCTCTCCTATGCAGCTAGACTGGCTGACCAATGAACCCCACGGAGTCTCATGACTCCACCTCCCCAGCACAGGGCTTATGGTGCAGGCAGCCACATAAGGCTTTTTAAGTGGGTACTGCAGATCTGAGTTTAGGTCTTCGTGTTTGCACAGCAAGCAATTGACCTCAGCCCAACTAGTTCTTTATAGGCTGTCAACTTATTTAGTCTGTATTTTTCTAGGTAGTGGAAATATTGAAAAATGCATTCTTATTGTCAACATTTGCACACATTCTTAAATACAAATACAGGATTGTTGGTTGACCACTGTTAGTCTAGTGGTGTTTCTAAGTCTGGTACACCACAGAGCATCAATGTGGCACTCCTCTGAAGGCTCTCTTCTTTCTCTGTCTTATGGCACTACACAGAGAGCTGACCATGACCTTATACTTTGGAGTCATGTCTACCTCAGCCGTCTCTGGCGGTTAGAAATTTAGCATCGCATCCGCTAGAGATGGTAGAAGAGGGACTGAAAGCTCTAGTGAGATAAAACATTTTTACTAATAGAAAAGTCCAATCCTATTCCTTGTGGCAAATACTCAATAAAAATATTCTCCAAACACCAAAGTGGCAGAAAAATACTATTCTATTCATACAAAAGGATGAATTGTGGGGAATAAAGTATCAAGATCAGATTATCTTCTAAAAAGGTATATGGAGAAGGAAGTCCCTCCCATGAGAGACTGCCATCAAGCCCTGAAATCCAAGTGTTCATAGGACACCTCGGGTCCCTCTGAGAACTGCAAATCTCCTTGATCTTTCTGCCTGCGGTGTTTGGAGATGTTTACAGTAACTGTAACATAAGATTTGCCTTTCAGGAAAGGAACAGGCGGTAACCTGACCCCCAAAAGCTTTCTGCCCTGGGCTTTTAAAATGGTGAGTAGAAGCAAAACCATTGCCCTCACCTCCACCCCCATGGCCTCTCTCCAGGAAGAGAAGAAAGGTGGGAAAGGCATTCAGCCACTTTCTAAGGGTGCTGGGCACTGCAGCAGGCATTCCCCTGCTGTTGTCTCAGTTGCTTCTTCCCAACCTCAAGGAAGGCTCATTAGTACCCAGTTTTACAAAGAGGAAAACTGAAATTCAGAGAGGAGAAAATCTCACTGTTAATTATATAGTTAGCTAGTGACAGACTCACTTTGAACACAGTTTTGTCAGACTTCAAATCCCATATGTTTTCTCCTAGACTCACACATTTGAAAAACCTTCCCTAGGACTGTATTATCCAGATCTGGATAATTATTCTGTGCTGGAGAGCTAGCACAGAATAGAGAGCTCATCCCTCGACTAGCTAGACAAGGGTGAGCTTGTAAGTCGGGAATCCTGCCCTGTCTCATGTAGCAATCTTCTGATTTGATAATTCATGAGTACAGTTCACAGAATTCAGAAAGTCCCATGCTTAAGACTGTGTTTTTTTTTTTTTTTTTTGCTACAAATCAGGACTAAGTAAATGAAGAGACATGCAGGACTGGCTGGGAGGGTTTCAAGTGTGGAGGTCCCAAACACACTCCCCGTGGAATCGGGTGTGGCATTCTCTGGACACATTAGTGAACTCACCATGCAGGAAGACCACCTAGCTTCAGTGTCATTACTATTGAGTTGCTGAATCCTTGGTTGAATTGACTCTTGAGCACCCCTCCCTCTCTAGAGGTCAGGAGGGTGGAACAATAACCACAGGACCCAAACAAAAGCCAGCCCTCTAATCACTTACATCTCATCATTGTGAACTCATGTATGACCTGGGGGAGGGGCTCATATATATAAAGATATCCCAATCCCTTGGGAAATTCCAAAGATTTTAGGTAAATCCTGTATTTTCACAAAATAAATAGAATTTTAATTCCCCCTCAAAGTATACAATGAAGTAAAAAAAATTTACAGTTATGAAAATTAGTGCTTTCAAGACCCAGAGATATGATGATCAGTAGAGCTAGATTCAGACTCAGATTTCCTTAACATCAAAGACTACACTTGGCCTGTCTTAGTAACATTATCTCACATGTGAGCACCCAATGGTTCTAAAGAATGCTCATACATGAGCACATGTGTGTATGTGTTCTCAAGCTTATGATCCTTAACCACTATGGGAGAGAATGTTGGTTGAATCCCAGTATCCATTGTCCTTTGACCAGGGATGCCATTAAGCTGTCCCGTCCTGTCCAGTGTTAGAATAACATTTCCCAGAAGCACAAACAAATGTACTACATGGAGTTTTTGGAATACACCCTTGCTCAAGAGACTGGCTGCCTTCTACTTTCTCATTCCCTGTTCCCAAAAGCTGGAATAGGGGCTGGAGCCAGTGGTGGGTGGGTATGCCATTGGTTCTGAGGTGAAGAGCTATGTTTATACAGAGAACGGGTATGTACAAAATCAAAACAGTATGGCCTTGGAGCAGAGCCACACACTTAGCTTGGGACACTTTCTCTCCTTGGGTAGAATTGAGAGAAAGAAAAGCATTTCTGTTGTCTCTAAGATACTGTGTTCTAACCATCACCATGGCTAATGTGAAGATGTTGCTGTAGGCTCATAGCATTGCTAGTCATAGGCACAGTCCCACTCACCAGTTCAGCCTTACATGTCACTACTTAATCGACTTTGGGATCAACACAGTCTCTGGAGCAGTGGTTCTGAACCTGGGGGTAGTGTCTCCTTTGGGGGTTGCTGGCAGATACTTGCATTACTATTCAAATCAGTAGCAAAATTACAATGTGAAGTAGCAATGAAGCCATTTTATGGTTGGGGGTCACCACAACAGGAGAAAGTGTCTTACTGGGTCTCAGCATTAAGAAGGTTGGGAAGGGCTGCCCTAGAGTGGCTGTGGGCTGTCGCTCCTGTTCTACCCTCTTTGCACCTAGAAATGCTTGTGTGTTGACTCGCTAGTCTGTAGGATGAGGTTCTCACTCTTCTGTAACACCAGAAATCTGTCAGATGATAGTTAAGTTCTTCTGACAAATGCCACGGCAGTGGGCAGGGGTGGGGGACTGCCATAAATTGTCCCATTTTACAGTAATTTAGACTAACACTCAAAAGGCTGCCTTGTTGAATGCAATTTGTACTCTGGATCTCTCAGTTTCATGGAATGTCTCTGAACTGAGCTTGGCCTGAAGCTGAGCTGAGCCAGTTTTGTGACTCTTGTTCTTGGTGTTGATGTTTGCCTGAAACCGGCATCGGTGTCCTTTGCTCTTATTTATTTTCTATAGATTCACGCACATTTAAAACTAGTCTTTAACCTAGCATGAATATGTCATTGGGAGAAAAAGAAATGCGTGCGTGCGTTCGTGCGTGTGTGTGTTTGTGTGTATGTGTTGGTATGTACACATGTGTGTACAGGTGCTTGAACCTGTGCATTCACAGAGGCCAGAGGAAGATATCAGGTGTTGTGCTCTATCATTCTCTACTTTATTCCCTTGAGACAGGGCCTTTCTAGAATCTGGAGTTAGGCTGGCCTCCAGGAAGTCCTATTTTTCTCTGGCCCCCAACCCAAAAATAACTGTGAGTTATAGGCATGAGTGCAGCAGAGCTCAGCATTTTATGTGCGTGCTTAGATTTGAACTTAGATTATCATGCTTGTGCAGCAAGCACTGAGCAATCTTCCCAGTGGGGCTGAAATACAGTCAAAGACCTAGACACATTCCCAAGGCTAGCCTGCTTTTTAAGAAGTAGTTTTTAAAAAGGAATCTTATTTGTATGGTGCACATTTGTTCACGTGTGTGTGTGTGTGTGTGTGTGTGTGTGTGTGTGTGTGTATGTGTGTGTGTGTATAAAGTTGACATTGGGTGTCTTTCTCAATCATACATCCCTTTTGTTCACTGAGAGAGTGGCTCTTACTGAATCCAGAGCTAACAGGCTTGCTTCAGATCCCCATATCCCTACCTCCTGAGCGCTGGGATTAGGGGCAGCCTGATATGGCTGCCCAACATTTCTGGGGATTCTGCCAATCTAATCTCCAATCTTCACAGTCAGATGGCAAGTGCTTTATCCAGGGAATCATTTCCCCAGCCCCCAAGACATTGTTTAAGGAAGTAGTTTAATTTGTGTATATTTGGAACTTAGAGAGGGGTATGGTTGTTTATATTGCTTGGGACTCTCAAGCTACCTGTAAAATTTAAAAACAAAAATTCTTTTATTTATTTATTTATTTATTTATTTATTTATTTTACAAAAATTCTTATATGTGAGAGAGAAGATGAAGTGGAGGTGAAGATCAAAGCTTTCTCACCTTCTCTTTGGGTTTCAGGGAGCACTTTCATGGTGAGAGATGAAAGAGTAGCTCTCCTTAGGGTTCACATATAAACCATCAAAGCACTGTGTTTACATTTGGAAGACTGAGAGGAAAGAGCCAGAGAACTGTGGATTGGAAGGTATGCAAAAATGAGGTGGACAATCCACAAATTCATGTGTGCTATGGAAACTTGGCGCCCGGTGTAGCATTGAAGGGAGATGGGGCTTAGCAAGTGTTAAATGGGCATGAAGGTCCCATCCTGATAAACAGCTTATCATGCTGTCTCAAGAGAGGGCCACTTATTGCTAGAGTGGATTCTCCTAAATGCGGCTCGTCCTGGTTTCGGGTCTCTTGCTGGCTCATTCTTGACTTCCCACTTTCTGCTATGCTGTAATTCAGTTCACCATAGCTAAGCAGCTGCCAGTGGCATATCTTGGGACTCCTTAGACTCAGAACCATTATGGAAATATACCTCTACTATGTATAAATTACCTGGTCTTGGGTAACAAGTAACAACAATGACAGCAACAAAAAATGATGAAGACACTCCCATTTATCCATCGTGTGGAAGTAGCCATGGAGAGGGTCACTGAAAACCTTACTCATATTCTCTGTCTCTCTGTCTCTCTGTGTCTCTTTCTCTGTCTCTCTCTCTCTCTCTGTGTATCTGTCTGTCTGTCTGCCTCAGGTAACACAGGCTGGTCTCAAACTTTCTGTGTAGCTGAGGATGACCTTGGACTCACTCCTTCCTGATCCTCTTGCCTCTATCTGTCTAGTAATGCCATTATTGTTATTATAGGTCCATACCACTATGCCTGGCTTTTTTTTGCATCCTTTTGCATATAACCAAACATATCTATAATGTAACATTAAAATAAATTACTTTAATTAAACACAATATTTAAAGTTGTAAGCAAAGCAACTATTTTGAAATGGAGTGGGAACATCGGTAATGGCAGCATCTTATATATTTTACTTCATGGGTACTTTGTGACAGTGGTGACATGAGAACCTAGGTGGAGTCTTAATAAGACATTTTGCAAACAGAGGGAACAAGCTCAGTGCAGACAGTGTTGTACAACTATCAGCTGAGAGGGCAGCAGTCAAGCTTCCTCCTCCAGTACATTTTGTCAAGTGTCTGGTGGAGTTAGAGAGTCAACAAACCCTGGCTTTGCCTGTTATTACAGAACACCTTCACCTTGGCATCAACTAACAAGTGGCAGGCTCTGGGAGACCAGTGTCCATAAGATATATGCTTAGTTTGCTCAAGGCCCGGTGTGCAACCCCTATCACTTACCATCCCTTTACCAAATGGAAACAAGCTACCTGTAACAATGCAGAAACAAAGTCAGGAAATGAACTTACATTTGGAATTTTGAACATAGCATTAAAACAGGTTATTAAGGCAGTTCTGTTGAGCCATGGAACAGAGTGACTCTGAATGTTCAGACCTGTCCACAATGTGGAGCAGGTTCCTGGGCTCATGCTACTGTGAACCAGCCAAAAATTGAACCCCTACAGTCAGTATGTGGGGTCCTATAGGTGCCATGGATGTTGCAGGTCATGGACTGGCAGCTGATCCTAGTCTGGGTGCCCTGCATCAATGCCAAGTTTAAGAAGGATGATAAAGGAGCCAGTCTTCCACCGGCCTCTATGGTGTCACACCAAAACCTCAGGAACAGCTCACCCCAGATCTATGGCATGAACACTTCAGCACAGTCTTCAGGGGAAGACTTTATGTTGACAGACACTTGGCGTATCTTGATGCCTGCCTCATTAAACAACATTCTCAACCTTGCAAACAAATGAATGAACAGGTTAAAAAGATACAACAAATGTTGGTTTCATGAAATATGGTGAATGTGTGTGTGTGTGTGTGTGTGTGTGTGTGTGTGTGTGTGTCTGTGTGTGTGCATGTGTACCCATGTATGTATTGTGCATGTGTGTGAATGTGTACATGTGTGTGTTCATTCACGTGTGCCTTTATATATGTCTGTGCAAATACATGCATATGTGTGTGAATACATGTGTGTGTATGTGTGTGTGCATGTGTTGGGGATAGAACGACATTACACACGCTAAGCACATGCTTCGCTACTGAGCTCCCTCCCCATCCCAGGCTAGTTGCTCCTATTAGTTGTCATTGCTGTTAGCAAGAGCTGGCTTAGGGAAACTGAACAGAAGCATCTTCTTTGTGAGCAGTGCCACAATGCTGGCCCATCCTTACAAAGTGGCAAATGAAATGAACAAAAGTGCCCCAACTGGACATTTTCAGCAACTATTTCAGAAGATCAATTGGTTTATTTGGGCTCACTCTACCTCAATGACTTTGATTCTTCTGTTACTCTAGGTGTGAACTTAGTCATGCTGTCAACCCCCACATTCTCTTGGAGTTCCCCACCTTTGGCTGCTCCACAGAAGAATTTGCCTATAAATAGCTGGAAGGCATCTGTGCTTAGAAAATGCTCCAGCACCACAACATACTACATTGTTTACAAGCAAAGTTCTGATTCAGGTTCTAGTACAACTGAGTATAACAAACCATTTGAAAGATGTTCCGCTGTTCCTCTGTGGGTGATGATCCCTCAACCTTGGACAAGAATATGTCAACATCATCAAATATTTATTTAGGCCTCACAGGTGTTGCTTCTGCACAGGGCCCTGTACCCACTCTCTTGTGATTAAACTGAGTTGGAAGTTCCATCTCCCAGTGACAACTGTAAAAGTTCATTTGGGGGCTGAGCTCTAAAAGAGTATCCTTACATACTTTCATCTGCTGGTAACCTACACTGTAAGTGGTCTATACATAACACTTTGAGATACCCTGATCTCCTGAATTAAAAAAATAGGTAAAAAATGATGCCACGAATGACCACCAGCAACAGGAATGCCATGTCCTTGGGACATGATGCAGACAATGTTATGAGAGCAAACCTGGAAAGCAATAGGAGGAAGGGTCCAGTGATCTGATTTCCTAGGCTGAGGCTAATCTAGCCATGGTGAGGAGGGTGGTGAGGAGCCAGGAGTGACCTGGGAGTTCTGGGCACAATCTCTGTGAACCAGACAGCCAGGGCAATAGGCTGAGGCTGCAGCCTGAATGGAAGAATCCCTGTTATGGGTTGAATTATGATCCTTCCAAAAATATATTGAATTCACAGTCCTCAGCACCTCAGAATATGGCCTTATTTGGAAGCAAGGTTTATGCAAAGATTGAAATGACGTCATTATCATGAATTCAACCTAACTAGCATCTTACAAAAGGGCATTTGAACACAGAAACACAGGAGGAAGAGTCTGACACAGGCAAGAAGATTGTGTGGGACTGCAATCGGGTACTCAAAAGCGTGGGGCATCACAGACTGCTAGAAGACTCTAATGGCAGGTGAAGTCCTTGCTGTACCAGTGTGAGGGTTGGAGTTTTGATCCCTGGAACCCGCTGAAATGTGGGCAGCTGCAGTAAGCCCTAAAACTCAGACAGGTGCAGTAAACCCTGAAATGTGGGCATGTGCAGTAAGCCCATCCTGTTTCAATATCTCTTGTGAAGTGTGTTGGAGGAAAACATTCAACATCAACACCTGACATAGACACACACACACACACACACACACACACACACACACACACACACACGAATGCATGCAAACACGCACGCATAATACCCCTCATCCCTAGAAATCCAAAAGTTAAAAGAAGCAAGAAAGTTCTTTGCTCAAGCTGTTGGAGGAAGCACAGTGCTGTCAACGCCTCCACTTCAAGTGTTAGTTTGCGAGGCTATAAACTCCTGGTTGCTAAGCCATCCTGCTGATAGCAGCTTTTCAGATTACAGCAGCTCACATACTTCCTCCAGCCACAAGGCCATCTGCCAGATGAAACATACAGGTGAAACCTTCCTCTCCAGCTTTACTTCCCGCCTCTGCATTCCCAGCCATATTCCCAGAGCTGTCTTTCTCCTGCTTTCACTTCCATTTCTCTAGAGCAGAACCCAGATCCCATCTCACGGCTGTGGCCCTCTCTGTCCTGTCCTGTCTGTGTCTCTAGTCTCATCTCTATTGACTTGTCTCCCTTCTCCCTTGTTCTTCAGTCCTCACATCATGCCCTTCAACACTAACGTTAAGATATTGGGCTATGGCATGCATTCTTTCCTTTTGGCATTTGAGGTGCTGAGTGACCTCATTAGGAGTTGTTTCCCCATCTACTCTTGGCCTGGCTCACATCATGCTTTAAAGCCTGTGTCATCTAGACCATTGATGAGCTGGAGGACTAAAATAGCTGATTGGGTCATTTGGCTCAAGTTAAAAAAAAAAAAAAAACCCTGAGATCCAAGGAAACCACTTTTATTGCTGAGGGGGGTGAGGGAATGGGTGTGGGGTGGAGGGCTCTGCTGGTGTAAGTCTTGGACTCTGCAGGCCAAGAGTTAAGAGCTCTGATGCTCTTGGGTAGGAAGTGATGAATGTTCCAGCTCAATTAAGAATTTATCCTTGTTCCATCTGTTTGCTGGATCTGGGCAGGGCCTCAGAGGTTTGATGATGCACATCCACAGTAGTGACGTTGGATCTTTATGTAGTCCACTGATTGACATGTTGATCTCATCTAGAGATGCCTGAAAGGTTCAGGCATTATGCTGGCCTGCCCCGGTTACCTGGTGGAACAGGCAGTACCCTGGTCAGCCCAAGGTTCATGGGAACTAAGTCTGCACGCAGGTGCAGAGGACCCCTTTAAAAAGACAGATCCCTGCCCATTTACTCTCTCTCTCTTCCTCTCGGCTTCCTCTCTGTTTCCTCTCTTTTCTCTCTCTCACCTATGTACTCTTTCTGCGGCGACCTGCCTTGGCGGTCAGCCACTTACCCTGTTCTTCTCCTCTTCTTAGTCTCCCTACTCTGCCAGGCCTTATAATAAACTTATAGTCAACATATCTCATGTCTCAGCATTTCTCTTTTCTTCTTTTTAAACAAAAGAATAACAATGCCCTAACATACATTCAGAAAAAAATATTTTATCAGTTACCTAGGTATTTTTTAACTCATTCATGTTGACACAAAAGTAACCACCACAGGGCTCCTCATAGATGCCATTTTTGTGGATTTAATGTCTCTCTTGAATCCACAGTACTGTTTTGTGTCACTATCAGAGCACCAGTAGTATTGGACTGTGGTAATATATTATTTATGATTTATTAAAGCTTGCCTGAGGATTCAGAAAGCAAAGTCAGCCTCAAGATATAGAGATTTGGCAGTGGTGGTACATACCTTGAATCCCAGGACTCAGGAGAAAGGCATATGGATCTCGGAGTCCAAGACCACCCCAGGCTATCACAGAGTGAATCAAAGCTCATGCCTTTAATCCTAGGATTTGAAAGGTATAAAGGGTAGATGCATTCACTCTGAGAATTAATCCCTAGCCATGTTGAGAAGAGCATAGATGTCTGAATGAATCTGAGGAGCAGTGAAGTCAGGAGAAGTTTGAGGACCGCCCCTTTGGTCTGAGCTGAGGTAGAGGTAAGGTTGAGTGGCTGGCTGCTTTGCTTTTCTGATCTTCACCTTGAAGCTTAAACCCCAATATCTATCTCTGGCTTTTATCTATCATGTTACACTGAACCATTACTGACAACTTGCTTGTTGGTATTAAGTGTATGTCAATACCATGAGGACAGAGATCAGACCAGCAGTTGCTCCAGAATTCCTGTAAGAGATGCTTTATAAAATAAAGTTGGGAATTTATTTGTGCTAACAGAGATCATAGGCCAAAATCTTCCCAGACTATTCTTGGCCTTTCCTTAGGGGATTATGTAACCACTGTATCTGGTCTATAAAATGTACCCGAGAACACTGACTAAGCAAATGAGTGAACATGTGGGATATTCTACCATCAGTTCTTATGCCCAAGGTCAAGATAAATGTACTGACTCTCAAATGGAACTGAAACATCTTAAAATCCTTTCTGCCTAATATCAGGCTTGGTTGGTTGTTAATAGTCCCAACTATTGGAATTAGAAAGATGCAAAGACCAGGAACCAGGCTGGGCTCCACCATGAGAAAGTCTGACTAGTTACTCCTCATCTTCCCTGGGTGTCAATTCTTCCTACTTACTGCTCACAGAGAGCACAGCTGTCGTTATCCACTCTCATCAGCTGCTGCTTTCTTTCAAAGATCACCCTTTCTCCTGGATGAAAGCTTTGGAGGAAGGATTTTATTGACTTCTATAGATGCTGCATAAGCAACACCTGCTTTTAAGTGTTTTATGAGTGGCTTGGCCTTTGACATGACAATTTAGTATCCCAGGAAATGAAGTTAATAAAAACAGCTGAATTGAAAAGAGACATTAAATTAGAAAAGGATGGAGAGGGAGAAGAAATGTAACTGAATGATGCTCAGTGAAAACAAAGTCGGAGAAAAATTTCTATGGATCTTGAAAGAAGAGTCAGGCTTGCTAATTAATGCACACTCCTGATGGTTCCATTGCTAGGTGACCAACAGCACCAAATACCTTAAGGGTTTTTTTTTTTTTTTAATTAATAAGACATGGAAGCATGTGAGGATTTTCAAAGGCTTAATAGATTGGATAGATAATGGAGAGGTAGGATAGTACATCATATGTACATAAATTTACCATCCTTTCCCCAGATCATTGACAGATGGCTGAGAATCCTCAGGGGATTTTCGTTCTGACACTGTAGATTCCTTAAGAAGTCAGAGGTTTGCTTTTTTAAAATAAAACTATTCTTTTGATGGGATGGAGGATTTTGTGTTCTAGATTGAAGAATAGCCGATTCAATACTGTGTTCATTGGTTTTAGCTGTCAACACAACCTAGAGTCACCTGGGAAGCACATCTGAATGAGGAATTATGTAGATCAGGTTGGCCTGAGAGAAATAGGGGATTGTCTTAATTACTATTTGAGGTAGGAGAACCAGCCCACTGTGGGCAGCACCATTCCCAAGGCAGGGAGTACTAAACAGTACAAAGAAAGAGAAAGCTAGCTGCAAGAAAGAAAGCAAACCAGGCTGCATGCATTTAACATCTTAGGCCATTGACATTTCTCATTCACAGTCTAATGCATAAAACAAGTTAGAGACTAGGGCTGTAGCTCAGCTATAATACTTGCCTACCATGCATAAGGTCCCGGATTCAACCCTTGGCATCACAAAAGAAAAAGAAACAGCTTAAACAATCCCTGCTATTGACTAGTAGTGATGAAAGAAAAAAGAAAACAAAATCGCGTGAGAAATTTTAGAGAAATGTATATTTTCACTCAATATTGGCCAAAGAGAAATTAGATATAATTGTTCTTGAAAACTAATAAAGAATGTACACCAAGACCCATCATGTTTTTCTCCTTTCATTCAATACTCAGTTTATTTCATTTAAATGACATAATAAATATAAATATTTAATGTTTAGACATATGTATATATCTTCATATTCAAATATAAAGATATTTATGTATAAAGACACATAAAGTATGAATCTTTATATCTAAATACATTTTTTGAGGCAAGGTCTCATTGTGTAGACCAGGCAAGCTTTGAACTTTTCATCCTCCTGTCGCAGCTTCCCCAAGGCTGTGAGCTCCTGTACCTAGCTCTAATGATGTTTCACATAAATGGTTTCACAATGTAATGGCAAAACATTGAAAATAACCTAAACATTTAGCCAGATAGGATTGGTTAAATAACTAATATCACAACCACTTCAACAGAATAATAATGAAAGGCAAAAATCTTCAAAAGTCATTTGTTTTTTAGCGCTGATGTTCTCTGGTGAATGAATAGCAGTAGTTTCAAAATACCATGAGCAGTATGCTTGCAATTTCCTAATAGTTTTCTTGATTATACTTTTCAGTGGTTGTTTCACACAAACACATACAATAACACCCCTGAAAGGAAATAAGCCAAATTTCAAAACATGATTTTGATACTTATGGGTGAATTTCCTTTATCTTAATTTTTCTGTAGGCTTTTTTTTTTTTTTTTTTTTTTTTTTTTTTTTTTGTGTGTGTGTGTGTGTGTGTGTGTGTGTGAGTGTGCGCGCTGAAATGTAAAATAAAGAAAGAAGATAATTGCTTCTTGGAAATTTACCCTGTTACCTCTGGGTGGTCTGGTCTATCCATTCGTCTCCAGCTAAGGCCAATCAGTGCTCTTTATTACATGTTGTTATTCCCACCTGGCTCGCACAAAGCATGCTACAAATGATTTTCCTCTCTGATTTCTATAGACAAGGGGTTGAAACATTGCAGGGGAAGAAGGGGTATGAAGAAGTAGGGCAAAAACAGGCTGTATGTTGTTGGCAAGACCTTAAAGAAAATTCAACTCTGGTTTTAAAGCCCCAAACTTGAATGCCTTCACCACACTCTGCTCTATTGTTCAAGCCCATTTGACTGTCACATGCCTTCTCATCAGTTGGGATCTGGCCTTTGCATAATTGGAACGTGAATGAGAAGTTGGTTTCTCCTGCTGTCTCAGCCTCTGCTGTTGAAGCAGTCTCCTTTAAGACCTCCAAATGAAATGTTTTTCCAATTTTAAAGAGCCCTTCTCCCTTTCTGAGACCGTGAACTGCTTGCAGCTGGGCTTTCTTCGGGTAGCCACTCTATTTGCAGTCAATGTTAACTTCATTAACCTGTTCATGTTGACTCATTATGCATCTTATTATCTATTTTTGGATTATGTAATTTTACTGTGACTAGATACTGCTAGTTGGAGATATTACAAGGTTTATTGTCTTAGTGCTTGCTCCCAATAAAAATGGTAAACAAGGATCTCCTTAAACAAACAAACAAACAAACCCAGACAACATAATTCTATCATAAGGGGAGAGCTAATTAGTACAGAGAATTAAGGTTGGAAACATAGGTAGTTGTCCATTCTTTGTCTGATCCAATCTCTGTCTGGCTCATAATTCAAGTTGGTCCTTTACCTTGCTCAGAGACCCAGCATCTCAATTTAAAGCAGAATAACATATGCCTTCCACATAAAACACACGATTGGGTCAATAGTCCAATCACAGTGAAGCCAGCTCAACATAATACCTTGCAAGTTGAATCAATTTCTTATAGAACTGCATTAAATGGCAAGATGCCATTGAATGACTAATATTTTAATTAAAGACAATACAGTTTATATTTGTATAAAATTTGTATTTGAGACTGTACAATAAATACAGTGTGCCTGGTTGAATGAATCAAGTATTTACATCTCCAGAGCCTTTTTAGGCATTCAACATAAAAAAAGTGACATTAACATAAGAGGTAGATGGGTGCATTTGATGTGAATTCAAGGTTAAATGTATCTAAAATAGCATGGCATACAAATAAAGTTTTCAATCTTAAAGACTGTTCATATTTTAATGGTGAGAATTAAAGCATTTTAACAGCAGATTCCACACATGTTCAAATTAAAATGACTATATGAGAGATGCACAAATCTCTGAGGAATTATTGAACAAGTAGACTTAAGTAAATGAGTACTTCATTTTCCGTGTTGATCATTTAACTCTGTCAGGTGTGATTTTGGGGTTACTAGGAGCTAATGGTGCTGGCAGAAGCTCCTCTACTAAAATAAAGTTTTCTTCGATACATACAATTTTTGTTAAAAATTGGTCACAAGTAACATGGTTTCCAAACTGGTGAGTCCTGTGGGTCAATGACACTCTCTCCTGGCACCCGGCGACTCACTTCAGCTGGTAAGTGAGAACATATGTTGCCGTCTCCCATCAGGGTTAGTTCCCAATGACATGAGTATTAAAATAACAGAGGGATGGAATAATCAAGGTCTCTGAACATACGTGATGTGCTTCTGTTTTCCAAAAGTGAATTGGGGATATTAAAGCCCTTTAGTTGCTTATCATCTGCAGACCTCTGATTTTAGGACTTTGAATTTAAATAGCCATGTGGGATGAAGCAATACCAATAGTTTGAATCCAACTAAATGTGTAGCTCTGGAATTTTAGGTACAAAACCCATCTGTCATTTACCACGAGTCTTTTGCTTGTTTTGTTTCAAGACATAGTCCCTAGTCCATACTGATGTGGCACTTGCCACACAGCTGGGTATGACCTCTGGTTGCCCAGGTTGCACCTACAGGGAGGGGAGTCAACAGGTTTGTGCCATCTTGCCTGGTTTATGCCACGCTGGGGACCAAAGCCAAGTCTTAGTGCCTGCTAGGCAAACACTCTACTAATGGAGCCACTTCCCCAGCCTACACACATCTTTTAATAGTCATCATAGTAAGATGCTGACAACCTTTTTCCATTATGAAAGCTACTTTCTTAATCCCAGAGGACTGAATAACATGAGACTCACCACATTCCCTCGGAAATGACATTGACACTAAAATGACATTGACTTCCATTGCTTGGCATACTTGCTAGTAGCTTCTTAATGGCTAAGTGCTAAGAGCTAGATTAGAACCACTCTTCTTGGCCTCTCCCTGTGCTTTTCTGCTTGGACCCTCTTTGGTCCCAGATTCCACTCTCTCCAGGCCTGCTCTCATCACTCTCAAAGCTCTGCGTTTTTGTTCTTTTTCTACCCAGGCCTTTCTGCCGGTGTTTTACAGGGATCTAGCAATTCTTCCAACTCTACAAACCTTCTTTTACCTTAACCTCTCTCAATATGATACTAACTCCCATACTTATCTTTAGTTCTGCGCTTCTTAACTGATGGACTGCAGGTACCAAATCAGATTTATTATTTGCTCTGCCCCTGGCCTTTCTGTCTTCCCAGATTCATTCTCCCATCAGGGGTGTTTCTCAGGTTGCAGCCTTGAAGACACAAATTCAACTATAATTACTCATTTTCCCCCACCCTCCACTATCCACTTTCTCAATTATAGCATGAACATATATTTTAGATCTGATTATTCTTCTGTCGCCACTGCCAGAACATTGTGAGAATTCTTCCTCACGTCTTAGATTATTACAGTAGCACCCCAATAAATCTAGTTTATCAGTTTACCAATCTTGCCATTCTTTGTGGGACTGGATGCAGGCAGAAAAGGGAACTATGGTAAACTTTGCTTAGCAAAAGTGTCTTAGCAGCCACCTGGCAGGTGAATCTAACCTTTTTTCATTGTGCATGCTTGAGACTCATGCAATCCAGTTAAAAACAAAAGCTTCACAATGTTTCAAGTTTACAACTTTGCTTTGGACTGCATTCACAGCTACCCTGGGGTGCATGCAGCTGGTGGGTCACACAATAGATAAGACAGCTAGGGTTTCCTTTAAAAGCCACGCCCAGCAAGTAATTTTCTCTAGCAAGACAGCATGGGATTGTGGGAAAGCTAAGTCCTGGCTCCGTGCTTATGTATGTGATGTGGGGCAAAGTACCACCTCTCTCCTGCCTGCTAGTTCAGCCTCCCTGACATGCAGGATAGAAGCCTGCCTCCCTGAGACCGTCCCAGAACACATCTGCTTGGAAGAGTACTCTGTTCCTACGTTCCCCGCTTCCTCCCATTTTTTCTTTTCCTTGCTCTCTCCTTTTCTCCTCCTCTTTCCGTTTTGTTGGCCTTTCTTCATTTCCATCTTCAAAAATGTAATTTTATGTATACTTATTTTATGTTTATAAGTGTTGTGTCTTTCTGTATGTATGTGCCACACACGGGTACAGTGCCGAACGGTCCAGAAGAGGACTTCTGATTCCTGGGAACTGGAGGTTGCAGTCATGTTTGCACCACCATGTGGGTGCTGGGAACCCAGAGCAGGTCTTCTGCTAGTGCAGCAAGTGGTCTTAACTGCCACACTATCTCTCCAGGCCCTCATTTCAATCTCTTGACATTTGTTGTCTGCTGTACAGATGATTGGTTAGTAGGGTTTGAGGCTGGGATGTAAAGCTTTTAGTTAAGACACTGCCCAACCACATATACTTCAGAGAGAAGAAAATCACTTTCAGATAAATGGGATGAATAGAAAGCAACCATTGTCCTGATTATAGTAGCCTCCCCCACGTCTTTCCCATCACATACGCACTGCAGAAGACTTCTTGGGGTCAGAAGATTTCGTATTTTTATTTATAGCTTTCAAAAGGCCTTCACGGTTTTGCAGTGAACTATAGGTAATTTTTAAGTTTCTCTTTCCTTACTCTGTTACCAAATAGATCTCTTGTAGATAGCACTCAGTCATTAATCATTTCAAGTACCCCTGGCCTGGGGCCTCTGGAGCTGTGTAGTTCATCACCTGAACATAAGCTCAAAGCTCCTGGCACCACTCCTCCAGCCCTGTGCTACTTTGACCTCTTCTTTGAAGTCCAGAAATTGGTGTTATATTTTCAATGACTCCTTGCTTCCATTGGATGGGGGTGGGGGTGTTAGAATCTGTTTGTAGACCAGTTGTATTTAATGTTTATTCACGAGATATCATGAGGCACAATCCTTTAAATGAATAAAACTTAGATCGACCCCCTCCCAACACACACAAAAGACCAGAGCTAGAATCTTTGGAGAAGGTCTTGTCCATCCCTTGGCCACAATGCAGTCATCACAGACTTTTCTCTTTGAGGAAACTGGATGATTGATCTGTCTCTACCACATCAGAGTAGTGAATAGTTTAATGCAAAAAAAAAAAAAAAAAAGGCTCAATAGAAGTGTAAGATAAGATGGGCTTTAGTCCAAGAGAAGGTCGTACATGTTCTGTCAAAGGTAATGGATGATAGGGTAGGTGTGCAGATACTATGGAGTCTGGACAAAATTCCCTAGGGTGGGCTGGAATGCCAGCCACTCAAGGTCCTGTCAGAATCAAGTGGCTGAGAGAAATGGGCTCCAGGCTTCCTCACTGCAGACTCTGGTCTGTGTTCAAACAAGAATGATTAGGATACCATTTTCTCTCATGTACACTGTCATATCATGATTACTGATCATTGGTGCAGTGACATCTTGCCTTGCCAGTGAACTTGTAGTGGTGGCCACACCTTTTAGGCGTGGTTTCAGGTGCAGACAGGATCCATTATAAGGTAGAGGAGGGGCTAGCTCTGGCTCTCTGGGGTTGCAGAGAGCTTCCGAAGAGCAGAGACTACATCTTTTGGAGCAGGACGACCGAGGTGGTTATTTACTCTTATCTGTGTAAGTCCTTCCCTAATAAATACCTATTTATCATTTATCTTGTGTTTGGTGAACTCATTTAAACCCCTCCTTCACCTTGGGTTACAGCTTCAAAGGTAACAGGTGTTCTGCAGAGAAAACTAGTTTGGTTTCATGGGAAAAGCAGCCATTTTGGTAATGAGGTTGCCAATGGCCCCTAAAACTTGTTATAAAACACAGCAAATTCAGCCAGATGTGAGCAGTCAAGGGAATGTGATTGTTTAACAAAGGTCTCGGTGGTGTCAAGTTTATTCTATCTGACTGGGCCTCGGGTACCTGAGGCTGAGGGCTTTTATGCCCATCTTGCAACATTTGCCATCTGCCTGGGCTTGTGCTTTTGGAGTTAATTTATTTCATATTTCATTAGACCTGAAAGAGACCTTAGAGATCATCTGGGCTTTTGGAGGCAATTAATGTGCCTTAAGCAGCCAGGCACAAGTGTGTGTGTGTGTGTGTGTGTGTGTGTGTGTGTGTGTGTGTGTGAGAGAGAGAGAGAGAGAGAGAGAGAGAGAGAGAGAGAGAGAGAGAAACAGACAGACAGATAGACAGATAGACAGATAGACAGATAGACAGAGACAAAGACAGGGGGGTTGAGGGTAGACAGTAGGACACACACAGCAGGCATGTCTGCATGTGCCCAGGGCCAGATCAGACCCATTGGTCACTTTCATTGCTAGGTCTTTAACTGTCTTGTTTTATAGAAGATGAAACTGAGTCCACCTATAGAGTGAATCCAAACTGGGAATAAAATTTTCTTCCATTCTAGAAGAATTACTTTACTCTAAGAAGAATTTTTAAAAAATAAAAAGTACAGGAAATTTAGCAAATTATTAATTATTAATTAACCTTTATACAGTTCTTCCTCCATTTCCCTCCATCTTATTTTTTAAGATAGGATCTCTCACTGAACCTGGAACTTGACATGAGCCCCAAAGATCTTATCTCTACCTCCTGCACACTGGGGCTACAGACATATACCACTGTGCAAGGCTTTTTATGTGGGTGTTGGGGATCCAAACTCAGATTTTCACACTTGATTGACTCTTTACTGACCAACCCATCTCCCTGGTCCCTTGTTTTCTCCTTCTTAGGTGACTCTCCCCTTCTCTATCTTCATTTGTGTCTATGTTAGATACTGTGCACAGTAGTTTTTTTGTTTTGTTCTTTGGTTTTCTTTTTTTTTTCTTTTTTCTTTTCCTGCTCTTTCCCCAAGTCTTCTGTACGGAACTTTCTTAGCCTATTTTGTTTACACTATGTACTTTCTCAGAGCTCTGCTCTGCCTTTTTTGCTCTACTCATCAATTTCTCCATACTGTGAACATTGCGCATATTTGCATATGTATGATCATTTACATGATCATTTACATATTTGCATATGTATAGTTATTACAGAAACTCCAGTGTGAAAAAACAAACTTATTTTTTTCAGAGACAGAGCTGCTATAGCATCTCTACTGGTTTTGAACTTGTGGTCTTTCTGCCCCAGCCTCCTCAGCTCTAGGATGTCAGATGTATGCTTCAATGCAGGCATAACTATTTTTAAAACACTTCTTGTTCTGATTTTTGCTGTTAATAATAATTCAACCATTGGGCACAGTGTTTCTTAGGGTCAATATTATTCGCTATTCACATTTGGGGCTAGATAATTCTTTGTTGTAAGTGATGTCCTGGGTAGTATATCCTTGGCCTCTCCCCACAAGATGTCAGTCACCCTCATCTTCTAGCTATGCCAACCAAGAAAGACTGAAGATGTCCCTACCTTTGAGAACCATGGCATTTAGTTGAAACTGTCTCTTTAGGAGTACTTAGTCTCTTTGTTTCCTGTTTTGTCTCTCCTTTATCTCTTGTTTTCCCCTTCTTCCATCTCTGGAGCAGCAGCAGCTGGGGCTATGGGGATTTTTATGGGTAATCTTGCTATCCTTTGGGACACCTCCGGGATGCAAATACTTACTTTGCCCCCTGACTCCTGAAGCACTGGGACTTGATGCCTGCTTCCTGTGGAGCTTCTGGGACTCAGAGACATTTTCTCCTTTGCTGACACAGGCTGTCCCCTCCACAAGTTCCCTGTCAGGGACAGATTTCTTTGGCAAAGGAAGTTTAGTTCTTTCCATGCTTATTCAACCGAGTCATCTGGGGGCTCCTTAGGTGTTCCCAATCACCAGCCTGTTCCCAATCACCGCTTGGAAGTATTTTGTGGAGTCTACTCCAGGTTGTGATGAGGGACCTGGGAAGCTCAACTCTTTGCACCGTTGTAGACTGGAAGCTCCCTGATGTCCTGTCCTTCATTAAATCTTCTATTGCTCCTGCCCTTGAATTTTCTGTCTTATGTTTTGGGGTGGTGAATAGTGGGGCAGGGGATGTAGCCGTGTCTAATTGGCTTTATTCCGAAACTTCATATTCGTTTACTCCCGGCATCCAAAATCAACCTCCACCCCTACCACGGCACCATCATAGGCAGAAGAATTCATTTTGAAGCTCAGTGCAGGTTTCCAAGCTTTGCACTTAGAGCATTCATTTTTTCTTCCTGGGAATTTTTTTTCTTTAATGTTTCCCCTTCACAGAGGCAATGGGCTTCAGCCCCAGCTTTAACATTCAGCATAAGTGATAGAATGACTGGGATATAAAAAGAAATTACCAGAGGGGAAAGATATAAAATATAAAATGTCTGATTGTTGAACTCCAGGGTTCTTTTTGCTAGAGACTTGCAAGGCTCCCCAAACATTCGTTTCTCTCTGACCTAATGTCTTTGGAGGCAGAGGCTAATGCTGGCCTCCAATGGCAGTTGGGAACACAAGGGTCACAAATCGCTTAACACTCTCCCCTTCCTCCAAACTCAAGAGTGATCATGCCATTGGGCAGTTCCAAGAGTTCAGGAATCAGGCTTGAGAGGCACCTCTGGTGGAGAACTTGCTGTCTGTGTGGACATAGCCAATAAAAATTGGAAGGGAGTGTAAAGTACATGTATATGTGTTTTAAAAGTTATTGGCAACGTCTGGCTCTTTCACTGCCAGTAACGATCACTCCTTTTTTTCCCCTATAATTCTCTTCAGCTTTTGTGCTCGACTGGTTCAAATAGGAAGCCGACACGATGTCTACCAAAAATCATTTTAATCTCCAAGTTCCATAAAACAATATATGACACTCATATAACTCAGGTTCCTGGAACGAAGCTTGTTACAACTAAAGCACTTCCAATCTTATTTTTAGAAACTGGTTCATGTGCTTTACATCGAATTAGGCTCAGTTCCTTTCTGTCTATGTAGGGGGATTTTAAATCACAGCCAGTGGGTAAAGAGTAATTTTTTTCTAATCTGCATATTTTTGCTTTGAAGAGACCATTGATTCTATTAATAAAACAAATGCCATTTTGTTTCCTTTGAGGAGCAACAGCCTACAGAATCTCTCCTTGACAATCAGACAAAACTAATTCGATGACATAGATTTTTCTATTACAATGAGCCAACCTGACAGGGAGTCACAGTTCTGAGGAGTGACAGAGACTGATTCCAGAGCTGGCAGTGTGCTGCTTTGTGGGTCCTGCCTGCTGCGCTTCCAAACTGAGTTTAAAGCCCTTGCTGACCTCTAAGCAGCCTTTGAAAACAATATCCAGCTGGTGCCTGAGCCCCAAAACTACTGCCCACAGACAAAAAAAAATACATGGATGAAAGAGAGGGAGGAAATGGGACATAATGCGTGGTACATATTGATAGTTGTGGGTGTGTTAAGAGTTTATTTTGGTTAAAGAGATAATGCATCTTAAAGAACTAATTCTTTTTTGATAGTGTGTGTGTGTGTGTGTGTGTGTGTGTGTGTGTGTGTGAGAGAGAGAGAGAGAGAGAGAGAGAGAGAGAGAGAGAGAGAAAGAGAGAGAGACAGAGTGTGTGTGCCTGCACATGTGTGGAAGCCAGATCAAGGTCACCCTTGGGCGCTGTTCTATGGATGTCATTTACCTTGTCTTTTGGGACAGGTTCTCACTGGAACATGGGACTCTCTGATTAGGCTAGGCTGGCTGGTCAGAGAACCCTGGGGATCCCTTGGTCTCCATATCCTCAGAACCTAAATATAGGCCGAGCGTTCCTACCCATTTGCTATGGGTCCTGGGATCAAACTCAGATCCCATGCTTGTTCAGTGAGCCCTTTACCAGCTGAGCCCTCTCCTCAGCCCTGCAATTAATTTTCAAAATGTTAAGTGGCAACTTATGATAGATTTCAAGGCCCCACTAGGAAAAAAAAAAGAAGAAAACCCCAACATATATTTACATGGGAGGTAGTTTAAAAACTGTTTCTTGAAAGACAGGCTAAACCCTGACTATCATATTCACTTTAAGTGTGGAGATCAGATAACAAGTAAATCTTTGGTAAACCCCTCACAATCTGGAATCAGCTCAGGAAAAATAGAAAGCAGAATTTAGACAAAGCCACAGAGATGAGAGATGTGGGTTGATGGATGACAGGCTCTGAAGTGCAACTGCCAAGGTGGTTTCTCCACAAACCTCAGGCTGCCTGGGTTAGGGCCGCCCCTCAGCATGTGGTGCTGATCGATCAGTCATTTACATTCTCACCTACGATTCCTTTGCAAATTATTATTGTTTTGAGGTTTGTTTTTATTTCCTCCGACTTTTTGTTTTGAAATTTTCCAGCCCTGTGGAAATGTTAAAAGAATAGGAATGAATCATTTGTAAAAAGGTTGTAGATATTTAGTCCTTTTGCCCTAACTGCATCAGAGTATAGCTTTCTGAGTGAAAAGATGCCCTCCGGAATAGGCACAATTCCATCGATGTCCTAGAGATCAACATTGTTATGACATGATTGTTTAATTACACAGAAAACACATTTCCCAAAGCATTTCCTATGGTTTCCTCTTCCTCCCAACCTAGGTCCCACAGGAATCACACACCAATGAGGATGTTGCTCAGTGGTAGAGTACGTAGTATGCTTAAGTCTTTGTTTGATATAAAATTTGTAAGGAAAAAAATCATTTCCTGGCCCAGCACAGTGATGTTGTGTGTTTGTTTATAATTCAAAGCCATGCTGGAATACATAGCAAAACTGTGACTCAAAAAGCCCAAATAATAAATCTCACAAAAAACAAGCAAATAAAACAAGTAGGATCAGCTACTGCATTTGATTGACCCATATATTTTGCCCGTTAATCTAGAAAAAGGGTGATCTAATGTTTTCTGTAAAGACCAGGTATAAACACAAATATTTACAAATGCAACAGGTTAATAGTCATATAAATATTTTAGGCTCTGTAAGTGATACTATGTGTTTCAGCTATTCAAGTGTGTTGTAACACCTGATCCAAAGGCCATAGACAGTATAGCAAGAAAGCAATGTCATTGAGCCTCAACAAAGTTATGAAATTTTCAAATACCATAAAATACTATTTTTCTTTTGGTTAGGCTGAGACAGAGTTTTATACAATCCAGGAATTCACTATGTAGACAAGAATGACCTTGAACTTCTGACTCTGCCCCCTTCTACCTCCTGTGTGCTGGGATTACAGGCATGTTTAGTTTATGTGCTTGTGGGGATCAAACCAAGAGACTCAGGCATGCCAAGCAAGTATTGTACTAACTGAACTACACCCCCATCTCTCTTTGGGTTTAAAATTTTTTTCAATGATCTAAAACTATACAAACCATTTGTAGCTCATAGGTTGTAAAAAAGAATACTTGGCCCTTAATTAGCTGGCTCCCTATACAGAAAATTATCCTGCCTTTATAAATAAGGAAACTTTAGTTGAGGTATATGAAAATGTATATAATTTGACGTGGATACTCACATACCATAAGAAACAATTGTAGCTTTGTTTTATGGCAATACAACTATTTATTCATGTTAGTATGTTGAACTAGCACCAAGTCTAAGCATGTGATTATAGTGTGCTTCCAAAAAATGTGTGTGTGTGTGTGTGTGTGTGTGTGTGTGTGGTGCTGGGCATGGAACTAAGGCCTGATACATGCTAGGCAAGTACTATACCACTATGCTCTAGCTCCCGCCCTTTGCAGTTATTTTAACTGCTATTGTCAGAGTACTTGCATTGCAAGAATATGCGGTGTTTGAATATCTGTCATGACAAGTGACCCTGCCTGTCAGGCCAGCCTAGTGAGTCTATGTGACATCAATGCATTCAGAACTATATTGGAGGCTGTGATGGCTCCTGTAGATTCCATTAGTCATGCCACCTCTTCTTCTCTACCCCAGCTTGATCCAGGGCCTCAGCCTCACTTTAGAAAGAACAGACGCAGGGAAAGGTAGGAGTCAGCAGGGCGCAGAATCTGACAGTCTGGGCTAGTGATGTTGGCCTTTGTCAGCAAATCTCCTGAGAGTATTGCAATATCCTCAGACACTCACTGGCTGGAAGGAAGCCTGTGTATTGCAGTGTCAAACTGGCCAATGAGACCAATCGAGGTAGACCTGGTGTCTTGTTTGCTGCATTTTACTAACCCTGGTACACCACCATCTGGCTTTGTTGAAACAGAAATTGGAATGGCTTCTTTAGGCTCAAAAATGGTGATTTGTGGCTCACAAGATTTCCTCCTGGATGTCTCATTGGTTCTTGCCAGAAGGCTCCATCTTTCCCGGGTACTCCAGACACCTTCAGTTTGGTTACAATATTCCTAGATATGAACTCAAATGTGAAGTGAGGAGTAACTCATGCTTTCAGGACCCAAAGCCCAGCATGCCTTGGCTTCTCTGAAGACAGTAGGCCAGCCAGTCATCTTGGAGGCTCAATTAGGGCATCGGGAGGGAGATGTACAATCGAATGAATGGATGATGGTTCTCTGCTGAGACTCAGCTCCTGGGGGCAGCCACTCCCTGTTGTATTGGGGACTCTGTTGGTAGAAACATACCCCCAGGAGGACGTCTACTTTCATTTTGTAACAACACCACCTCCAATGAATCTCACATGCATATTTTAAATAAAGATTCCCCTGTCAGTTTAGAGCTGAAGATGCCTGCATCAGCAGCGAGGAACTGACCACACTTGGGAATAACATTATTTCTGGGGTTCTCAATCCTTCTTATGTTCCTACTTCTCAAATCAAATGCTATGCTAATATTTACTTTTATTAGTTAAATAAACTAACCTGTAGTAGCAATAATCATTAATAAATGAACAAAATATATTTATTTTAAAAAAGAACACCATTCTATTTTTTTAAAGATTTTATTTATTTATTATGTATACAACATTCTGCTTCCGTGTATATCTGCACACCAGAAGAGGGCACAAGATCTCATAAAGATGGTTGTGAGCCACCATGTGGTTTCTGGGAACCGAACACAGGACCTCTGGAAGAGCAGTCAGTGCTGTTAACCTCTGAGTCATCTCTCCAGTCCCAAAATATATTTATAAGTGTATCCATTGTATTAAGTTTATGTTGCCATTTATCTATGATAAGATCTGTCTCCCCTCTCAATTATTTCTACTCCATTAAAGGCATCAAATTTATTGAAAAGGCTTTTTTTTTAAATAGAAAAAATGTAGTTGGAAGTTTTTCTCTGTCTTGCCTGGTCCCACTGGACCAGGTTTTCTCCCACAGATGCTTATGAAATAACACCCTACGGTTTGATATTAAAGTATATTTGTTTGGCCAATGGCTCAGACCTATTACTGGCTAGCTTTCTCTTATAAATTAACCCATTTCTATTAGTCTGTATTTTACCATGAAGCTCATGGCTTGTTGTTACCTCACATCTTGCCTCCCGGGCAGCTACATGGTATCCCCTTGACTCTGCCTTCCTTCTTTCCGAATCTTTGTTTGGATTTCCCACTTAGCTATATTCTGCCTTGCCATTGGTCAAAACAGCTTTATTTATCAACCAATAAAAGCAACACATATTTGCAGCATGCAGAAGGACATCCCCTATCAGAAAAAAGAGTATTGAAGTCCTGGTAATTTATTCTCTTAAAGTTTTTTTTTGTTTTTTTTTGTTTGTTTGTTTGTTTTTTTGTTGTTGTTGTTAAATGAAGTTTGGAGAAAGCAAGAATTTTATTTTCATTTACAAGAGGACAGGCTGTTGGTAGTTCAAGTTCTCCCCTTCTCTGGCCTTCCTGTCAAGCTCATGTTCCCATGCCTAAAGCATCATAAATAACCAATGAAGTAAAAGACTGTCTAAACAGTAGGGCTCAATTTCCATAAACGCTCGTGTTAAAAATGCATGACCGGTATGCAGTTTTAATTTTAGCCACAGTGTCGTTTCTGTTTGTGGTCAGTTTTCCTGGCGTGCCTTGTCTGGGCAGTTAACTTTGAAGCCCACTGAAGATGAAAAGCAGGCGTGTGTGGAGACAGATACAGGTGGCAATAGCTGCTGCAAGGCAGACTTGGTCCTCTCTCAACAGCATTAGCCTCTGTGCTCCCAGAAATGTACTCTGGTAAAAGGATCTCAAACCAGCAGTGGGTGTGAACTGACTGCTGCCCTTTGACCTGTAAACACAGTAAAACGATGTGACAGGCAACCAACCACTCCTCCGACCTGGTAATGTGGTTTCCACAATAGATGGAAGTGGGCCAGAGATGCTGCGCTTCCATGGCTTTCCTGAACCAGAGTATATGTGGTGTCCTAGGAGTGACCTGGGCTTAATCAAAGCTGAACAAGAGCCTCTGCTTAGTAGAAGAAAAAAAAAAAAAAAAAGACCTGGACAGGCTACTGGTTATCAATTGTGCTGTTGATGTCTAGGAAAGCTAAGAATGGTAGACAATAATGTCTGTCCTTTTTTTTGTTTTGTTTTTGTTTTTTGAGACAGGGTTTCTCTGTGGCTTTGGAGGCTGTCCTGGAACTAGCTCTTGTAGTCCAGGCTGGTCTCGAACTCACAGAGATCCACCTGCCTCTGCCTCCCGAGTGCTGGGATTAAAGTCGTGCGCCACCATGCCCAGCATGTCTGTCCTTTGTAATAACGCATTAATAACTATGCCAAAATGTGAGTGGTCTGTGGAGTGGGTAGGACTGTGGGGAATACAGGCAATGAAAGTCCTGCCCCTCTTTTGTTCTTTCAAATTGTTAGCCACACAATTTTTGTTACCTGTGAATAGGATTCTGTAGGAAATAGCCTGTTGACAGACACCTCTGGAGAGCTGTAGCCCTTCGGCCAGGGTCATGATAGGACCTCTGAGTCCAGAACTACTTGGCCATTCAGGAGAAAAAAAAAAACAACAACAACAAAAAACAAAACAAACAAAACAAAACAAAACAAAAAAACAATGAGGAAATGTCCAAGCATGAAGGGCTAGTTCTTTGTCTCATCACCAGGAATATCCGGTGTTGAGACAGTTCTAGTCAAACAAACAAGAGAGAAAAGTAAAGTGTGTCCACAATAAACAAAAGATGAAGAAGGATCTCTGGGTGCAATGGGAATTGACCAGCTTGGTGTTCAAGAGGCAAGACGACTCAGAAGCATCTAATTAAATTAGAACCAGAATTCCAAGTACAGGTATCCCGTTGGTTTTATGAACACAGTTTTTCTCATGTGTACCCAAAATTTCTTAAGGTCCCAGGCCCTTTACTTCAGATTCCTGTGCAGAACTTTGAGCAGGAAAATTTACACATGGTTGTTGATTCATGTTGTCTTTAAAAAAAGAAAACAAAAAACCAATGTTTTTGTCAATAATCATATTTTGAGGCTACAGTCTTCATTGTTAAAAAGGTACCTGTGAATGAAGACTATCAATTGTCAAGAAATAACCTCACATAGTTTTCAGGCAACCTGAGAGATGTTTGGAAAAGCAACGCTGCCACCTTCTGGTAGAGTCATGTCATCGTCTTCTTTGTCTGTTGGTGCTCTCTCTCACCCAGAATTGTGTCTCTGTGTGGAAAGATCTAACTTGAAAACTTTAAGTAGAGTCTAGACAATGTCTCTGACAATTTGGTTAAGGTCAAAGAGGTTGAAAACAGAGGACCCTTATCTTGTTCTGTTGTTAGAGAGGGATGTGATTTGGCTTACCTGAGCTCTTCATGGTGTTGTTTTTCAAATCTATTACTAACCTGATACCCAAGACTCTGTTTCTTGTACCCATGCAGGCCTGGGACTCACTGTATTGGTAAGGATGACCTTGAACTTCTGATTCTTCTGCTTGATGCTCTCAAATCTGGCATTGCAGGTGTGTACAATCACACCCAGATTATTTGAAGCTGGGGGTTGAACCTGAGCTTTGTGTATTTCGTGCAAACACTCTATCAACTGAGAGCCTCCTCCAGTCCACTTTCCTAGAGCATTTGACTAGATCTTTAACATGACCCCTGCTGCAAGTGACTTGCGGTGTGGGTGGGAGGGCTGATAGGATTTTCCTTTACTATCCTGTGAAGAGGAAAGAAAGCCATGTGGAGGAAGGTGGCCCTGGACCTGCTGTTATGAAAAATCAGGGGCCCCAAAAGGTGATGCCTTCTCTGTTTGAGGATTCTAGGAAATCCAGCCATAATGAGACATCACCGGTTATGTCAAATGGCTTTTCTGCTTCTGGCTGCAGCTGCAAAGGATCCTCTACCATCAGCTGAAAGTGCCTCCTGCAATGAACCAGTACAACCAGCTTGGACTGTCAAAGTGCTGCTTTAGCTCCCCAACCGCTGCCCCCAAGAGATGAGAGAAGAAGCAGAGGCTGCAGGCCTCGTAAGAAGAAAGTTCCGATGGAAGGGGCTCTCCCCACTAAAAATGGCCCAGCCTTCAAGCGCGAGCCAATACTGTCACTACCCTGGTAGAAAACAAGATGAGTTGTTTTCTACCAGGGCATAGCTATTGGTGATCACTCATGACAGTGATGCATCTCACTGCTGGTCTTCCCAACTGCCCTTCGTCACAAGATGGGGGTCCTTTACAGACAGAGTCATCAGGAGGAAGGACAGGCTGGGGCGGCTGGTGCACAGGAAGAAATGTATTTCCATTGCTTTCACAGGTTAGCTCAGAAGACAGAGGTGTTCTGGCTAAGCTGGAGGAATCTGTGAGGAGCAACTACCACCCATCTGATGGGAATTGTGGATACCTAGGAGACAATGCCTTGGGTCCAAAGTCTGTGGCTATCATTGCCAAGCTGGAAAAGGCAGAGGCCAGCAAAGTTGCTACCAAACTGGGTTAACTGCACAATGATCAGTTCCCTCTACTGATACATGAAATCTGCTCTTCTGCAGGAATAAAAAGAACAATGAATATCCTCTACTAAGGGTTGGGTATGATGGGAGAAGTTGTACAGCTACAGAGAATTCAGCCAAGCTAGGAAGTCACAAAGCTGCCTAAGCAATAAATAGCTGAATGGGAATTTTACTGTTATGTAATTCCTTTCTATTGGGGTTGTTTCCAAGTGACTAGTTTACTGGGAATCTATGCAAACCTTTGTTTTTCACCCAGGAAGTTCCCACATAGAAATCCAGTCATACAGTCAGTCTTTTTTTTTTTTTTCCTCCATTTTTTATTTGAATTAGAAACAAGATTGTTTTACATGTCAATCCCAGTTCCATGTCCCTCTCTTCCTTCTCCCCCCTCCCTCCCCAACTAGCACCCTACTAGCACCCTTTCTGCTCCCCAGGGGTGAGGCCTTCCATAGGGGATCTTCAGAGTCTGCCATATCCTTTGGGTTAGGGCCTGGGCCCACCCCTGTGTGTCTAATCTCAGGGAGTGTTCCACTATGTGGAATGGGCTCCCAAAGTCCATTCCTATGCTAGGGATAAGTACTGATCTACTGATCTACAAGAGGCTCCATAGATTTCCGAGGTCTCCTCACTGACACCCACATTCATGGGGTCTGGAACAGTCCCATGCTGATTTCCCAGCTATCAGTCTGGGGACCAAGAGTTCTCTCCCTTGTTTAGGTTAGCTGTTTCTGTGGGTTTCACCAGCTTGGTCATGACCCCTTTGCTCATCACTCCTCCTTCTCTGCAACTGGATTCCGGTTCAGTTCAGCATTTAGCTGTGGGTGTCGGCTTCTACTTCTAGTCAGTCTTAAGAAGAAACAGTTACTGGAGGGCTGGCAAGGTGGTTCAGCAGGTAAAGGCACTTGCCACCAAGCCAGATGATGTGAGTTCAATCCTCAGGACATATATGGTGGTAAGAAAGAACAGACTTCTGCAAGCTGTCATCTGATCATGGTGTGTGAACATTCAAGTACACACACACACACACACACACACACACACACACAAACACAGAGTGCTAAATATAGTTAAAAAGAAATAATGATGGGAATGAATGAAAAATATATTTGTTTTTATATTTCATTTCTGAAACACCTTGCTGGGGCTGGCCTATCAGTACATTTCCATTTGGCACCCCCACCACACTTGATCCAAACCCTGTGACAGCCTCTCATAAGGAAAGGGATGTGCTCATGGAGCAATCCTATTCATTTTCTTCTGCTTGATTCATGGAAGGAGACATGGAGATGAATATATTTTCAAAGTCATGCTGTGGCCTCCGAGGATTATCTGTCTAAGAATATGTATCTTAGTCACTGGCTAGGCTATTTTATAATTCTGTAGCTATTAAGATTGGCTTGTAGAAAATTCCTAGCAGTGGGAGCATACCTATGAACATATAAATAAACCAAGGGCCAAGGAAGGGTAAACCAGCTTCCTTTCCACTTTGGCTACAAGAAAAGCACCACTTTTGTTCCCATTTGCTCATTCATTGCAGAATTCCTTATCTATAGATGCTATTGCTGTCTGTATATGTCTTCTGCTGTCCTCCATCTGTTAGAATGGAGCCTTACTTTCAAAGCCACCTAGCAATTGCCGTCTATTTAATGGGATTTCGCATTGAGTGGTTAGGATAGGCTCTGACTCTGTTTTTAAAATTACATTTTAGAATGAACTCATTGTGTGTGTGTATGGGTGCATGAATATATGTGTGTCTGTGTCTGTGTGTACTTGTGAGGGCACATGTGCTATAAGATGCATGCAGAGGTCAGAGGTGGTCAGAGGACAACTTGCTCTCCTGACATGTGGGACACCAGACTGAGCTCAATGTCATCAGGCTAGTGTCAAGATTCTTTATCTGCTGAGTTGACTCTTAGGCCCCATATGGAATCTTATTTGAAGAAGTCATTTTCCCTGTTCTCTTCTTAAGAGATTAATGTAAGTTAAACATATACTTGTGAGTCATGACTATATTCTTTGCCTCTCAAAGACCCTTTACCAACAGTAAAAAGAATCCAAGAGAGTCATCATCTTGGAGCCTTGTTTTATCTGGGGTTTTGGGAGGAAGCTGCACCATAAGTAAGCCAATGTTTAGAACCTTGACCCTAAAGAAGAGAAAGCAAACTAGACTGAGGACTGTGCATCTCTCAGGGTGGTCTCCCCTTGCTCACCTACTGGTCCTGCCTTTCATAAAAATAGTACTGTTATACTGGAAGGACCATCAGAGTCTGCACATCATCTTGGACTGAGTCTGCAGTATTTTGTGAACATTTGTAGTCATTTGGCTTCAGAGTGGGTCCACTTTTCTCCAATTTCCAGCTTTCCCCTGACTAGGACTCATGTGGACTCTTGGGATGCAGTTGGAGGAGGCTTCTGGCTTCTTATGGACAAACCACATGGACTAATTCCTATCATACCTGGAATGTAACAGTTGCTTCATAAATATCAGCTGAAGGAAAATCACATCTTCAAAGCTGGAGGCTTTGAGCTCTTCCATGGCCTTGCTGAACTGTGGCTCTGGTTGTGAGTGTGTGAAGGTCATGGTGAACAGAGACCACTGTACCATGTAGACCTGCCTAGGACTTTGAAGCTTGGGAGGACCAGCTGGACTGGGGAGGGCAGTTTAGACAGTGAGTACATCAGACCACAACCAGTTAATCACCTGATTTGGGGGAAAGCAACCAGGGTCCCTGGAGGAACTCTAAGAAGACATTTCATATATTATCTAATCTAACACTGCTGGGAAGCAGCTCGGCGAACTGAATTTGGGGACATCTCCCCTGTTACCTCCGAAGTATACTCTGTATGGAGAGCCAGATTGTCCAGAATCCTCAGATGGGTTCTGTGTCCCATGGATTGCCTTTACCACTTCACTCTTTTAAGATGCATTCCAGTCACCAGCAGACGCTAAGACAGAACCAGGACCCAGGCTTCTTAACATCTGAGTCGCTCAGCCACCCTTCCTGATAACTCATAGTGGCAGCCATATAAACCATATCCATTCACTGCTTTCTCTCAAGCAAGAATGGCTACATGCCTGGGGGAGTTAATGCTAAAGTTCACATTTTTGGCACAGAAAAGGGAATTGTAATTACAGTGAACTAGCATAGATTAATTTTTCTTTAAAGAAGTTGTACCTAAGTATGGTGGTTTATTCTTGTGATCCCCACACTTGTAAGGCCGAGGCAGGAGCATTTCCATGAGTTTGAGGCCAGTCTGGGCTGTAGAGTGAAATACCGTCTCAAGAAACCAAAACCAAACAAAAAGTAAAACAAAACAAGGGAGAAAAAAAACCTCAGAAGTTACAACTAGGATTTGACCGTTGGTTGTGTACATTTTTACCAACTTTGTTTTGTTGTTGATGTTTAACTTCAGATATCCAGTAGAGGGCATGAAGGAATTGGTTTTGTTTTGCTTACTACAAAGGGACTGAGCAGTGAAAATGCAAAAGGGAATGCATGAATTCTGCATTACAGTTCTCAGGGGAAAAGTAGTTATTTTCTAACATCTACTTACAATATACTGCAATTTTTTTGCTGCTTCTTTTATTTCTAGTCTTTGCTTAAATCACTCAGCTCATTTCTCTTTAAATCCGTTTACAAAACACACAGGACAGCTTTAAGTAAAATCAGTGATTTAAACACAGATTGATTGGGGTCTGTGTTGGTTCTTCTCTGTTGCTGTGATAACTCCACGACTGAGGCAACTGATAGGAGGAAGCTTTTATTTGGACTTATGGATCAGAGGGATCGGAGTCAGCTGTGGCAGGAAAGCATGACAGCAAGCAGAAGACAAGGAGCAGAAGTGACGACTCACATCTTAAACCACACGCAGGAAGCATACAGGGAATGGCTCAAGTCCTTAGACTCTTCAAGGGTTGCCTGAAGTGACACACTTCTTCCAACAAGGCCACGCTTCTACGCCAACAGTACCACCAACTGGGGATCTAGTATTCAAATGTTCCAGACTATGGGTGCACCTCATTCAAACCACTGCAAAGACAAATCTGAAGAAAACACAGACATAAGGAAGCACATAACATTGTAACCACAAAAAAAGCCAGCCTCCTTCTGAGGGGAACCTTCAAACCACTGTACTTCCCTCAGCAGAACCTCGCCATCCACTGGGCTTCCAATCATGCTTAGGGTGTAGGGTGAGATTTCAGCATCAGCCTGGAGGTTAAGTATGACTGAGGGCTGGCTTAGCAGTTACAAGATAAGAATTGACAAGATACATGTATGTATGTTTTCTATTCATACAGATATACAGATGTGCCATAATATGTTTATGTACATGCTTCTTTTCCTCTTTTTGGTGTGATCTTGAGACATGCATACAACAGCACAGCATTCAACAGGTGTCTACAATGTGCTACTCTCTAGATTTAAGCACTTGAAACACAATTTTCATCTTACAGTCATTCTACAGAGATGGCTGTAAAGGAGACCAAATACTATTCCATTTCTTTATGGGTCTCTCATGTTTTCACATGTTTTAGGAGCAAAGCATCAATTGTCTTTTGTTCTGGTCTATGTCTTCCGAGCATGTTCACATAGTAGTTTGGCTTGGAAAAATGGGGAACACATTTGCTTCTGGTGCAAAGGCAGCATGCACAACAGTAAGATTTAGGATCCTTGAATAGAGAGCTTCTCTTCTAAAATGCAATGGCTGCCCATTTGACTTGGGGGCGAAGGGAACCGATGCCACTGTGCCACTCTTCTGCTGCTTCCTATGTGATCATTAAAACAAAGCCTTTAGTCTCTGACCAGTATCTCACGCCTCTTGTCAGCATTCATGATGTTGTGACAAGCCACCTGTTTAGATGTCAAGAAGGAAAAATGTTAGCCCTATCAGTGTTCTTGAAACTACATGAAAGAACCTTTCGTGCAGATTCCAGCTTCTCCCCTACTTAGTCCAAGTGCAATGACAGCTGACGAGGTTAAGTGACTTGGCTAGGAGTCAAGCTGTGCCTGGAACCTTGAGTTATCCTTCCGTCCCTCTGCTCTTTGCTTCAGATGGTAACACTTGGCTAAACATAAAGAAAACTCAAAGAGAACACGATTTTATCAAGATGGTTAGACATTCTGTCATGCTAAGAGAATGTTTTCTAGTGGAACATAAGAACTTGAGCAAAATTATTTGCAGGCTAATTCCTTTATTTGCCTTTCTCCTGAAAAGAATGATGGGCTTTTCTTCCTTGGTAGTGTTGCCTTAGAAAATCCGAGTCCATTGATTTCACCGAGGAAATAAGACAGGGGATAAAATAAAAACAAAACCAGCAACCAACAAGCCTTGGGAAGGATGTGTGTGCCAAGCTGGTACATTACATAGAAATTCTTCCTCATGTTGGTATCAAAGGTGATAGAATGACAGGTGGAGGTGTGAGAGAGGCTAGCTTATGTTTATGGAAGACAGAGATGAGGCTGTAAAACGAAGAGGTAAATATGAGACTACAATTCCACTCAGAATGCTACTTCCTTACACTGTAGCTGCTGACTACATTTGGTCAGTGGAAGAAGTTAAAAGTGAGGGAGTGCAGACAGCTGCATAGCATTAAGCAATCACTAAGAGTTAGCAGACCAAGACAACAGAGGTCGAAATAGCTTCTCAGAAACAGAACACTTGATTTAAAGTCCTGTCAGGGAACTTGGCTTTGTTCTGGACATGGCTCCTACTTGAGTCTCAGTCAATAAAATGCATGCATGTGCTCCATTTTAAAGAGTCCATGTGCCAGGAAACATTCCCTGGAAGGACAAACAGAATCCTTCTGCAGGACAGTTTGGTCAATTGTAACTAGTCCAAGAAGAAGCTACTCAGTCAAGCCTGAGAGGATCAGGAGGCTACAAAGGTGGCTCTGATCTTAATTGGTTTCCATTGCAGTGAGGGGAACAGACACATAAACAAATAATGACAGTCGAGTGAGATATGGGTGAGATGTTTATGAACTGCAGAGGTAAACCTTGGAGAGCATGACTCCCATCTCAGGGTAGACAGAATAGCTTACCTTGTTTTCTTCACGGACTGAGATACTGGTAGTCCCTTGTTTGGTTTATTCTTTCCATTTGATCAAATGGAAAGACCTGGCACTCCATCGTTAAAATACAGATTGTCTTTTTCTTCGTTTTACTTCATGGAGGAAACAATTTAAATGCCACAGTAAGTTGTTTGCTTCTTTGAGATATTTTTCTGTATCAGTATCACAAATCAAATAATCTATGCAGATGATGTCATAACTGCTGATCATTTTTTGTTATGAAGGAAGACAGCTTATTGGTTTTGTCATGAGTGTAATGGGAACCAGCTTATTTTCTGACCTGAGGTTTGGATTGAGCCTAATAGCTGAGTCACTAGAGACTTGATGACAACAATGGTCCTGAAACTTCTTTAAATCCTAACATTTTGTTCCATATGTACCTGTGATCCCAAGGACCAATGCAGTTTGGGTTCCATAGGAGCACAGAGGTTGCTGGGTTTCTTTTTTTGGCCATTGTAGTCATTGCAAGCTCATTTTCTTTGTCTTTGTGACAATTATTAGTGGTTTAATAAATGACCAGTTCCTTGCTTTAAGAGGGGAAGCCTCTGAGCAAAATGCCTGTACACTTGCACTTAATTTCCTCAGACTTCTCCAACTTGTTCTTAGGGCTCTCAAATATAGAAAGAACCTTATTTTTCTTCCTACTCACCCGCTTCCTAAAGAGTCACTGTCCTAGTTAGATTTAGCTCAACTTGATACAAGTTAGAGTTATCTGGGAAGAAGAACCTCGATTGAGAAAATGCCTCCATCAGACTGTCTTTGGGCAACTCTGTAGGGATTATCTTGATTGATGTGGTAGGGTCCAGCCCACCGTGGGCCATGCCATCCCTGGGCTGGTAGTCTTAGAAGATACAAGACAGCAGGCCGAGCAAGCCATTGGAGCAAGCTAGTAAGCAGTATCCCTCCACAGCCTCTGCATCAGCTCCTGCCTCCAGGTGCTTTGAGTTCCTGCCCTGATCTTCCTCAGCCATGGGCTGTGATACAGATATGCCAAATAAATCCTTTCCTCTTCATTTCTTTTGTCATGGTGTTTTATCACAGCAACAGAAAGCAAACTAGGGTAGTGACTTTGTTTATTTAGGAGATTGAAGGCCACCTTATTTCCTGAGAGAACAATGGAGAAGTTTGGGGTTAGAGGACCTGAGTGGAAAAGATGGTCCAAAGGGGATTCAGGAATCTCTTCATTTTCAGTAAGTGTAGGGAAGAAAAGGATTAAACATTGTAGACAAATGAATTGCAAGGGGGCAAGAAGGGAACAGAGAGATGCAAGGATGATACCAAGATAGGATTCAAATAAGTGAGTGTGTTGATGATTTGGGTTTTTAAGCTGTCCATGGTGGTAATCCTGCAACTAGTTTACCCCAAAGGGCTTCATTAGGGCATCATAGGGCACTTCCAGGTCTGTAGCTGAGGCAACAATGAAGGTGAAGTGAAGGCAAAGAAAATGAGAATGGGGAGGCAACTGTGGGCTTGAAAGCCACTTAAGAAAGGGAGCTAAGAAATCTCTCCAAATTGATTTAAGAGGTGGGGAGCAGATAGAATGAAGATAATTGGGTTTCTGATTTAGGTATCTAAATGACAACTAACAAAACAACAGCAACAAACTCCAAATAAACAAGGAAGAAAGAACATGGAACGGCAGAAAGGTATGTGCTTGAGAGATAACACAAGCCCAACATCAACATGGAGGGTCTGCTTGAAGATACTCAGAGCAAATTGGAGAGCATGCAGATCTGAAACTGAGAACCAACCAAGAACTAGGTTGTGAGCACAGGTGTGGAAAACATTAGCAGGAGAAAGCAGGAGGCTCCACCATGGAGCCAGACTCATCAGTAAGGATGCTGTTCCAGACTCAATAGTTACAAAGAGAGCCTTAAAATGCCATGTTTCTACAGCATACTAAACTTCACTTTACAGGCACTTGCTGGGTTCCTGTTGTTTGTGTTGATTGACATTGAGAATACATAACAATTGATAGAGGCTGAAGAGATAAGTTTCCATACTACAGATAGAAAGTGTGGCTAATTTTATGCCAACTTGACATAAACTAGAGTCATCTGAGAAGAAGAAACCTCAATTAAGAAAACATCTCCATAAAATCAGGCTAAATGAAAACCTGTAGGGCTTTTCTTAATTAAGAGTGACTGATGAGGGAGAGACTATCTTATTATGGGTGGTACCATCCCTGGACTTGTAGTCTTAGATTCTATAAGAAAACAGGCCAAGCAAGCCATGAGGAGCAAGACAGTAAGCAACATCCCTCCGTGCCTTCTATATCAGCTTCTGCATTCAGTTTCCTGCCTTGCTTGAGTTCCTGCCATGACCTCCCTCAGTGATGAACTGTTACCTGGAGGTATAAGTGAAATAAACTCTTTTCTTCCCAAGTAGCTTTTGGTCACAGTGTTTCATCACAACAATGATAAGCCTAACTAAGACACTCTGTTCTTTCACCCCTGTGAGATCCCTTTGTCCTTTACTGCCCCTGTGTGTCATTACACTAACTCTACCTTATTTCAATCGGCTGTATAAGTGAGAGTCCAACCCAGGAAGAGAGTCAAGAGGACAGTCGTCACTGTTTTTATTACTTACTGCAGCCTGTGGATGGGATACCTGCATGAGTCATTTTATTGTAGCAGTTACAGACCAGACTACACTTTACATATGGCCCTCTCATGCTTTACATGGCTTCTTGAGCTTTGTATCTACAGCTCTGACCATCACACCCAGTATTCAGACATGCTTGAATTGAATTGAGCACAGCACCTTGAAAATTTTGTGAATTCTGGTCTGGGAACTGATGAGGAAAAGAAAGACATGCCTGTGGAAATTTCTCGGTGAGTAAAGCACTTGTAGACAAGAGGTCATGTGTTCAGATCCCTGGATCCCAGCACTCCTGCGGTGATAGGCACAGTGGAGACTGAAGACTCCCTGTTGGCTAGCAGGTCAGCTAGCTTTGAGTGCACAGCGGTGAACAAGATACCCTGTTTCAAATAAGGTAGAAGTCAAGGATTGACACTTGAGATTGTCCTCTGACTCCCACATGGGTGCAACTCTCAAATGTGTGAGCACTCAAACACATCTACACACACACACACACACACACACACACACACACACACACACACACACAAGATAAACAATACATAAAATGATAATGTTTTGAAGAAACTGGAATTAGTGGTAGATAGGAACCAGAAGAAAAAGTATCTAGAACAAAAGTGGAGGGTTGGGGAATATCATGCAGGAATTGCCAAAAAAAGGGACTGTGGGCTGCGAGTTTAACACACTGAGAACTGAAAGTGCATTGAATTTATCAATGACTTTGTCACAGAGATGGAAGGAAAGGTCATATTGTCATTTACTAAAGAGAGAGAGTCAGCAGAGGTGTTTGATATGAAGTTACCATTGCATGTACCAATCTGTAGTCAAATATCGATAGCTTCCATTGATAAGCCACAACAAACAAACCGTTGGTCACTGAAGAGAAATTCACAAGGTCACAAATAAAGCATTTAAGTACCAGTGTACTCGGCTTACTTTCGGAATTTTCACTGAGAGGATTTAGGTTGAGAGCAAGATTAGAAAGAAAATCGGAGAGTTCCCATGTATTCCCTTCTCATACACTTTCGTAGCCTCCCCATGGTTAATATTCCCTGCAGGAGGAGTGTATTAGTTGCAACCACTGAGCAAATGTTGGTGTACTGTTGCCACAATTCACATTAAGATTCATTTGTGTTTGTGTGCATGTTACCAGACCTGATGAAATTGGTATCACAACTTCACAGAACTAAGCAAATTACACATGAACAAAAGTTCATATATAACAGTGACTAGGACAGGCGTGATTTTAGTCCTTATGAAGTTTACAGTGTTGCAAAAAATGAAAAGAGTCAATGCTCTGAGTAATTCATCTAAGTTGTTAGCTGTGCTACAGTGACAAAAGCTGCAGGTCCTTGAGAATGGAAAACAGGAAGACCTTATCTTGTCATTTGGGTCACTGAAGGCTCTCCTCAGACAGCATGGCTTACACTCAAGCTAAATGAGAGAGTAAGAAGGAGCTAGGTGAGTGGCTGCCATCTCAGTAGTGAGAGGGAGAAGTATATGAGACAGAGAGAATACATGTCTTCTCTTATGTGTTGTCTTGAATTGGGGAAAACATGATTGGAGCAAAGTCTCAAAGTTGGAGAGCTTGAGGGTGCTGAGGAAGAGGTGGGCAGATGTAAGGACACCCAAGCAGAGTCTTGGAGGCAAATGGGGGTGGGAGGGTTACTGGGATACAGTGAATTCTATCAGCAGAGATGACAATCAAGGTAGTTGTGTGGGCTGTCAGTGTGAGCAATTATGACTGCAGGAGGCAGAGTAGAGAGTATGCAACAGCTAAAAGTTTTAATAGTGGCAGCAAGGAGTGGCTGGCGATTTGTTAGCACACACAACTTTTACTCAGAAAGCCATTCAAATTGTAGTATGATGGCAATGGAGGGAAACAGATCACTGGCAGTGAGAAGGGGTGGCTCATTGTGAATCTTAATTGCTAGAGAGTAGACTAGGACCTGGCATAGAAACTTAACACCTTTGACATGACTGTTTCCCTTCCTATTGCATCCTGGCTGATAAGATGGAATTGTCCTTGTAATACTGTCTCTGGTCCTCATGGCTACCCAAGCATCTGCTCACTGTTCACAGATAAACTCACTGGAAAACTGATGGCTGCAAAACAATGGCATCACCATGGAGTCTCGTTGAAGGAATCTGTGGGCTGTGCACCTGAGGTTACCCATCACTACATTTTAACTCCTTCTCCCACACTGGGATGTAGAATCTACTGAAATGAAGGGAGATTATTTTCAGAGTTGAAGAGAGAAGGGGAGAAGTTGGACTTGGGAGAGGGAGAGGTAGAAATAATATAAACACAGAATTATAAATAAAATTCTCAAAATAAATTTTAAAAAGAGTACTCCACATGAGAGCTACCCTCCCCACAGATTCTAAAGTGTCCAGTATGCATTGTTAATTCTTGGCAATGTGTTGGGTAGGCCTGATTCACTTGGCGTAACTTAAAGTTTGCATCATCTGAAGTACCACTCTCCATGACACTCTCCCCACCAGCCACTGTCAATCACAATTGTGTTCTCTGATTCAATGAGTTAGACTGTATAGATCCCTCAGGGGAGTATTTCTGCAGTATTTCCCCTGAAGTATTTCTCCTGGCTTATTTCACTTAGCTCAAGGTTCATCTACATCCTAAATGGCAGGATTTCTTTCTTTTTAAAAGTTGAATAATGTTTTATTTTTGGATATTTTTTCTTTATAAATGTTTTCTTTGAAATTAAAGTGTAATTATATCATGTCCCCCTTCCCTCCCTCCAGCCTTTTTCAAGCATCCTTCTATGCTGTCTCTCAATTTCATGGTGTGTGTGTGTGTGTGTGTGTGTGTGTGTGTATTCCTAAATAGATAAGTACAATCTACTCAGTCTATATAACATATATAATTTCAGGTCTCAGCACTTGGTATTAGATGATCAATTTGAGGGCTCCTCTGGGGAAAGATTATTTCTCTTCCTGCCATCATTCCTTAGGTCTTCCTCTAGAGTTAGGGCCCCATGGGACTGCCCCCTTCCACGTCAGTGTGTCTACTGGTGTTTTACCCAGTTCTTGTTTAGGCAGCCATGTTGAGGAGATGGACATTTTTTAGGAGACAAAACTCTCACAGAAACTTTCTATTCCTCTGGCTCTTGCAACCTTTCTGCCCCACCTTCTGCTGTGATATCTGAGCATTGGTTCAGGATGTGATGTATTAGTTGGGACTGGGAATCACACTGTCATTTTTATTTTATTTTATGTATATGGGTGTTTGCCTGCATGTATGTTTGTGTACCATATGTGTGCCTAGTGCTCTCAGAGACCAGAAAAGGGCACTGGAATTTGAGTTTCAGATGGTTGTGAGATGTGGGTGTGGGATCTTCTGGAAGAGCAGCCAGTGTTCTTAACCACTGACTCATCTCTCCAGTCCCTTGGATATTTTATTTATCCACTCATGCCAATTACCTCTTAGTTTGTTTCCCTATTGTGGATACTATGAGTGATGAATAACATGGGAATACATGTCTCTTGACATCCTGTGTTAAATTCTTTTGTATCTATGTCCAAACTTGGGATGCTGGATTATATGGTAGTTCTAACTTTAAATTTTCAAAGATCTTCAATGGAATTTTCCATAGTTACTGCCTCATCCAACACTAACAGGGCACATGTTTCATTTTGTTCCTTTTCTTGATAAGGGTCATCCTAACAGGTGGTAAGCAACATTTATCTTACGGGAGCTTTGGTTTGCTTCAACATTCACTATTATGTGTTCTTATGTTTGTTAGTCTCTTGTAGATCTTCTTTGAAGAAATATCTATCTGAGCCCTTTGCACATTTTAAAGAACAATTTGTTTTATTTCTTCTTGGCATTCAATTATGCAAGTTCCTTACATATTTTATAAATTAACCCTTCATTTGACAGATGGTTTGCAAATGTTTTTGTCACTCTGCAAGTTGCCTTTTCCTTAATTGTTGTCTTCTTTGCTGGGAAGAAGAATTCTAGCCATCCCATTTGTCCAGTTTTCTCTTCTTACCCATGTTTTTGGTGTCATGTGCTAAAAGGAAACCAAAGTCAAGAACTTTATCTCCACGTCTTCTAGAAAATCTGCCCTCACGTGAAAGTCTTCCATTCATTTTGATTCAATTTTATGTATGCTGTAAGATAGAGATGCAATTTAATTTATTTTAATGGTTTAACTGTATACACCTCTATGCCAGTACCATATTGTTTGTGTCCCTTCAGTTTTTGTGAGAAATTTTGAGATCAATAAGTGAGAAACTTCCAACTTTGGTTGTGTGGCTGGTCTATATCCTTTGAGAGAGCATGGGAAATGTAAGATGGGATAAGGATATAGTTCAAAAGTAGATTGCTTCCTTAGCACAAGGAGGGTCTTGAGTTTAACCTCCAGCACACACACACACACACACACACACACACACACACACACACACACACACACCCCTAGTGTCATTGGAATTATGACAGGGATTGCATTAAATCTTTTAATCAATTTAGTAGTATTGATGTCTCAATACTATTAAGTCTTCCACAAATGAAGGATTTCTACTTGTTTGAGTCTTTAATTTCTTTCAACAGTATTTTGTATTTTCTATTGTATTATTCTGTCATTTTATGAATGCCAAGGATATGGAGGTCATTTAGTACATAGCTTTTCATAATTAGCTTTTAAAATACAGTATAATTTTTAGAAACAGTTGTGTTATTCACTAGGGTTTGTTTGTTTGTTTGTTTGTTTGTTTATTTTGCTGAGTAGTACTTCATGGAATGAAAGTACTATGTTGTAATTGTTACCTGTTGGAGGTATTTGATTTGCTTCTGTTTGGGACCCAGTTCTAAGCTTTTGCCAGCTTTCAAGCTGGATAGCTTCCAGGTCTACAAAATCTAAAGCTGCACAGGTGGATCACCACCTGGGGTGTGAAACGCCTGACAATACCAACTGTTTAACATAGACTGTTTATGTTCCCCAACCCCTCCACTTGGAGTATAAATATCTTACTTCTTTGCCTCTGTTTGGTGACAACTCTGACAGCAACTGTTCTGGTTTGCTTTTACTGAACACTGACAGCTCTGCCTGGTTTCCTTGTGGGAAACTCTTGCTCATCTCAGATTTCCCAAGGATGCTGCTTCTGCCTCTCCTCAAAGCTTTGTTTCTAGCCATTACTAATGTGAAACTTTCCTTCTGGTCCCCAAAGTCTGTTTCAGGTAAGGAATACCCCAAATTTCTCACTTTGAAGAATAATTTCCTCTAAAACCACACCACTCTCAGATGAGCAGGCTATACCAGTTCTGGTTTTTTGTTTTTGTCTGTTTGTTTTTTTTTTTTGTTTTTTTGCCAGTACTGCTTAAGATCCATTGTGTTTAAGTACTTTCTTTGACAGCAGATACTGTCAGAGGAAGCTCCTAAAATATTCAGGACACTTTTGGGTATTTTATTTTTCTTCATGGTCTCAGTACAAAGAAATGGTAGGTGTTTAAGGTAATAGATTCAACAATTCCACACACATACATGTGTCAAAACAGCACACTATGCCTCCCAAACAAAGTTCGACACCATTTACGCCCCCCCCCCTTATTTTTAGCTCTTTCTCTGCTGCATATTTCAGGTAAAGCTATGGGAGTTTTGGGTTAAGGTAGAATTATAGAGATGTAATCTGTGATGGAGAAAGCATTTTCTTTGAACATAGAAATCGGCATGTTTAAACTCTTACTGAAATAACCTACTACAGAGAGGTAGGCTCTTTATGAGTAGTAGAACAAGAACATACCTGTGCATATATCACAGTCTATATGGTGTTGCTGGACCAGCATGCATTGACAAACTGTCTGACAGAGTCCAGGATGACAGTGAGCTCCTTGGTTGTAACAAAGATTATTAGGCAATGTTGCCTTCATAGAGATGAACTGAAGCAGTGCTTTTCCTCTTTGTAGAATTTTCTTCAATAAGAATCAGTTTTCCTACAGTGCAGTAAGGTGACACCACATTTTATCATAAATTTTGTAAAATAACTAGAACTTTGGAGCTACCCAATACAAAGAGCTAATTTACTATTATTATTGTGTGTGTGTGTGTGTGTGTGTGTGTGTGTGTGTGTGTGTGTGTGTGTGTGCATGTGTGTGTGTGTGTAGGTGACTGTGGAGGACAGAATAGGGGATCAATGTCTTGGAGCTGGAATCACAGGTATATGTAAGCCACCAGATGTGGGTGGCAGGATCCAAACTCCTGTCTTCATAATAGAGCAGCAAGCTCTTAGCCACTAAGCTATCTCTCGAGCCCCAAGAAATGATGCATGTTTAAGAAAGAAATGCCAATTTCCTTGAATTTTTCATTTCATATTAAATATACACAAATTATACAATACCCTATGAATATATGAAATGACTATTAGTCAATTAAAATAGTTCTCCACAGCTCATGCTGAAGTCTTAGGAAAGGACAAAGAGTTGGTAGACTTTGAGAAATACCTAAGAAGAGAAATTAAAATGAAGAGCCCTGGGGTCCCAGTGTTACATTCAGATATGAGGTGGACAATGGAAAGAAAGTAATTATTGAGTAGAAGCCTCCAAGTGGTTGAAAATGCAACCAAGGAAACAGGGATTTGGGTAGCAAGAGGGAGAGGGGGATAGGAAGAAACACAAGTATCTAAATTAATGGATTTTAAAACATCCCTGTATGTGTGTGTGAGAGACACAGAGAGAGAGGAAGAGAGAGAGAGAACATATAGAGGTGTGTATCTGTGTGGGGGTGGGCACAGATGCCATGGCTCAAGTGTGAATGTCAGAAAACAACCTCCGGGATCAGTCCTTGCCTTCCCCATTGTTTGAGACAGAGTGTCCTGCTCATGAGTCATATATAAACCAGGCTAGCTGGCAGACAGCTTCTGTCTTTGTGTCCCGTTGGCCGTAGGAGTACTGGGACGCTAGTGCATCAGCTTTGTGTGGGTTCTGGGAATATGAATTCAGGTCCTCACACTTATCCAGAAAGCACCTCACCTACTGAGCATGTCCCCAGCTTAAATGAGCAAGTCTTGACAGTAAAGCCCTTTCAGCAGTGACTGCCTCCAGTGAGATGGAATCAGTGGTTTATGGGAGATAGGAAAACTTTGAACTCAGAGATCTGGTTGCTACTGGAGACTCTATAGATGGAGGTAGGAGACAGATAAAGAGATGCCAAGGAGGTGACCATGATTGGCACTGAATAGCAGTCATAGAGGCATCACTGGATTAGGACCCCAGAGGTAAGTGCCTGCCTTGGTCACTATGTCAGTAACTCTGGGCAAGATGCCAGTCGCCTCAGAGGGAATTCATCAGAAGGGATTTTTGGACTGCGCCCCCCTCCAGGTATGAAGATGCCCCTCTTTCACCATCTGGTTATAGTAATCTTTTGCAGCCTGAGTTTGTCACACTCCTCTCTCCAACTCTTGGCAGGATGTCAACCGCAAATAGAACATGAAACCAAAACAACAGCTTTACTACTGATGGAGCTGGGCTGGAGTCTGGAGGGTTGGAGCAAAGTTGGAAAAGTACCGTCTGTGCCCTGAGCCCTTGTGCTCTGGGCTGTGTTGACCAGCCTTGTCTTGGTAAAGTAGGTGGGTGAGCACTGGCCCTTTCCCTACAGGGCAGGCCTTTACCCAGAATGCCAACAGGTAGAGAAAGGAGACCAGAAAGGAAGAAAGGAAGGAAGGAAGGAAGGGGCCACACTTGGGCATTGGTTGCTGACACAATGAGCCATCCACAAGACAAGTGAGGTCCCCTTACTAGTATTAATCACTCTTCTCTGGGACAGCAAATGAAGGCAAGGAAGAGAGACAAACGGTTTCTTTCCAATATTGTCTATTTTGTGGGGGTGTTGCCTTATTCTGGGGCAGGTACTTGGGGAAAAGAAGAAAATACCCCCCCTTTTTTGACACACAAACTGACAACCAAAAGGACACAGTTTCATATTATATTTCTGTAGTTGCACATATGTGTGATACACATGCAGAGTTAACATGGAGAGAAAGTTCTCTGCATGATGACAGGGTTCCAAGAGCGTTTTCCCGGGGTTTGCCAAATGTTCCATTTGTAACTTGGATTCAAATCAAAATTACAGGGTTTCTAGGCAACATCACCAGGGACAGGAAACAGGCCCCGAGTCATTACTAAAATAAGTTAAAACAAACAGATTTCTTGCCTCCCTCGCTCTACCCAGTTCAGCTGAGGTGTGGATCTCATTGCTAGTGGCCCACTTCTGCTTATGTGAACAACTTCCACAATCATGTTAAAAAGCCAGGCTGAAAGTTAGTGAGGAAAATACTAACGCGAGCCGTGCATTTCCAGCTTTCTGGCTCCTAATTTTTTTCCAGGGTTCTGTGTTAGTTGACATCTTGCTACTCCTCATTCTGAGACTTTATTTACTGCACAGACCTGAAAACAGCTAGCCAAATGGAACCCAGGATGGACCTGGAATGCTGACAGCTTTGTTTGAACTTGCGGGAATCCCGTGTGGACTCTGCGGGGCTGGTGGACTCTGACCTGCCTTCATGGCAGTACATGGGAGTGGCAGGAGAGTTTTATTTTCATTCAGATTTCTTCCTTGCTTAGGTTTCTAGAAGTTCACCATTGGATGCTTATGTAATAGGAGTTAGTGGGAGGCTAAAATACTATGGGAGTTTTTATTTGAGTTAATCATTTGGGAAGGCTCTGTGTCTACAGTGTTAAAATCTTAGTGTGAACAAGCTTCCGAGAGTCATATTCCATAGAGTACCTTGATTTCTGCAAGAAAGGAGCATATACGTCTCATGGTGGTGTGTGATGGCACAGGTGAACAGGAAAGTGACTTTAGAGATGACTATCTTAAGGAAGAAAGTGTCATGGGGAAATGAGAAGACGGTAGGTCAACCTGATGGCGATATTGCAGTAGCTGGTTGAGGAGTCAGGAGGACCTCAGTGGTCCCCTCTGCTGAACCCCGACTCCTTTGTAAAGATGTTCTGATGCCTCCTGACACTCAGAATAACACCATGTCTTCTTCATGCCTGCTGATGTCCAAGTTCAAGTCTGACCTAGAGAGGCAGCCTCCCACCCCCAACTCAAGGGCTGATTTAAGCACTTTACCGGGCATTCATTAGACACACACATTCTGCATACACACATGCACCAGAAACCATAGAAACATGTGACAGAAATAATGATGACATCAGTTTAAATCTTAATGTGGGTTTGAAACTTCCTGGAATGCCAAGCAAACAGTGGATATGCTAATAGGTGGTGCTGACTGATTTCAAAATCAGTAAGCAACTCATTCTCATTTACTAAAGCCTGTGGGTGCTCCCTCTTTGATACTGATTCTCACTTACTAAAGTGGGTGCTCCCTCTCTGTTACTAATTCTCAATTACTAAAGTGGGTACTCCCTCTCTGGTATGCTCTTCTGCCCCTAATTTGGGGAAGTTGTCCCTTTTTATCTTGTTCTGCAAAGGATGGAGACACAAAGACACCAAAGGTGTGGACCTGGGAAAAACCAATGACCTGGAGCTCAAGGAAGCACAGCTTCCTGGTAAAGTGGACAACTTTCCCACAGCTTTAAGACACTGTAAAACATTCACAAGTGGATGTAGATATGCAGAAAATATTGCTGGGGCAACTTGGCAAGCAGCTGAGCAGTGGGCTAGATGACTTCTCATGACTTCTGAGTGCTGGAGTTGGGGACACAGATCTGCTCATACTCCTCTTCTAAGAACATTTTGGTCTTTACTGGTAGGTGAGAGGTTAGTTCCCCATGCTATTAAATGCAATTCAGAGCCAGCTAATTAGCAAGTACTGAGGCAGGAAATGGCTCATGATAAGGAAACTATTTAATAAGGCACCCACCTCACCACCCCCTACCCCAGCCAACCCAGAGATAACACGATTCTCTGAGTGCTTCGGCTAATTGCAGTTTTATTGCATGAATCACACCTGGTTTTTCTTTCTTCCACATATCCCTGTTAAGGCCCATGTAGAATTTATTCATTTGTAGGACATGGGAAAGTCTCAAGAGACTAAACAGCAGGCTGCAGAGAGGAAACCAGAGGGGCTGAATTTCTGCATCACTTAATTCTCTAAGTTATTTCATTTTGTGTCTCATAGGGAAAGCATCATGTTATTTAGGCAACTCAGGCAGGAAATCAAATCTCACTCTTCAGTTCTGTTGATGTTTTCCTCAATTGAATTACAGGGTCCCGTGTAGAGTCCCACACCAGGCCTGCTGTAATGTTTAATTAGCAAAGCACCAGTAAGAAATGCGGGTTGAGCTCCAGTGTTTTCAGCTGGATTTTAGGTTCCCCCGAGGATGCAGTCAGTTGGGTTCAAACCCTGCGTTTTGGGTTACTTTGAATTTTTTGGTTTTGTTTTGCCACATTTGACATCAGTTATATTCAAAACATTTCTAGAAAATCAGAAAGAAGCCTCATAATCATCAGCAGAGATTATGGAAACTTAACTTACTGAAAATACTTCTTGAGGTTTTCTCTGCAAATTTTCCCGTCTCTCTGTCTTTGATATTATCATGTGACCCCTCCCAGACATCTCCATCTCAGGGGTCTTTGTGGGGGAGGAAGTATAAACACCAGATGTTTGTCCTATCTTCCTCAAAGTTCAAGCCCTTTACTATAAAGCTATGAATCAGAGAGAGTGCTGAAGATGCATACAAGCAAAGGAGATTTCCGGGAAATTGGATAGAGTACACAGCCAGAGTGTAGCACACTGCTTTTTTGCAGTGCTGTCCTAGCACACCATGGCTCTGCCTCTTGGTGAATAAGAAGTCAAAGAAGCATGGTGAGCCATGAAAGAGTGAAGATTTATTGACTGCAGCAGGTAAGCACAGCATAGGAGTTTTTTCCAAAACAAAGCTCTTTGCAAACAAAAAGAGAGTGGTGATTTTTATTTGGCGAATCTACTCACATTCAGATAGGAGGGCATATTCCTGAGCATGCTCACTGTAAGGTTTTAGTTTAAGAATGAAAGATGATAGACACATTTGGGACATGGCTAGATCAAGGGCACAAAGTACCTGTTTAAAAGCTTCAAATGAGTTGGTCATGATAGCCACGAATTGGTTGTCTCAGCACTTAGGAAGTGGAGACAGGGGATCAGAAATTCAAGGTCATATTTGACTACATAGAGTTTGAGGTAAACTGGTCTATGTGAGACCTTGTTTCAAAGAAAAGAATGAAGAAGGAGTGTGTTGGGGGGGGATTCAGGGAACAACATCTAGTCCATGTTCTCCAATGGGTAGTTACATGTGGTCATTATTCTTCAATGGGTAGTTACACATAGTCCATGTTCTTCAATGTGTAGCTATATCTAGTCCATATTCTCCAACAGGTAGTTACATCTAGTCCATGTTCTCCAATGGGTAGTTACATCTAGTCTATGTTCTTCAATAGGTAACTCCAATAGGTAGTTGCCCTAGAAGAATTAAAGTTAGACTAACCCTCTACAGCTTAGTGAAAAGCTGTGGGTGATTGCAGAGATTCTCAGAAAGCAGATGACCATCATGCTATTAGGTGTCTTTCCTGTTCCGACTTGAGAAAGTTCAGAGAAATAAACATCCAGAACCAGGAACTGATGAGTAGTGAAGTATCTTCCCACACTGAAATAAGATGTTGATGAAAATTCAACTGTCTCACCAATGAGAGAGGGGGTGGGGGAAACACACACACACACACACACACACACACACACACACACACAGACAGATGGTTGGATGGGTGGATGGATAGATAAATATTGAGGGTCACAGCTGAGGGTGTGATTCTGTTTGGAGCACTTGTCTAGAATGCTTGAGTGTGAGGTCCTAAGTTTAACTCCTAGGACAGAAAGAAAAGAAAGGCTGAGGAGTCCCATCTAATGTGGTTTAGCCTTCACATTAGCTCGAGGAACCTGAATGTGGCTACAAGACATCATTTACTAAAGGAAGTTGGATTACATCACCATAAAGCAATTATCCTTATCATTGTTCTGATTGCAAGGTTCTTCCATTTGGTTTATGACTAAACATTGGTCCTCAGTCATCCTGAGTTAAGAGAAAATCCTATTGTTCATGTTGCCTCAGACAGCTGATTCATTTTAATAGGAAACCAACCCTACCAATATACTCTTTGTAATATCTTTCTGTAATATAAGATACAGGAACAAAAGATGAGCATCTTTTTCTACTACAGTTCCCTTTCCCTTATTTTTAGACAAAATGCTACTTGCCGACTTGCAAGCAAAGCTTTGAAATCCCTAATTTGCTGTTATCAAGCCCCTCTTGCCAAGAGTAATATTGGCAGGCTAGACTCTGCCTCACACACATGCCCAGTCAGACTTTCTTGCAACTGCTACTAACATCTGGTCCTTTCTCTAGTCAAGATCCACAATTATTTCTTTACCATGTTAATGATCATAAAGACCTCTTCCTTACTATCCTGCCTGATAAGAAAAGCAAATAAGACAATCCCTAATTCCATGGGTGGGATCTCTGGCTCAGACTGCTCATCATCAGCAGGAAGAATGGCTCATAAGTAATGGTGTAAACCTAGTGATTCCCAGGCCAAATGCTGGAGAATTGCTCCTCTCTGAAACCATCAATTTCATTGTTCTGTCTTTACTGCTCCCTCTAGATCCAAGACTCTCCTCTTGGGAGATGTATTTGGCTTTCAGTATTATGGGAAAAAACGAAAATGCCAGTAATTTGGGAGAAGACCACACACTCCTATTTTGCCTCTCTCTCTCTGTGTGTGTGTGTGTGTGTGTGTGTGTGTGTCACACAAAATGTCAGGTCATGAGGCCTGGCAGTAAGAACTATTACCCTTGAGCCATTTAACTGTCCCCATTCTTCAGTTTTATTGAGCACTTTCTGTTTTCCCTGTGAGGTGACTGATTATGTGATCCGAAGGGGTAGGCTTCTCAGGGTTTACTTTTACAAGTTATGTATAGACTTGAATGTTTTATCTGTTTGGAGGGAGCCATTATGAGTTGCTCTTTAAATGGGATCAGTAATGGGACTGAAGAAGTAGACACAGCAGAGCCCAGGACATACCGTATACTCTGTAATGTGTGACCTCCCCGCCTTTCCATAATGATCTCATTTCTTGGGAGATCTTATTGCTCTTTGATTTTTGCTGAGTGGAAGGTTGATTTCATTATCCTTGTATATTCCCCCAAGATGCTGCTCCTGTTTCAGCCAAAGCCATCACTTGCATTCACTGTGCTAATGACTGAGAACCAATGTAACAAAAATAGAGCTAGACAATAGTAAAACTTAGAGAAGAACAGATGACAGTAACCAAAAGTACTAAGAGTCACACAGCACACAGAGAAGTTAACGCTGGGAACAGCACTCCCAGACATAAAACACGCAACACAGCACATTTCATCTTCTTGGGGAAAAAGAAAATTTTGTGTCTTTGTTACAATGTAATTTTAGATTTCAGTCATTTTAGGATGTCATCATCCCACAAATAAAGTGTATTCCAGGAAATTCAGAAGTAGAACTTACTGTTTCCAAAAACATATCCTGAACCATTTCTGTCAATATCAATGTCTGTACCATGCATGTCCATAGTAGCAAAGGACACAGATATATAGTTGAGATTCTAGGGAACTGTGATGACTTTGGTCATTTGAAGTGTGTGTCTTCTTGACATTCCTCTTGCATAGAACTTCCTGACCCAAACAACATGGATTTTCATCTGTTTACCAAAAGTCTTGGTATAGTCAACGCTCAATTTAAAAAGCACTTTTTACTTTATCAGTCCTTCCAGTCAATACTGGGTTGAGATCCTTCCTCCCATCAACGAGATTGTCTCCTTCCCCGCTTTTAAGAAATTGTTGCTTTTAGAGATTCTGAAACAAGCCAACAGAAAGGCTGTTAGCCTCTTTCATTCCTTGTAGGGTGCAGGAATTACTGAAAAGCATGTCTCAGATAAATGGATGACGATAATCACCCCCAAAATAGCCGACCAGGCTGTAACTTAAAGAATTTACACAGTAAGACTTTTATTATGTTTGAAACAATTAGAGTGAGCTTGCCTGTGTTCTATTCTCTAGTACTGAGGCTGGAAAGAAAGACAGGAAAAAAGGGAAGCATAGGAAAAAAGAGGACTCTCTCACCTCAGAGTTCAGTGAAGCCTTTAGCAGCTGAGAGTCAAGAGTTTTAGCAGGACTAGCAATGTTTGCGGGGAAGGTTGCCTACACAGAGACAATATTTCCTTTACATAAAGATGTTTCAGATATGAATGTTAAAATAGCAAGGAACCAAAAAGATATCCTATGCATAATATAAAGTATTTTAACTGTCTTGGGCAGCCTTTGTGGTCCATGCTTTTGTCTGGCTGTAATCTTCTTCAAGGGGCTCCTGGAGCCACCCACAGTCACATTCCTCAGAGAAGAGGGGAAAGAGAAATGTAAGTTTCTTAGTAATCTTTGGAGGTGTAATTTGAGTCAGCCAAGCTAAGATACCACACAGGACTCATGTGGGTGTGTTTTATTCTTTCCATGAAAACCCCTTTCTATGAACCCTTAACCTTAAATCTACACCAAAGTTTCTTTTTAAATCCCTGCCCCTGCATCAAAACTGACCACATACTTGGAAACAAAGCTAGTTTTGTGTTTGGGTGAAATGCTCCATAAATATTTGCTAGGTTCATTTGATTTATGATGTTATTTAATACCAACACTTCTCTGTTTAGTTTCTGTCTGGATGACCTGTCTAGTGATGAAAGTGGGGTGTTGAACTCTTCCACTATCAATATGTGAGGGTCAGTATATGATTTTTAGCTATAGCATTGTTTCTTTTATGAACCTGGGTGCCCATTTGTTTGGTGCATAAATGTTTAGAACTGCAATATCCTCTTGGTGGATTTTTTTCCCTTTGATATGGTGTCCTTCCCTATCTCTCCTGATTAGTTTTGAAGTCTTTTTTGTCAGACCTTAAAATGGCTACACTTGCTTGTTTCTTGAGTGCATTTACTTGGAATATCTTTTTTCCATCCTTTAACCCTGTGTCTATCCTTGAGGGTGAGGTGTGTTTCTTGGATGCAGCAGAAAGGTATAAAGTGGGTACTAATAGGAAAGAAAGATGTCAAAGATTTTTTTTTTTTATTTTTAGGTTATATGATTCCACACATAAAAGACTCTTCCAGAAATATTCCACAGCTGATAAAGATATTTTGCAAAGCAACAAGACACAACATTTCCACAAAAAAATCAGTCCCATTTACAATAACCTCAAAAATATCTTGGAATAACTCTAACAAAGGAAGTGAAAGGCTTGTATAATAATTGTTATAATACTGAAGTAATAAATTGAAGCACTCATGGATTGGTATGATTAATATTGTGAAAATGGCTACCCTACCAAAAGCAATCTACAGATTTAATGCAATCACCACCCAATTCCCAATGACATTCTTCAGAGATCTGGAAAAATAAACTCACAATCCATATGAAAACACAAAGACCCACTCTATTCACAGCAATCCTAAAGGATAAACACTGATGAATCACCCTGGATTTCAAATTATGCCACAGAGCTATAGTAATAAAAACATCATGGTACTGGTATTAAAAAGACAAATTGATCAATGGATTAGAACTGAGAACTCAGATTATGAGGTCATACTCTTTTTTTATTTATTATTTTTTACTAGTTCAAATTAGGAACAAGCTTGTTTCACACACATGTCAATCCCTTCTCCCTCTCTCTCCCCTCACTCTCACCCCTCCTACCCCACCCCGACCTTCCTCCACCCCATCCACCTCCACTCCCCAGGCAGGGTAGGGCCTTCAACAGGGGCTCCAAAAAGTCCACCACATCATCCTGGGCTGGGCCTAGGCCCTCCCCCATGTGTCCAGGGCAAGATTGCATCCCTTCACATGGGATGGGCTCTCAAAGTCCCTTCGTACACCAGGAAAAAATACTAATCCACTACAAGGGGCCTCCTAGAGTGCAGAGGCCTCCTCATTATCATCCATGTTCAGGGGTCTGGATCAGTCCTGTGCTGGCCTCCCATACAGCATCTGGGATCGATGAGCTCCCCCTTGTTCAGGCCAGCTGTTTCTGTGGGTTTCTCCAACCTGGTACCGACCCCTTCGATCTTCATTCCTCCCTCTCTGCAACTAAGTTCCAGAGTTCAGTTCAGTGTGTATCTGTGGATGTCTGCCTCTGCTTCCATCAGCCACTGGTTGAGGGCTCTAGGATGGCCTAGGGGAAGGGCATTTAGGTTATCCTCTCCACCATTGCCTGGATTGTCAGTTCGTGTCATCTTTGTAGATCTCTGGAAGTCTCCCTAGTGCCAGATCTCTCCTTGGACCTATAATGGCTCCCTCTAATATGGTATCTCTCATTCTGCTCTCCTCAGGTGAGGTCATACTCTTATAACAACCTGATTTTTGACAAAAGGTCCAATGATACACATTGGGAAAAGGATAGCATTTTCAATAAATGATGCTGGTCAAACTGGATACATACTGTGTAGAAGAATGAAACTTCCCACCCTGCACAAAACTCAGCCCCAGATGAGTTAAAGACCTCAATTTGAGACCTAATGCCCTGTAACTGCTGGAGGAGAAAGCACAGGAAAAGACATCTTGGCCCTGATAGGGCAGGCATTAAGACCAACAATTCACAAATGGTACCTCACAAAACCCAAAGGCTTTGCACAGCAAAATATATCATCATAAGAATGAAGAGATAGACTACAGAAATTGGAAAAAAAAACCTTACTAACGATATACCTGACAGAGAGTTAGTGTCTGGGATATACAAAGAACTTAAACATTAAACACCAAGAAAAAAGATAACCCAATTGAAATTTGAGACACAGAACTTAACAGAGAGAGTTTTCAAAAGAAGAAATACAAATGACTGAGAAATACTTTTTTCCATATATATATGCACATATATGTATTATATATGTATTATTTTATTTTATGTAATGAAGAAGAAATTCTTTATATATAGAAGAAATTCTTTATTATATATAAGAATTCATATATACATGTATGTATATATATATATGAATGAAATATTTTTTAAATGTTCAACATCCCTAGCCTTCATGGAAATGCCAATTAAAAATACTTTCCTATTTCATCTTACATTAGTCAGAATGGCTATGGTCAAAAATGACAAATGAAGTTTTGTATGCAGGGAAAGAAAACATGTATTCACTGTTGGTGGGAGTATAAACTGGTACAACCACCATAGAAATCCATGTGGAGGTTCCCCCCAAAATTCGAAGCAGATGTAGTCCCAAATGATTCAGTATTGTACTACATAGATACTTTCTCATCCATGTTCATTGCTGCTTTATTCACAATAGCCAGGAAATAGAGCAGCTTAGCTGTACACCAGTGAATGAACAGGTAATGAATATGTGGGACTGTTGCTGGCTAATTTTCTGTTAACTTGACACAGGCTAGGGTCATCTGAAAGGAGGGAATAACTGAGAAAAATGCCTCCATTAAGATTGGGCTGTAGAGCATTTTCTTAATTAGTGATTGATGTGGGAGGGCCCAGTGTTTCAGAATATTTGTTTAACTATGCAAAGATGTGTTGTTGTATTTGTTTAACTATTTGAAGACATGTTGCATTTGTTTATGTTGCTATGTAAAGACATGTTGCATTTGTTTAAATTATGTAAAGATGATTGCTGTTTTAGCTTGCCTGCCTAAGGCACCTGATTGGTCTAATAAAAAGCTGAACAGTCAATAGCAAGGACAGTATAGGCAGAACTTCCAGACAGGGAGAGTAAGTAGGAGGAAAAATTAGGGTGAGGGAAGAAAGAAAAAGAAATACCAGGAAGATACCAGGGTCAGACAGACAGACACAGAGGAAGCAGGAAAGTAGGACATACAGAATGAAAGAAAGGTAAAAATCCCTGAGGCAAAGCATAGATGAATAGAAACAGGTTAAATTAAGTTAAAATAGCTAGTGGGACAAGCCTAAGCTAAGGCCAAGTATTCATAATAAGTAACAGGTCTCCGTGTCTCTATTTGGGAACTGGTTTGTGGCCTGAAGAAAATTCCAACTACATCCCAGACCATTGTGGTTGGGGCCATCTCAGGGAGGGTGGTCCTGGGTTCTATAAGAAAGCAGGGTGAGCAATCCATGGGGAGCAAGCTATTAAGCAGCACCCCTCTTTGGCCTCTGCATCAGCTCCTGAAATATCCCCTCTATGGCCTCTGCATCAGTCCTCTCCAGATTCCTGCCCTATGTGAGTTCCTGCCCTCAATGCTTTTATAGAACTGTCAGCAAAATAAACCCTTTCCTCTCCAAGTTGGTTTTCTGTCATGGTGTTTTATCACAGCAATAATAACCCTAGCTAAGTCAAGTACATATACAAAATGGAATAATATTCATCTATAAAGAAAAATGAGCCGGGCATTGGTGGCACACACCTTTAATCCCAGCACTTGGGAGGCAGAGGCAGGCAGATCTCTGTGAGTTTGAGGCCAGCCTGGTCTCCAGAGCGAGTGCCAGGATAGGCTCCAAAGCTACACGGAAAAACCCTGTATTGAAAAACCAAAAAAAAAAAAAAAAAGAAAGAAAGAAAAATGAAATTTCTAAAGTTCCCAGGTGAATGGATGAAGCTAGAAATAATCATTCTGACTGAGGTAACCCAGAGCCAGACAAATACTGCCCAGTAAAACATAAGTGGATGCTAGCTTTGAGTTTTTGGATGTGTTTAACTTGGAGGACCCACAGAAGTTAGAGGCTAGTAAGGGCCATGAAAGTGAGGGGAGACTAGACCGTGGGTGATATGAGGGGGTGAGAGGAAGGAGAATAATGGAACAAGAAAGGATAAATGGAGGTGTGGATGAGAGAGCAGGGTAATGGAGAGAGCATGAGGAGGGATCATTAGCATGAAAGACCTTGGGAAAAACTGTATGGAAACATACTGTATAAGTTTCCTAAGCCATATACATATATAAAAATAATTTAAGTGGAGTTACCCAGTAATGGGGGTGGATAATGCCTTTCTCAAATACCATAGGTTATTAAACCAAATCCCTGGTGCCATATATGGGTTATCTCTTCTAAGAGTTGGTTAGTGGGTTCCCATAGACCCCCCAAAATATTATAGGCTATTGACATTGTTCTTGTTTAGTCTCTAGAACTTGATGATAGACCCTACTGCTGAAGATGACACCACATTTTTTGAGTTATAGGACATAGAGAAATCAAGCATGTATCAACGCAGAAGCTTCATCCTTACTGGCTAGCTCTCAGTGCTGGAAGGTTCTACACATGATACCAAGGAGAAAAGTAGTCAACAGCATTATTTAGGTGTGATCCCTGTGACCTATAATAGCAACTGGCCTGGCAAGGCAGGCTTGTTCATGCAATAGTGGCAAAATGTGTTATAGGAGTGTCTAACTACTTTCTGATTATATTTAAAGCCCATTCTACAAGATGGAACTCACTCCTGATACCTTTAAATGAACCAAAAATTTGTGGCTGGTTAGGTCATAGGCACTAGGGGAGAACCTAATAGTGCTATTCTGCTAAAATAAGCTTGCTAAGTTATTATCTATATATACATGGTTTGACTTATCTCTCAACTGCATCAGAGGAGCTTGTTTTTGCCATAGATGGTGATTAACAACATTGACCATTGTGTAGAGACTAAGAGACTGCATAGTGCTTAGCTCTAACTGGACATCTGCATTATATTCCCTTCCCTCAAGGCCCAGGAATCATTGTGGAAGAGGGGTAGAAAGAGAGCCACAGGATGTATGCACTGAAACAGCATTTGCCAGACAATAGTGCTGTGACATCTATGAACTCACAGCTGTGTGCGTATATGAACAAACTTGCAAAGATCAAGCAACCCAAAATTCTAGCATTGATTGGGGAGGGACTTACCAAGTTCCATCTTGAGGAGCTATTGGCCACTGATGGGTTCTGGGGAGGAAGAGTCAGTTCTCTTCTTAGATGTGGCTCTTGGGAGACGACTCATACTTGGGTAGCTAGTCCTCACCTGTGCTCATATAGTTAACGCTAAGTGAGCACAGTGTTTTTGTTTGTTTGTTTGTTTGTTTTTAAAGAGCACATGAAGTTGGGGTGGTGGTGGTGGGAGGATAGGGAATAAATTGGAGGGGATGGTGTGGGTGGCAGATTTGATCAAAATACATTACATACATGCATGAAATTCTCAAGCAATAAAAAAGAAACTTACATATACATCACGCCTTAAAATGAAACCCAAACTGCTCAAATGTAAAAACAAAATAGTTCTAATAAAACTTTATTAACAAAAAACCCTATAATTTATAGTTCTACAAAAAGCATATGGAATAGTAACAACCATTATGACCTTGGCATATTTCCTCCATTTCCCCTTTCTGTTCCAAATTTCTTATCACAGGTTGGAAGGGAAACTTCTCTTAGATGTTGGGTAATCTGAACAGAGGAAACTATGCAATGGAAATAACTGTCAGACCCACCCTAGAGGCCCTGGACTTTGCACTTAATAACATAACTAGATGGGAGTCTGGGAGAGTTTTCTATAGGAAAAAGTGCTTGCTAAGTCAAGGGCACTTGGCTATTTGGGTGATTATGAGGGTGATCTGTGAAAGACACCATTAACTCTCTCCAATTTCAAGTCTATTCTTAGAGTGATTAGACCTTCCACCATAGCTTGATGAAAGGGAGCCTTCTGTATACTTAGATGTGATCAAGAGACTAAGTCCTGGCCCAGAGTGGCATTGCTTTGTACAACTTTAGACTCATGTCATTTTTACTTCCTTTTTCTTTTACCTTTATTTTTTATTTTTGTAATTAAAATATGATTTCATCTTTTCCCCTCCTCTTTCCTCCCTCCAATCTTTTCCATGTATCCCTTTCTCTCTCTCAAATTTATGACTTTTATTTCTTTTGTGTGTGTGTGTGTGTGTGTGTGTGTGTGTGTGTGTGTGTGTGTGTGTGTTCCTAAGTATATAAATAGAACCTGATCCGTTCATATAACATTACTTGTACATATATGATTTCGGGTCAGACTGTTTGATGCTTCCCTAGGAAAGACTGTTTACTCTCTACTCATAATTCTTTAGTGCGTGTAGTTGAGTATCCATGAGATTCCTGTCCACTTCTTATATATTTATAAGTGTTTTTCCTGCATCTAGTTGTGTACCATGTGTAAGCCTATGCCCATGGATGTTAAAAAGAGGGTATTGGATCCCCTGGAGCTGGAGTTACATGTGACTATGAGCTTCCTGATATGGGCGCTAGGAAACTAAACTCCTTTAGAAAAGGAGCAAGTGTTCTCCCCAATGAGCCATCTCTTCAGTCACTAGACTTGTATCATTCAAATTCGAGAAGAGTGCCTGACTTCATGTTTTTCCTACCTGGCTTCAACTGAGTGGGATGTTGATCTGCTATGGACCATGGTAATGACCCAAGCATTTGAGAAATGGTGCAGAAACAAGATTGTCACTTAAGTCCTTTCAAACTTTAAGAATCAAGTCTCCTAAATCATCATGTACCAGACTGATATAAAAGAGCAAAATAAACTTCTCCCTAACTCATTCAAGGCACTGTTATTATGGATAGCTGAGAAAGAACTCCAATTTGCACTTGTCAGATTATATCTTAATGTAGATTGGTGTTCCATGAGTCTATAAATGCACAGGAATTAAATTATTTTTCCCATAAATTTGTGGTGAAAAACAAATATATTGGTTTAAACGGTTTATTATTGTGTATTCAATGAACTAATTAAGGACTTATCCCAAAACTGAGAAATGTTATATATATTTACACAGGTTTCAAGAAACCCCCTTATACATATTCTTTCAAATAGAAGTTTGAAAAAAAAAGTTTATTTCCACTCCGTTATAAACACAAGGTTTGACATCTCAAGAACGTTAATTGATGGCTTGGACTGTATCTTTTCCAAACAGAAACTTCTTTTTTAATGCAGAGACCTTCAAATGCCATTTTAAAGACCAAATGGTTTACATTAAATCTACACATTTGGAGTCCTAAGTTGAGAATTCTTTTAGAACGTTCAAGAAATGAGTTTGAAAACCAAACAACACGAATGAACAAATGCTAAATATAAATTCTCAGTAACAATAGCACATAAAAAAGCATGAAGCTCTCCCTATTTAACGCCAAAATTTAAAAATCAACCCTTTTCTGTCTTATTTTGTACAAACAGACTCAATGCCAAGTGCATGCATGAAGCAGCTGTTTGGCATTAGGGCTGGGTCAGTTTCACTTTTTTCCTTAAGAACTTTGGCTGATCTCTCAGGTTCCACTGGAAGTCCCCACAGCTCCTCAGCTGAGATTTTTAAACAAAGGGCTTTGTTGCTTTTGTCACACAGTAAGAGTCAGAAACCCATTGAGTTCTGCTTAAACTGTTACCTCCAATCTCAAGTTCACCCACAAAAATGAATAGCCAAAAGTATCTTTGGCTCATCGAGTTTTATTCTTGGGGCTCTATAACCTATGTAGGCACACCCTGGGGTAGGAAATGATGTTTTCTAGAATCCTTCGCCTCCACATTTATGAAGGGGTAGAAAAAGATGGTTAGATGGTGATTCAGGCTAGAGCTTGGCTCTCCCGGCTGTATTTCCAGAGGAGGAAGATAACCTGTCATACAGGAAAAAGTCATCAAAATGAGGTTATGTGGCTAGGATTTCTCTCTGTAGAGATCACCTTCCCACATAGGGCAGCATTTCTAGCTTCTGGATTTGCTTGAAAAACTGAGTCAGCACTAGCAGACAGGCAGCCAGGTGAAAGGAACTCAGAAATTATGCATTATTTGTTATACTAATATGGCCCTAATTCTTAGCCAGGGTCACAAACAGAAGTGTTTGCATCTCACTTGCTATGGTAAGATAGATTCAAACCTTCACATTTATATTTCATCTTGGCATTGATCTTTTCTTTATTTGAAATCATGTCTGGCAGATCTGGTTGCGAGAGACAGTGGCATGGCCTAAGACCTAGCTTGGACAGGCCCACGGGCACTCTTCTGACCTGAAGGTATCCTTAAGTCTCTTATCTTGGAGATGAGCAACAAGAGGCCCAGCAGTGAATAGTTAAGCCTTGCTTTGCTTCTATCAGATGCCATCACGGAAGGTCAAAACCAAAGCACACCTGCTAGTGCAGGTAATCCCAATGGGAACACAACCCCATGCTCTTCTTTTTTACATAGCCACTCAGCTTTCCAATGCATATATAGATTGGCCAAATTTCCAATCAGTACTTAATTGATTGACACATAAGATGCTCTTTGTTGAGAGCAGGTTTGGAGGTTCCATCAGTGGAGTCCAGCTACTCATACACCCTTGACCAAGGGCTGTTCCCCTCTATTAAGAGAAGGTCATCCTCTTCAGCCTGGTATGCAGCTTTGAGAGACAGATGTGTGGAGCCATGAGAGAGGACGGGACAACCAGCTAGCCATCCAGATCAGCTGAATCAACTGTGCTGAAGAATGGGTGACAGGCCGGGCGTTGGTGGCGCACACCTTTAATCCCAGCACTCAGGAGGCAGAGGCAGGCAGATCTCTGTGAGTTCGAGGCCAGCCTGGTCTCCAGAGCGAGTGCCAGGATGGGCTCCAAAGCTACACAGAGAATCCCTGTCTCGAAAAACAAAACAACAAAAAAAACAAAAAACAAAAAACAAAAAAAACCAAAAACAAAACAAAAACAAAAAAAACAAAAAACAAAAAACAAAACAAAACACAAAAAAAACAAAAAAAAAAACAAAAACAAAAAAACCCAAAAGAATGGGGTGACAGGTGTCACATTCATATCACCCTCAAATCCTGTTCCCTCCAGATACATTTGCAAAACAGCTAGCTAGTTCCAGTTCCAAAGCTAAGAATGTCATCAGAGAGCACTGACCCATGCAAGAGGTGTCCTAGCCTTATTGTTACCGGCTTACCTGACATCCTCAACAATGTATTTGCATTGATGACCCAGTGTAGGACCCCAAGGGTGATTAATTTTCTTCAAGAGAGTCACCTAGATCAGTGCTGGACAACAGAAAAGGTCCTTTGTGTCTCCTCAGATGGGTGTTATGGCTTCTACCAGAGGAAGAATTGAACAAGAGCTAAAACCAGAGATCCTGTCTACATCAAAGAGACTCCAGCTTTGATGGAAAGGACCCCATGAATCTATCCTTTCTGGATTCTACAAATGAACCTTCTTAGTGTCATTGGACACAAAAAACATTGCACTCGGACATGCACTAATGTCCGAGTGGAATTGTGAACTGAAGTTCCCTGGAAAAGACACATGCATGTTGAAGAATCTACAGACTGACTGACTAATCAGAAGGCCTCAATTATGACAGTTGAAATTTTGTCAATCAAGAGCCAAAATTATCTTAGGCTATCTTTAGTTTCCTTAATAACCCACCTCCATGTATGACCTATCATTCTTTTGACTATTTGGTAATACATTAACTTAGCAGACCACTAGCTTCTACCAATCCAAAAAGACAATCATGTCATCAGATTATATCTGAAATCTATAGCAGAGATTTCCTGTTCTTTGCTTATCCTCACCTCTATGATGGTCCACCAATGTATTTAGTAATTGCATTGTGTAGCATGATAAATGTGTTACAGGATAGTAAACACTGACATACAGAAATTAAAACAGAATAACCAATAATAGGGATTGGCTCATTCGACAACATAGAAAACATCACTCAAGTTTAAGACTATGCTAAGCGGCAGATTTCTCCATTTCTTTTCATTTTCTTCATAAACATTGTAACAAAAGCCATTTCTGAAACTCTAATAGGTGATGCTTAACTTTCCACACCATGGTGCAGGCTTCCCCAGTGTCTTGAAGACAGCAGAGAATTGTCTTATGCCATTCTGCCCAGCAATTCTCCTGCAATGTGAGAAAACATCCCTGTGATGTTCTTAAACACTTCTCGTTTTTCCTGGGCCAGTTGTCATTTTCTTGGAGGAAATTCTTAGGTATAAACTGGTTGAATCTTACTGTTATCTTAAATGCCTTGTGTGTTACTGGGGTTTTCATAACAAAATAGCGATGGCTAAAAGGAAAACACAAACATCAATAGTGCATGCTGAGAATAGTCATGTGGTGAAGATAATAAATTCCTGTCCTGTTGTCCATCAGGTTACAGAACAATCTCTCCTCAAATGCCTACTGGCCAGATTGGTTGTGTAATATATGCTTTACTAGGGATTGTGCAAATGATAACATTCTTGAACTTTGCAAATAATTCATCATCATGCCCATTTTCAGGACTTTGGAATCACTTTTAGTATGCAGAACCGGAAGAGGTGATACTTACATATGTACTGGTTTACCTTGTACATATCCTTAATAAACTCTTGATCGACATACGACAAAAGGAATATAAGTATGTGTTACATACATCTGTGTGTATATCTACAAACATGCAAATAAGTGTATGTACACATGCATATTTAAGTATAGGCATTACATATCCGCTTCTTTCTGTATTACTGTATATTTAATATGCTATTCATTTCTCTGAGGTATACCTTGTTTCCAGTGTTTAAGACATGGTCTTGAGTATAATGACTTATTTAACCTTATTAAAAATATAAAATCTGTATGAAAATGGTATGTGTTAGAATACCATGCTAAAGTAGTTGTCCTAGTTTTAAAACTCTTAGGTCAAGAATAGAATATTCAGGCCAAAGTAACTCTAATGCTGTCATTTCATTCTTCAGAAAATAACAGTATTGCTTAATAAAAGAATATTTACAGAATATTATAGTTTAAGCACAGTTTTATGAGCATTTTATTTGCTTCTCTGAATCACCCTACAAGGTGAGTTTAAGAAAACTGAGCACCTAGGATTTCTCAGGGGAAACTTTTTGTTGGATTCAAGTCTTCTAATTCCAGTTTCTGGGCTCTTCTGTCTCTCAATGCTCTTGACACTGGTATGGACAAGAAATTATTTAAAACCACAGATTATAGGATGTCCTTCCAGTATATAAGATTAGAAGAAGCTGTTTGGAAGACTATTAGCACATAGTGGGGCCAAGTGAGGCAGAGATAACAGGTATGGGCAGCCCATTCCTGACAATCCAGTTATCCCAGGAAGGGATTATATAAAAATAAGACTGACCACATGCTGGTTCTTCTTGCCACCAGGAAGTGGACTTTTAGCTTGTGTTGTGAACCAGGTTGTATTTGGCAATGACTCTTCCAGTGAATGCTGGTGACTGAGATAGGACATTCTTTGGACTCAGGCTCACTGGTTGAGAGTGATATTACAAGACCAGTTTGCTGTCTGTAGACATCAGCTTTTATAATTATGTCTAGGACAAAGGTTCAGCTGTTTTGTGGATATCATCTTTCAAAGCCTGCACACAGTCACAGGTGGATGTGTATCACAGACATTAAAGATATGCACTGTCGTGTCTAAACAAATTCCCCACACAGGGTCCTGCCAGTGAACTAGATAACATAAAAAAGCTAAGAAAACCGTATCAGCAACATAGACTGTTCTAGATTTGCCACCACCCCACAAAGTCAAGCAGAAAGCTGTTATCACAGAAAACGAAAGCATCAATATCAATTTCCCCTCATTCTCAGTGTTTCTTAGAAGTTCCCAGATACACACTAAATGTCAGCTCTCCATTTCTTCCAGGTTTTGTGATTCTTCTTGATTTTTTTCACAAATGCATTGTCAGTAGTTGGTTTGAACATCTCCAAACATGGTCACAAGTCTCTATTTTAAAAAATCTGGGCAATAACAAAGCATATAAAGCTTCTATACTTAAAGCAATTTTAAGTAAACAACATTACAAAGCATTTAGACCTTCTAGGCTAAAGCTTTTTTTGTACTAAGGTTATTTAAACAGCAGTTATATAACACATGCAGTTTAGAAACTACAAGAATCCTGTAGTCCAGCATAATAATGATAATAGGCACATGGTATAAGTGCTACAGTTTAAAGAAATGTTTATGTGACTCTCTTTGTATTCGTTATATTTGCAAAATATCCAACAGACAAAATGTTGGCCGTGGCTTCAGGAAGATTTCAGTCCATTGCTTCAGGGAAGCAGGGGTGGGAACTCAGTGGCAGCAGGCCTGTGAGGTAGGCTTGCTCACATCACAGCGGACCAGGAGCAGAAAGAGTAAGATCAAGAACCAGGGATGGGTACAGCCCTTCCCAAGCCTGCCCACCAGTGACCTGCTGCCACCTTCCAGACCACACCTCCTAAAAGTTCCATAGTCTTCAAAATAGTACTGTAGGCTGAGAATAACATGTACGAAGTATTTTCAAACCATGGCACCCATTTAAATAGCTACAATTCATATGAAAAGCCATTGGAATAATGCCTGTCTTACATGAGGCACCATAGAGAAAAGCTAAAACCGGGTGCTGCTTATACTGATTTAGTGATCTACCCCTCCCCCATCCTATACAACTACATTCTCTGTGAACAAATTGTCTTTTATCCTTTTTTTCTGTTACATCATTAACATTTCCCACAATACTAATAGGGACATGCACTAAGTTGCTTGCTAAACAAATGAATGATGGGTGAGTACGTGACATTGTGAAACCTTGGATTGTGTCATAAAAAACACGCAATTGTTTAATAAAATATAGAGTCATGAATGGAACTTAGAGCTATTAGAAAGGAAGCAACACACACTTTCTCGTATAACTAGAGGCATGAGACTGTCCCTGGATCAAAGATGATTGGCTTGCAAATTGGTGTTCTGATCTTCCAGGTGGTACTTACCCATGGCATCCTTTCAGAAAGCCGGCTAGACTCAAAATTAAGGTAGGGAGGGAGGTGATAACAAAGCTTCAGATGTAGTAAACCCAAAACAGAAGGGAACACTTCAAATATGAGATGGGACAAAATGCTTGAAAAGCGATAAAGGAAGTTAACAAGGTCGGCCACGGAGACTCACAAAGAGGGTGCTTGAGCAGAAAACACTAGAAAATAACTCTCAGAAATGGAAGGATCCACCACGAAAGCTGGTGTGGAGGGTTTGTATAGAGGGTGAATGTCATTTTAGTGGACTATATCCCTGATGCTCTTGGGTAGACATTGGCCCCTGCCTCCCTTCCCCTCTCCCTCCCTCCCTTCCTTTCTCCTGTCTACTTTCCTTTATTTATTTTTTTTTTTAGAAATAATTAAGATTTGTGTGTTCCTATTCTTCCTGGTAACTGGCTAGCAGTGATCTTCATATGCAGAGGGATGGATGCACAAGGAGGGGTTGTATTTTGTATTCATCACCTTAAATATCATTGGGTTGATGACTATGTGATACAGACAAGTCTACAGATACTACTGACAGAAGAAACTTAGCACCCAAAGCCACAGCATCAACAGTATTTTGGTTCATCAAATTTTTATTACGTTTATTTATTAATTTATTTAACTAGTATGTGCGCACACACATGGGTGAATGAATGTACACATTTGATGCTGTGATGTAAATGCAGAAGTCAGAGGACAACTTGTGGGAGTCAGCTTTCTCCTTCAACCGTGTGGGTCCTGGGGACTGAACTAAGGTTATCAGGCTCTGTGGCTAGTCCTTTTATCAAAGACCATCCAACAGCCCAACAATCTTTTAAATACAAATAGAATGATAAATACTGCAGTAATTTACTGGAGAAGGATGGAGGCCAAAAGTATTTTGAAAATCCCAATTAGTTGCTAACTCATGAAAAATCTGGATTAATAATAGATTACAAGAATAATATTTCTTTTCATTAAACATGATACCCATTTCAGAAGGGCCCCCTGTTCATTTCCAGTTGGGCTCTAACAGTTGTTGGCCAGGACTGGAATCTAAAAGTGGACCTTTTCGAGGACTTACGCAGATGGGCTCAGTCTGTAAAGGGAGAGAGATCAGAAGAGAAAGTCATCCATTACTGAATTATACGTGATTTAGTTTTGTATTTTCACACAAATTCTTTTGGAATTACCTGCTAATGTCCATTTCTCCCCTAACAGCCTGCTGTGTCCATACTCTTGTTTGGGGTTCTCTTCTTCTGTTTGGTTTGCCTGCACAAGTTAAAACAATTAACTGGAAGGATGGTGGTTTCCCAAATGTTACATCAGGAAGGAAGTTTCACCTGGAAAGTTTTTCCTTAGTTTGGTTTATTCTACTAGAACTATCAAAGAGTAACAAGACCATTTTATTATTTTTTTTTAAAATATGGAACACAGTGATGCAAAAGAAACACCCCTACATTAGCCTGCCGTGGAGTCACAGTCATAGTCACTCCAAAGCATTGCAATTCTATTTTGTTTTGCAATGTAATAAATAAAGACACAAAATCTCAACCATCCCACCAAACCTTTCAGTTTTCAAAAATTTCCCATGTTGTTGTATTTGATGTATTAAAAATAATTCATGTGATCACATAAATTAAAGAAATATTCCCTTGCACCCATTGTGTGCTTGATGAAGTAGGGCTGACGGGAGTACATGGAGGTGGCCTGCTGGCCTCTCCCAGCTCCATCCAGATCTGCAGGGGTAATTATTACATCCATCCTGCATCCTGCACAGTTACCCAGTTTACTTCGAAAACTACTTGCCCAGCTTCTGCTATTAACAGAGGTACATAACAACCTACTTTTGCTTGATTTTGTCAGCTCTGAATACTTTTACTAATCTGCTATGTATTAAATGACACCAAACTGTAGTTTTGCTCTGCTTGGCATTGGAGACACTAGGGACTGAGATTCTATTTCAGGCCGTCCTTTTATTATGTTTCAGGCCTCACTATGTTTCTTAGGCAGTACTTGAGCTGCTGGGAATATGACTATAGGCAAATGCCAATGTACCTGGGCCCCACCCCTGCTTTTTTTTTTTTTTTTTTTTTTTTTTCTGAGACAGGGTCTTACCACATAGCCCTGGCTGACCTGGGACTTGCTATTCCCAGACTCAGGGATCTGTCAGCCTCCACCTCCTGATTGCTGGGATTAAAGGTGTGTGCCTCCACCACCCATCTACATTCTTTTCAATAAACTCTGGATAGTAATGTGTTGGGTTTGTTGGACACAATAGTTCGCACTCATGCCGAATTTTCTTGGCTGTGACAAACACATGTGAGAGATCATCTGAAAGAAGAAAGGCTCTGCCCGCTGGGGACAAAGTCTTTCTGTGGTAAGCTTCATATTCTAATGCTAACACCAATTTCGACTCATTTTTTTCACTTTTTCATAAACAGAAGCTCATGGTTAAAGCTTGTATTTTCTTTTAAGTATTTATTTGTATTTATGCTTCTGGGTACAGGTATGCAGTACATATGGAAGTCAGAAGAGAGTGTCTGATGCCCCAGGGCTGGAATTGTAGGTGATTGTGAGCCACCCAGTGTGGATGCTGGGAAACAACTTTAGGTCTTCTACAAGAGCAACAAGCAAGCACCCTTGAATGCTAATCCATGTCTCCAGCCCTTTGTTTTATTTATTTATATCTTTTAAAGAAGTCTTTCTTAGCTATATTAAGTATTTTAATATTTTGTTCTAAACATGGTAACATGAAATACAGTCAGTGTCTCAATGACTATGAATTACAGTGACAAATATCAGATGCAGATTAATGAATGCCTATTTTGTACTGTTAAAAATATCCAATGGTGGGCTGGAGAGATGGCTCAGTGGTTAAGAGCACTGGCTATTCTTCCAGAGGTCCTGAGTTCAATTCCCAGCAACCACATGGGGGCTCACAGCTGTCTATAATGAGACATGGTGCCCTCTTCTGGGGTGCAGACTGAATACTGTATACATAATAAATAAATAAATAAATAAATCTTTAAAAAATATCCAATGGTAATCATTAAAACATAGTAAGGGAAGACATCACTAAGGACAACTGCAGAAGGTACAAAGCCCTCTGTAATGGGACTTAAAGTGGGGGAGAGAGTGTGATCAACTGCCCAAGCTGCATTGCCAAGGACAGTGCGGAACTAAGAAGCTTGTGTGGGTGTCAGTGAGTATAAAATTAATAAGGGGGAGTCTGACTACATCCCACCTAACAGGGTTCTTCTTGAAGGATCAGAATCACCTGTCTGTGTGGAGGATTAGAGCCTGATTAGACACCCAGGAAAGGGTGTCTTGCTCAACACATCACAGGACTTTTTTTTTTTCTTGCTAAAACTGGATTTTATAAAGAAATGCAGAGATGAGAGGAGAAAGGTCAGAAGGCCTACTAAAGTTTAGTCAAGCAAAGAATCTTTGTCACTCTGTAAATATTTTGAATAACAAAAACTCACCGATCACATGCAAAGTATTGTGCATGGACCATCTAATCAGCACGGCACAATACCTAGAATGTTTCCATTGTATAGACCTGCAATAAAATTATAATAATTTGCACAAGTCACTTGCCACTTTGGATATTCATTGTTTACACAGTAACGTCTCGAAGTCACAAATACTGTAAACACTGTAAGAAAGCACAAGATAATAGCATCTTCATTTTGAAGCCCTGCTAGGCAAAGAACACTGACTTGTGTTGTCTGGCGCCCTAGTCTCAATGTGGCCACTGCATCCCAGTAAGAAAGCACTGTATTGAAGAGCAGAGTGCTGTGGAGTTGGAGAGGGGAACTGGGTGCTGGCTGGAGAGAACCAGAGACCGAATGGACAGAAGACAGCCGTGACTTAGTCCTAGTGAAGAAGATGCCATGGTTGGAGCAGTCTGGGAAGGGTGAGACACAAGTGTAGGACCCTAGCAGGTAAGATGCGAGGCTCAGATGGTTTAGTGGCCACAGCGAAAATGGGCCAAGTTCTGTCATTGGCCTTGGTGACACTTCTTTAGTATGCTCCACCAAAGCTCAGACTACAGAAGCAAAAATAAACAAATTGAAGGATATGAAATGAGAACATTTTTGCATAACAAAAGCAGCAGCCAACAAATGACACAGCACCACCCAGATTCAGAGAAGTTTGCCCATTGTGTCTAATAAAGGACCCTTGGCCAGAGATTACAAAGAACTCCACAACTAGAAAAACAAATATTCTGAAATTTTAATGGATTAAAGACCTGACCAGGTATTTTCATAAAAGGTATCAATGCCACACCAACAGGCCTATAAATTTTTTTCAGCATAATCTGGGAAATGTAAACCAAATCGTCGTGAGAGCACCACTTTAAACCTAGCTGGATAGCTATTTTCACAGAACAAAAAGCAAAACAAAACAAAAACAATACTCCCCCCCCCAAAAAAAACCCAAATGTTGGGGAGGGTTGAGGGAAGGGGACCCATCTGTGCTACTGCTAAAAGTGCAACTTGGTTCAACTATTACAGAAAACAGCATGGAGCCCATCCCCCCTCTAAGAAGTTAACAGTATGACTTCTCTATACACAGCAGTACCCTCTTCTGGATGTATACACGGAGGAACTGAAATCTCCACCTACTACAGCTATCTGCAGGCCCGTGTTCACAGCTGTGTCTTCTACAGTACCTATGATGTGGAAAGAATGTGTCTGTTGATGGACACATGGATAAAATTTGGAGCATATTTACAATGGAGTGTTATTCAGCCCTAAAAAAGAATTCAGTCTCAATGTTTGCCTCAACCTAGACAAGCCTGGGGGACATTAGGCTAAAATATTCCATGATCTCATGTGTGTGTGTGTGTGTGTGTGTGTGTGTGTGTGTGTGTGTGTGTGTGTGTTTAAAATCCACATATACAGATAAGACGAAAACAGGGGTGACTGAAGGTTGGAGAGGAACAAAGGAAATGGTAGACACAAACCAGAATCGGCAGCAGCAGACCCATAAAATGAACAAGCGTGGACCTCTGATGTACATCCTGAGAAATATACAAAATGAAAATCCGTGTTTGAAATTCTTATGAAACAAATATATTGTCACTGCTCATGTCAAAAAACAAAAAGAGCAACCGTGTGATCTATGAACATGCTAATTTCCTCACCATAGCAACCTGCTTCATATCTCTGTAGAGCCCTCATACATCACCATGTGGCTTACCTTAAAAAATATACAATAAAACTTTCTTTCTACATCTTTTCCTTTTGTAGAAAGCCTTCCCCCTGCCCCCAGGGCTTTTTAAGTGTTGGAGCCTCTGTGTTAAAGCTGTCTCCTTCCCAAGAGAAGAAAGGCCCAAAGTATGGCAGACACTGTCCAGACACTGAACTCGAGGTCACACCAAAACGTGAAGGCTGTGGTTTTTCCATAACACCTGGCATGATTCATTCATCATTTCAGCTTTTAGAACTGGAGGGGCTGCTGGGGCCTGCCTGATCTCTCACCCGCTTCACAGTTCCATGGGGGTCCTGGGCAGGGGCAGGCCCTGTTCTCTCTGCCTGTTAACACCGACACCTATCAGCTAATCCGGGAGTCTTTCCTGCGGTCCACAGACCCGCTGCATCACGGCATTGCCTGGATTTCTTCTTTCCTGACCCCTTGCCCTGAGCCTTGTCTAGTATGCACACCTTGTCCCTGGGACCTTCCGCTACGATGGCATGAGAGTTTCTGGTCTTCCCTTTGGGCCTTCGTCCATTCCTGGTTAGTGTTTGTGAAGTAGGGTACCTCTCCAGTTCCATTCTTCAGTTTATGAAATCCCATTTCCCTATACCACACACTGAAGACCACCCTTGCTTCTCTGCCCTCATGCTGCTCTTGTCAAGACACTTGACTGCACATTTGGATTCATTCCTGGGTCCTCTATTCAGTCCCACTATTCTGTATGTCTGTTTCTAAGCCAGTACCATGATGGTTTGATTACTATAGTTTTGTGAGATAATTACAAAACAAGAAGTGAGATATCCCCAACTTTGTGATGAATGACAAGGACTTAATATTTGTTCTTTCTCAGAACTGTTTGACTGCTCAGGCTCATTTATGTTTCCTTATGAATATTAAGAAACTAATGCTATTGGGATTTTGCTTGTTAATTTTAAAATGACTTTGAATGGTACAACAATACTATGAGCTTGAGATATCTTCCTGCAGGCTTGGGAGAAGTGAAGGTGGAAACAGAATCATTTACAAAGTGGTACATTTTGCACCAGACCTTTGACCTTGGCATTTTACATTCTTTTGTTTTGACTTTCAAGTTCTTCAGTAGACGGCAATCTCTTTCTTTACATCCTTCTTTAATTTTAAAACAGTTATGATTTCTTGACTCATTGTTTGTGAGTCAAGACATGCTTGTTTAGCAGCATGGGTTTAAGATTCAGAATTTGTTAATTGATAGGAATATCTTGCTTTAAAAAAAGATTTTGGTTTTCATACTAGATATGATTTTGAACTTTTACAACTTGTTGAGATTTGAGTCCTAACGTATGTCCTAGCCTGTTGATTGAATGTTCTCATCTGTTTGGTCAACATGCGACTCAAGTCTAATACTTCTTTGTTGATTTATTTGACTGGTGGAACTGTACACCATCAAAAGGGAACTCAAAGCTCCTGGTTGCCTTGCCATCCTTTTTTCCTTAGTGATCCTTACCATAGTATCCTATGTACTCCAATATTGGCTGTATGTACTTCCTCTTGACAAATTGACTCCTTTGTCATTGAGTAATAGCCTTCTTTGTCTTTATAAGTTTTTTTTAACAACTTTATTAGACACAAATATAGCCGCCTGATCTCTTTTGGTCAACACTAACCTGAAATATCTTTTGTACCTTTCATCCTGGAACCCCTGGAAAGGAGACCTTTAAATGCAGACACTCCAGTTAGAACTGGAAACTGCACCAAGCACGGCTGGCTGGGGGTGGGGAGGGTGCTTAGTTCTTTACTGCCTGCCATCCCTTTCTGACAATTCACTGCCTGGGTCCCAGGACTTGTGAGGGCGGGTGGCTTCCCCTTATGAGGCTGCCAGTCAAAGTCTCATGATTGCTTGTAGTCAGGGCTGAAAGATCACACACAGCATTTTGGCCTGGAGCTGGGCTCCTCAGCTCAGTCCTACCACACTAATCTTAGGGGCTCCATTGTTTCCTCCTCTGCCTGTGTGTCTTCATCTGCGTCAGGCCTTGTCCTCAGATAGTCAGATCTGTGTTGGCCTGAGGGTGAGATACTGTAGAGCTTTGCAGACATATGAAGGGCTCATTCTTCTTGGGCACCCATCCACCGTGCCTTCTTTGTCCCATCCAGAGCTCAATAGTGCTGTAGAGAAGGATAATTTGTATGCTGTCCCCCTTATCCTTGGGATTGCAGCAGGAGCAAAGGCTTTTCATATCTTCAAGAAGGAGTAAACACCACCACACACATTTGTTCTGGGTGAGTTCTGATGGCCCTCTGGCCCCTGTCTGTACCATTTTCCCTGATCTGTGTCCCAGCATGCTACTCTTGGTGGGATCTCCTGCACTCGGCTCCATTTTGGCTTATTGAATGGGAATCAACGGTAGCAGATTGGGTTAAGAGGAGAGAGGACTCTCACAATGCTTGATTCTTCAGCTTCACCCCATGCTGGGCCACCAAGCATCAGCTGTATTATTTTATAGTAGTATCTACCAATGGTCCTCTTCTACAACTGCAGCTACAGCTACAACCACAACTATTACAACCACAACTACAATACTTGTAACTGCCAGCACAGTAGACTACAAACATGATGACTACAGCTTCAACCACAACTCTTAACTATAACAGCTTTCTCTGGGGTTAAGAATCTACTCTCAGAATAGATTCATTGGTCTAGAAAACATCCAGGAAGTCTGAGACACCATGAAAAGACCAAAAATAAGAATGGCAGGGATAGACAAAGGAGAAGGATACCAGCTCAAAGGCACAGAAAACATATTCAACAAAAACATAGAAGAAAACTTCCCAACCTAAGGACATGCCTATAAAGGTTCAAGAAGTGTCAGCTTTTACCATGTAAATTATTGCTTGATTTTCCTTGGGTGCATTGATTATAAATGTTGGGAACATCTGTGATTATGTGTAAAATCTCCACCATGATCTAAGCAGATGTTCTTGCATAATATTTTAAACGTTTTTAAATTGTAAAATCTTCATTTTAATTAGTGCACATTAATGTAAACAAACATTGGATATATTATGATATTTTTATATATTGCTTTAATTGTTAAAAAAATCCTCTCGTGGAGATCTTGAAGACAATACACACTTGACTTATGTTTTGCCAAAAAAAAAAAAAAAAATCTACTCTCACTGCCCCCTCCCTTTGCTCCTGAAGTGGTAATTACTCCCTTGTTTTTTCAACGTTGGGATGCTCCCAACTCTTTAAATAGTTCCCTTGTACAAGTCTGTAAATAGTTTGTCTTACTAACTGGCCCTCCATTATCTTAGCTGAACGCAGCCCCCTATTGTGACACTGTCTGCCCATCATCGCCTCATTGTAACTGTTCCGTATGATTACTCTCCTAACATCACTGATGTGGAAACTGAAGGTGAATAACTTGTCTAAGTTTATTCCGTTAAGACAGGGCTGTCATTAACAGGTCAGTCTGCTTAACCTAAGAAATATGTTGTTTAACCAGGCTCTAACTGCATTGTGGAAGGGATATTTGAGTGGTTATGTTTTTGGAGCCAAGAAGAAAATTGGGATTGTCTAAGAAAAAAAAAAAAACCTACATCAGTGAAAGCATCCAGATTTTGGAATGACCTCAGCATTTTCTGAAGTGTGTGTGTGTGTGTGTGTGTGTGTGTGTGTGTGTGTGTGTGTGTGTAAGGCTGTGAGAAATTACAATTACAGTAGGTAAGAGTGACTAAGGTTTTCAGCTTCTTGATTTCTATTGCATCTAAGATGTCACACCTACTTCTCTTGTAGGTAATAATGATGCTATGACATCAAGTTATATTGCCCATGGGAAGACACACAAAAGGCTCTTAAGTAAGTATCCTTGCCTGGCTCATAGAAAACACCTGTCATGGTTGATCTCCTTTGTCACCTGGGCTGGGTTTAGAATCACCTGGGAGACACAGCTCTGATGAGTCTGTAATGGTGTTCCCAGGAAGGGTGATCCTGAACATAGGTAGCAGCATCCCGTGAACAAGGGACTGAATACAAAGGAACAGAGGAGAAAGCCAGCTGAGCCCCAGGGTGTCCTTTCCTCTGCAACCTGGTCTACTGAGACGTGAGAAGTCCCGGTCACATTCTTGCCACCGTGAGCTCATTCAAAATCAATCTTCTTTCAAAGTTGCTTTTGTAGGAGTTAAGCACACTACTGAGAAAATGAACACAGGGACTCTTGGGCAATAAATGAAAAGCAGGTCTTAACTGCTCTTCCATTCTCTTCCCAATTGGTGGACAAACAGTGGCTCTCTTTAGACAGCTATCATCAACAGGTTGCACTGATGCCCTAGTTTCAGTCCCTGCTGCTGTGAGAAAAACTATGACCAAAACCAAGATAGGAGGAAAGTTCTCATTTCAGGCTGTAGGTCATCAAAGGAAGCTGAGGCAAAACTCAACTCCAGAGCCTGGAGCCAGGAACTAAAACACAGGGCCCACAGTGGAATGCTGCTTACTGGCTTGCTCCCCATGGCTTTTCTATACAACTCAGGATGCAGTACTGCCCATAGTGGCCTGGGCCGCTCACATCAATTAGCAATCAGGAAAATGCCCCACAGACATGTCCACAGGCCAGTCTGATGGAAATCATGCTTCAATTGAGGTTCCTTCTCCCAAGGTGACTCAAATTTGTGTCAAGTGGACAAAAAACAATCAGCACTGTTGATGAGTCCCTAATGGAAGAAAATAAGGAGAAATGAAACATAAGAAGAAACTATAATATTTGTGGTTCTTTTTAAACATGGGATTAGAAACAGGAGATGAGAGAACATTGTGCTTGATGATATTTGCCGGTCCAAATTAAATTTTGGTTGAAAACTTCACAAATTTTTCCTCTTTTAAAACCTTAATTGTGATAAACTTAATTTAACAAAAGCTAAGTTTTTCATTCTTGCTATAGAAATAACACCCTTATTACTGAGAGTGTTCAGTCACAGGAGACATTAATTGGGGGCATTTCATCGCTGAGAAACAGTGACATCAGCGCTGTCTCTTTAGCCACATATGGGAGAACCTCCAGGGTCAAAATGCTCTGATTGGGGTTCATTATTTAATCAGGCACTTTTCAAAAACCAGCTGTCTTCTTGTTGGACATTCTCTTTGGCCAAGCCTTTACCTTTTGAGGTTGTTTGATCCAAAGAAGCCATGCTGATCCTTAGAAGACCAAGCTAGAGCTGAGAAAAAATAAAGAAAGAAAGAAAGAAAGAAAGAAAGAAAGAAAGAAAGAAAGAAAGAAAGAAAGAAAGAAAGAGAGATACTTAAAGCAAAGACTCACACTTCATTGGGCAAATGTTCTAAGAGTAGGTGTGGCATACAGACTTTCCATTTGGAACTTTTAAAGAGTCCTTCCATCTCTGGACGCCCTCGGTTTATTTGCAGGTTAGGGAGATGGCTCAGTGCGTAGGGCGCTTGCCGTGTACATGTGAGGTTCTGTTTGGACAGCCAGCATTCATCTATGATCAAGATGTAGTGGTTCCACCAGTGACCCCAGAGATGGGTACACAGAGAAAGGGGTTCCCTGAGCTCACCGGCCACCTAGTCTTGCTGGAACAGCTAGCCTCAAATTCAACAAGAGATCCTGTATCAAAAACTGAGTGGAAAGTGACAGAGGCAGACATCTGACATTAATCTGTGGCTTCTGCATGTACATGCATGAGTGTGATCATGTGCACACATACATATACCACACACACACACACACACACACACACACACACACACACACACACACACACACACACTAAAAGTACATATATATTGAAATTTTTATTTTCTCTTCTCTCTTCTACTACATCCGGACTTCAGCTTCCCCTCCTTCCCCTCCTCCCAGTCACCCTACTCCCAGTTACCCTCCACTTCTCTTCTCCCCCAAATCCACTCCCCACAGCAACCCCAGAAAGGAGCAGGCTTTCCAGGGACATCAACTGAACACAGCACAAGATATAAGAAGATCAGACACAAGCCCTCACATTAAGACTATTTTAATGCCAAAATGTAAGTGTGGTGCTTGAAGTATGAGATTCAAATTTAGCAAACTAATAGTTTTTAAATGAAGCAAAGCACTGTATAGTTATGCTATTGGAGAGAGAGTTTCGATACTCACAAAAATCATTTAGTCATAAAACAAATGGATCTGAGATGTCAGTCAAAAAGCTAGAAACTATATGATGCTGGTCTTTGTTCTTGAATATTATCAGTATATTCCACCTGGAGCTCCACATGGAGATTTTTTGCAAATGTAGTCTTTGGGTTCTCCATTAAGATAGAGGACAAGGGTAGGTCTGACACACTTGGCTTATTAAGACATTTAGAAAACAGGCCACAGACTTAATGAAAATGGTATCTCCAAGACATTCTCCTTCCAGTAATATTAGTATATACACACACACACACACACACACACACACACACACACACACACTTCAGTGTTTATAGAGGAAGTGTTATGGGTCTTTGTTTCCAGTGGTGATTAGCAGTAGTGATCAAATGTCATAAGACTCTCCAGTGACCCCCATGCATAATACTTTCTGGGACCTTCTGTAGCAGTGAGAAATGGACCCATCTCTGAGAGCCCTGGACCTGGAAACTTAGGGTCATACAGACTTGGCCTCTAGTTCCACTACCCCAAGACTAGTTAAGCAACACAGAAACACATGGCTAACTGTTCTACACCTTCATGTCAGCCATAGTGCAAATAGCAATAGTCCCTCTTAGACTGACGATTCAGTGAGTGGGCAGGAACATTAGCGTGCTGCCTGGCATCTAAGGGACACATTTAACATTTGCTCTTTACCCTTGCTCCTACTCAAAGCAGCAACAGAGGTCCATGCAGAAGTTATAAACACATTTAAACCAACCTTCGAGCCCACTAACACTTTGTTTAAATCTCTCTGACAGGCTCTGGAACGCACCACCGCCCCGTGCAGTGCTCACACGTGGCCTCCAGATGTCAGTGTGAACTCAGCTGATTGAGGCAGTTACTCCAAACAACAGGAAGAGGCAAGGCTTCTTGCTTTCACGTTAAATCATACTGTAGAACACAATGACCATTCTTTGATTTTTTAAAAGACAGTAAGCATATTTCACTTTGGAAGAGGTTACATTATAAACAGTATGGACAATATGAAAACACGTGACTCTGGATTTCCCAGTCTGAGCTCGTTGAATACCTCTCCCACAGATGAAAACAAAATATGCTAAATTTTAAAAAGAAATAAAAATATTACTTATGTTATTGTGCTTCCAACTATGTTGACCCTCAAAAATCATTCAAGAGCATGAGAGACCGTGTCTGCCATTCTTTCCACACCATAACTGTGCAGCACGTATTTAGTCTCCTCTCCATTAGAATGCTTCCATATCTGTCAAAACTATGAAAGAATGAATTATTCTAAAAGGTGGTATAGGTGTTTCTATAGAAACAGCATGAGGGATTTTGCTCCAAGCGGCATTGGTATTCATTAAACAAATATTTAGTCTGCACCTAGTGTTCAATAAGCAAAATAGTGTGTTCGAGGATAATAAGAGCTACAGATCAAAGGGATGACGGAGAGGAGGAGGAAGGGGAAACATTAAAGAACAAATTTAATATGTGCTGTCTTCAGAAGAGATACTGGGCAAAGATGTGAAATGAAGCCTGTGCTGAGGGAACCATGGTGTGTATCAGCCTAGAGCACTCTGGGCAGAAGGCCCCACATAGGCAAAGATGTAGAGACATCAATAAAGCTAGTTATTGAACAAGCTTTTTCTCAGTCTCTCCCAGCCTATGGTGCCATTTTCTTCTTTTAACAGTATCTTTTAAGATTCACAGAACAACTTTAATTTTTAATGAGTACAAAGCATCATTCTTTCGTGGGTTACTCTTTGGATGGTGGTGAGTGTGTGGGAGGATCCTGTGTGTGAGTGTGGAAAACATGGAACATTACACGTGTTTACATGTCATCCTTGCTCACGGGCCATGCTAATGTCCCAGTCATGCCAATGTCAGCCTAGTGTCTGTGCTGCGGAAATGAGCACTTTGATCACCCACTGGAAGTGTTTTGCTTTGCATTTTACATTCTGGTCTAGTGTCCGTTCTGAATTTCTTTCTTTATCTCTTTGCATGGTCTTTGCTGTTGTTTGGTTTTGTGATTATTCATTTGTGCAGTATCCCACATGTTAAAGATATTCTGTATTGCCCTTTCATTGGATTGCCTTTGCTCTCCTGACCAGCAGGCTATAACTATGTGGGTCTATTTCTGAATTTTTCACTCTCTCCCTTGATCTAGTTGTCTATTCTTTTGTCAGCTACCTTGGTCGCGACAACTTTACAGTACATCTTTGAGTGTCAGGTTCTATTATTGTTACTACTATTACTGCTACTACTACTATTATTATTATTATTAGTTTTCCTGGAACTTTTGTTTTCCCATGAGGACTACAGAATAAAGCTATCAATGTCTGCAAACTAGCTTTGTGGGACTTGTGACTACAATAGCATTAAATCTGTAAGTCTCATGGTTCCAGAGTTGTGATTATTTTTAGCTTTACAATGGTGCAAACGTGATACACATTCAGCAAAACAATATACTGTAATTGTTTTTTTTTTTTTTTACTCTTTGCTCTTTTGGGGCCTACCACCCAGCTCCCAAATAAACACACTAAGACTTACTCTTACTTATGAATGTCCAGCCTTAGCTTGGCTTGTTTCTAGCCAGCTTTTCTTAAATTATCCCATCTCTTTTGCCTCTGAGATTTTATCTTTCTTTATTCTATATATCTTTCTTTCCTTCTTACTCTGTGGTTGGCTGAGTGGCTGGGTGACTGGCCCCTGGCATCCCCCTCTCCTCCTTTTTCTCCTTCCTCATCTTCTTCCTTCTCTTCTTTCTTATTCTCTCTGCCTGGCAGTCCCACCTATCCTTTCTCCTGCCTTGCTATGGACTGTTCAGCTCTTTATGAGACCAATCAGGTGTTTTAAACAGCCAAAGAAAACAGATTTACAGAGTTAAACAAATGCAACACATCTTTATCATTAAACATGTATTCCACAGCATAAAAGAATGTAACACACCTTTAACTAATATTCCACAACAATATACTTTGATTCTTGTTCTTTCCTGGGCTAGGAAATGAACCTGTAAAGTGGTAGCCACAGCTCCCAGCCGGCCATGTGATTACGAGGGCAAATAACCCACACTCCACAATGTATACACTGCACTGCTAAGCTATGGTGTTTGGTAGTTTAAGTGTATTAAATTATTTAATGCACCTCAGTTCGTGATAGCTTTAATTTATGATGCTTTTATTGGGATATAATCCCACTGCAAATCAAGGAACATCTGTAGCTGGAAAGAATTCCTCTCCCCTCCCCACCTGATGTTGAAGATCATACCCAGGCTCTAGAACAGCTTAGGCAAGCAAGCTTGTCTATCTCTGAGCTATATACCTCCCAGCCTTTGGTTTTCTTTAGATGGTCTCACTATGTACCTGAGGCTGGCCCTGAACCAATGATTCTTCTGCATGGTGTATTTATACATGTCAGCCACCATTTCTGGAATAAGAATGGCCACTTATCAATATTAACTCTTCCTACCGAGCACACAGAAATGGGCTAGCTCTCTGTCATAGGTCTTCCTTGATGTCTCTCCCCAGAGTCTGTTTTCCTTGTACAGACTTTGTACTACTTGTGTTGGGTTACAACTCAGACTTCAGGTACTTGTGCCTGTGTTTCCTACTATAATACAATCAATGCTATATTGAAATGCAGCTTTTGTTTTGCTTCAAGTGAAAGACTTTCTACCATCAAGATTTTCTTTCTTGACTCCTTTGTTCATATTATTGCTCCTCCCTCACTTTGATTGTACTCTAGGAGGTCAGCCCATTGGTTACAGATCTCTGAATCTGCTTCTATCTGTTTCTAGAAGAGGAGTCTAGTTTCTCTGGGATTGTGAATTGTAGACTGGTTTTCCTTTGCTTTACATCTGGTATTCACTTATGAGTGAGTACATACTATATTTGTCTTTCTGGATCTAGGTTACCTCACTCAGGATGGCTTTTTTTCTTCTAGTTCTGTCCATTTGCCTGCAAATTTAAAGATGTCATTGTTTCTTACCGTTGTGTAAATGTACCACATTTTCCTTTTCCATTCTTCAGTTGATAGGCATCTAGATTGTTTCCAGGTCCTTGATATTACAAATAATGCTTCTATGAACACAGTTGAGCAAGTGTCCCTGTGGTATTATTGAGCATCCTTTGGGTGTATGTCCAAGAGCAGTATTACTAGGTCTTGGGTAGACTGATTCCTAATTTTCTGAGGAACTACCATACTTATTTCCAAAGTGGCTGTACAAATTTGCACTCCCCCAGCAATGGAGAAGTGTTCCCCTGACTCCACATCTTCTCCAACATAAGCTGTCATCAGTGTTTTTGATCTTAGCTCTTCTGGCAGGTGTAAGATGGTTCTCAAAGTCATTTTGATTTGCATTTCCCTGATGACTAAAATGTCTTTCAGTCATTTGAGATTCTTCTGATGAAAATTCTCTGTTTAGATCTGTGTCCCATTTTTAATTGGATTATTTGGTATTTTAAATGTCTAGATTCTTGAGTTCTTTGAATATTTTGGAGATCAGCCTTCTGTCAGATGTGGGATTGGTGAACATCTTTTCTTGTTCTGTAGGCTGATGTTTTATCTTATTGACCATGTCCTTTGCCTTACAGAAGCTTCTCAGTTTCAGAAGGTCCCATTTACTCATTGTCAATCTCAGTGTCTGTGCTATTGTGTTATATTTAAAAAGTGGTTTCCTCTTCCAATGTGTTCTAGGCTACTTCCTACTTTCTCTTCTATCAGATTCAGTGTAACTGGATTTATGTTGAGGTCTTTGATGCACTTGGACTTGAGTTTTGTGCATGACGATAGATATGGTTCTATTTGCATTCTTCTACATATTGGCATCCAGTTATGCAAGCACCATCTATGTAGCATGTTTTCTTTTTTTCCATTGTACAATTTTGGCTTCTTTGTTAAAAATCATGTGTTCAAGATGTTTGGATTAACGTCAGGGTCTTCAATTAGATTTCATTGGTCTATGTGTCTGTTTGCATGCCAATACCAAGCTGTTGGCCTTCGAGGGTTTTTTTTTTTTTAATTGGGTTGATTGAGGTAGGAAGATCTACCCTGAATGTAGTTGTGACAGCAGAGGTCTCAGAGCTGGCCAAGTGTTGCTATGTATAATAGAAACAATTTTGCTGTTGAGTGTGTTAGGAGGCAATGACCAAGATATAGTGCCAAACACTGTGACATTTCTAAACTTTTTGAGTTCTGGGTGTTATCTTACCTTCATTAAAAGAATGACCGCAAACCCTAGAGAGTGACACCCAGGACTCTGAGGCCATCTGTGTTAATTCTAACTCTACAGCTCGTCATATTCATTTATTAACATCATTTCTCCAGATGATGGCATTGGGACAAGATCTCTGTCTGATGCCCATTGTGTGATAGCACAAAGGAGGGAACATTTTGCATGGCAGTCATGTCCACACAATGAAGAGTCTTGTAAACAAGCAACAAAGAGCCTTGAACTTAAAAATTAGAGAAAAGGCAGATGGTTCGTTGAGGAAAAAAATCACGACCAATGCAAACAATTGAACATTGGTTAGGGCAGAAATATCCTGATACATTTTAAAATACAACACCATATAACACACCCAATAAAACGATTCTGCTGAAAATAGCAACAATAAAGAAACCCTAGAGATCCATTTGGACACCATATACTGACTAGAAAGAATCGAGATTCATTAAAGGGACAAAAGGAAAGTACAAAGTCCCTGTGAAGCTGAACAGAAAGGAATGGAAGCCAAGGTTCAAGAGCTTTGTGACAGAGGACCCTGAATGCCAGGCTTGGTGGGGACCAATAAACAGAAATGCCTACCCCACAATTTTTCCAATGAAACTAGCTGTTTTACTTCATTTTTCCAATAAGATTTCCTGGTCCCATTGCTTTCAAAAAGTCAAGTACTATTCATGAGTATAGGTCTACTGTCATTTTCTGAAAGTTCTTTTCCTCTTTTGGAAACATGACAGCATTTAGCTACATGGAAAAGCCAAGACCAGGTTTTTCCTTGTGTAGCAAGAGGAGCCATGAACAAAGAGCAAGTATCTATGAGCCAGTGTGTATGGGTGAAGGCTGGGCCATATGGGATTATAGCCAACAAAGGAGGGGATCAAATAATTATGCATACTCAGTGATGGGAATAATAGCATTTGCTCTGTCTAATCCTTACCCTAACTCCCAGGTGAGAGCCAAGTAATTATTATCACAAATAATAAAGTAGAAAATCTTTACTATATGAAAGTAAAACATGCCTGCTGAGAGGGCAAACTGTTTAGTGAGGGTTACTGGGATCAGAGTGAAAAAACTTTCCAGGATTCTTTTTAGTCCTTCCTGATCCTCTGGGGGTCAATAAACAAACAACTCTGGTCCCCTGTACCTTATGTTAGAAGAATTATGTGGTAAATAAGAGAACACATGGAGATGCAGACTGGAGCTTAGTAACTTTGGGGACACTAGGATGTCTAACTTTGTTTTAGGTTTCAACTATTACATTTACATTTTTATTCTCTGATGATTTCGTGCATATACTTAATGCATTTAAATAATTTTTATCTTCCTAACCCCCATTATCTCCTTCCTACTCCCAATGAGTTGTCTCTCCACCATGTTCCCCTCATCTTTTCATGTCCTAATGTTGTTTATGTTGTTGTTGGTAGTGATGGTAGTTTCTAACTCACTGAGTTGCTTTGTATGAGCCTTGACCACTAACATCTTTGCTAGTTGTGATAAACTGAGCTAGTTTACTTTTTCTTTAATGCCAAAGTCTGTCCCATTCATTCTATAGGAAGTCTTTTGAGAGGTGTGAATTTGAAAAAGACTCTGGAGTCTGGTGGACTGTAAAACAAGTTCTAATTGGTCTTAGTAATAGAAGCCCGGAGTCCAACATAGGGGTAAAAAGCTGAAAGACCAGGGAGATGAAGGAACAAGCCACAGCCATATCTTACCTCACTAATTTCCCAGCTGAAAAGAGACCCGCCATCTCACTTCCTGTCTCTGCCTGGCCATCTCACTTCCTGTCTGTCTGTTAGCTAGTGGCAAGCTCCACCCTCTGATCTTCAGACATGCTTTATTTATACAAACAAGTTATCACCACAGTGGGGCTCTCTGTGACCTTCACAGGCAGCAGAGTGAGAAGCCTTGGGAAGAAAGAAGGCAATTTGGCACAATAGGACCCAGCAGCCAGTGTTGGTTCAAAGTTTGGGAATGTGATCCTGAGTGGTTTATCTGGAAAAAAAAGAAAACCTATTCCTTAACTTGTAAGAGTCAAGGTGACCCCACCACACACTTTGTAGGACATATTTAGTACAAGGTGAAGACAAGAGCAGATTTGGTGCTTTGTGAGGGTTTGCTCTCTCATTCATAGATGGATACACTAACTACATCTTCACATTGCTCTATGGCAGTCTCTTCCATTGGGCATTAACCCTGATAGTAAGGGCAGGGCCCTCATAAGCTAATTATGTCCAAAGATCTCTATCTTTTAACATGATCACCTTGATGACTGGCTGTCAACATGCCAATTTGGGGCAGTATGCTATTACTCAGAACAAGGTGACATTTAATTATATGTCATTTTCATGGCACTAAAGATTCTTCAGTGAAATCATTTTTTAGGTCATCACATTGATTTTTTAAATTGATTCTTTGTGGGTTTTACATCATCATGTATCCTAATCCCATCCATCTCTGTGTCCCTTCTTATCTGCTCTCTATCCTTGCTATCACCCTCAAAATAAAACAAATTAATAAAATTAACCAAACTAACATACAAAAAAAAATCTTGTCATGGAAGCTGTGGTGTGACACAGTAAGTCACACAGTATGCCCGTTAGTTCATACATGTTTGCTCGTAAGTGATCATTGCAAAGAGTCATTGGTCCAATTTGAGGCCTCTGATTTCTGCTACAATATTGATACTGGACCCTCGCTAGGACTCTTCTTGGATATCCTGTTGTTGTCCTAGATCCTGCAGCTTTGGATCCGCAGGTCTAGCCCCTTCACATGCTCCAGCAGTTCATAAATGTGGTGGATATTGAGTGGACCAACTCATAACTCTGGTTCTGGACCTGGGTGAGAACCCTGGGTAGCTGGGTCGGTCAGCCTACCTCTTTCCTTCATTGACACCTCCAGGGTGAACTCTCCAGCATTGCTCTGGCTAGCTCACCCACTGCAGCAGGCAGCAAGGAGCAGGCCAGCTCTCCCACTCTCATGACCTCAGGGCCAGCTCACCCATCCTCCACAGGCAGCAAGGGGCGGGGAACAGGGGAGGACATCTCTCTCTCTCAGCCATTGAGCCATATCATTGAAATAATTTTTAAAGGTGCATTGTGTGGATAAGCCAAAAGTCATTCTTTATTGTGATTATTTAAAGGATTGTTAGTTTTCCTAGTTTATGAATAAAACTATAACACAAACCGGCACACAAATTTTTATGGCTGTGTTTATCATTGAGATTTGTTGACCTAAGGAAATATTGCCTTTTCTTGTTGAACTTTTATCAGACATTTATTCAAAGAACTAAAACAAATTTTAAAGTAACAATTAAAATTCTGCCCCTTAGTTGTTTTTCTGTGTTGTGCTGTCTTGTGAGTTCTGGGATACTTAGTAGTAGTCTTGACAAATACCCACTATATCAACTGCCCTATTAATCGATGCCCTAATGTACTGGGTAGTTTTGTGTGTCAACTTGACACAAGTTAGAGTCATCAGAGGAAGGAGCCTCAGCTGAGGAAATGTCTCAGTGAGAACCAGGCATTTTCTCATTTAGTGATCAATGCAGCAGCCCATGGTGCCATCTCTGGGCTGCTGGTCCTGGGTTCTATAAAAAGGTAGACTGAGGAATCCATGGGAAGCAAGCCAGTAAGCAGCTCCCCTCCATGTCCTCTGCATCAGCTCCTGCCTCCAGGATACTGCCTTGTTTGAGTTTCTGTCCTGACTTCCTTCAGTGATGAACAGCAATGCTGAAGTGTAGACCAAATAAACCCTTTCCTCCACAACTTTCCTTTAGATCATGGAGTTTCACTGCAGCAACAGAAACCATAGCTAAGACACCTAGTCTATTCAGAATAGTCAGGAAATGGAATCAGCTTAGACAGCATCAGCAGATGAAAGAGTGTGTGTGGACGTGCACAACAGAGTTCTATTCAGCTGTAAAGAAAAATGGATTACGAAATTTTCAGGAAAATGGATGAATCTGGAATTACATTAAGGGAGGTAACTCAGGAAAACAAATACCACATGTTCTCGCTCACATACAGCTCCTAGATTTTGTGATTTGTGTCTCTTTTTCCCTACCTTTGGAGCTGGGAACTGAACAAAGGGTCTCGTGCTTGGTGGGTGATCATTCTACTGAGCTAAACTCCCAACTCCAGATCCTAGCTTTGTGTGTGTGTGTGTGTGTGTGTGTGTGTGTGTGTGTGTGTGTGTGTGTGTGTGTGTGTTAGAGTGCAAGTATAAGTCATGAAACTAGAAAGGGGATCATGAGAGAAGAAAAGAAAGTACTAAGGAAGCAGGGGAAAGGTCTTGAACATGTAGTATAAAAACAGACAAGAGCTGTTGGGGGTGTTAGAGCAAAAGAGTGGGGAGTGGAGGTGGAGAAGAACAGGAAAGTGGATCAATGAAAGCATAATTACATTTGAAAATGACATAATGAAACCCAATACATTAAAAAATAAAAATACTAAAAAAATAGGTATTATCTGGGGCCTCAAACCCACCACTACTCCTTATTCTCTCAGGCTGAATATATAAATAGATACTGGATGGATACTATACATGGAAAGACAATGACCTTCTGCAGCAGTCAGCTTGGAAAGCCAAACCAAAAGGTTCTCAACAGTCTCCCCAGGATGACTAGGGCTCTATCAGTAACTTTCCACTTCTCTCCTATTTGCCCCAGCTTCTTCTAACTCAGGACCAACCTGAGCAAGACAAGTTGGCTCTCAGAAAGTAATCACATAGCTCCCACTTAGCTTGCCATCAGCTCTTTGATGCCAAAGCCCTCTCCGCCAGCATATGTGAAGCCTCCCTGTTTCTTCACTGCCAAGCTTCTCTGCTTCCCTTGCCAGCCTCAGCATCTCTGCTCAGTGGTTAGTGACTTCTTGGCTATGCAGCAAGTCTTGACAAAACAGTCTCCATATGTTCCCTTTAGAGCTGTCTTCATTTATTTCCACAGCTCTTATTGGTTGGGCAAGAGGTTTATTTTATTAGTGGAAACAAACAAGAATGTATCATCTGGTATTCAGGTTTTAGATTCAGACATTTGGGGAGTTGTTTGGGAAAGGCAGCTACTTGGTACCTGGAGATGTCTGGGTCTCTTGGAAAGCTACAGTCCCCTCTGGGATTGAGATGAGGGATACAAGAGGCCCTCACAGAAGAGCAGATCACACAGTTCCTGCTGGTTTGGTATCCAGGAAACCTGGAATTAATTTAAAAGGACACTGTTAGACAAATTTTCTTGAAGCACTAAATCCAATGCCCTTTTGTCAAAGTTGGGCAAGGGAGAGCAGAACAGGTTCCAATAGCCCTTCAAGAACATGCCCAATGACCTAGCCCCTACCTGCTAGCACCACTTCTCAAAGGTTCTGCCACTTCCCTCTTTGCTGAGGACAAAGTCTTTAACATGCAGGTCTTTGGGGGACACTCTAGATCAAATGCTAGCACGGAACACACCATCAAGTATCACACATCACCACTGCTGACCGGGAACCCACTTCTCTGGTAATGAAATGCGACAGTGGAAAGACTGTTGTGGGAGATGAGTGTTCTCTGTATCCTTTACTCAGAAGCAGCTGGCTAATAATAACCAGTGAAAGACCAAATGATGCCACTAGCAGCACACACTCTGCAAACTCAGGATGTTATCCTACCAATGTAGCATGTGCACTTTCTTTCGGGAGCTAAAGACTACCCTTAAGGAATGGTAATGGCATTTCTCATTATTAAGGGGAAGGATCTACCCATGAAATATTTTATATTCCAAAGGAGGAAGGTGTCCTCTAGAGGACAAAAGAATGGTTCCAGTCAACAGAAAGTAGAGACATTGAGCTGGTAGTTATGGGACCCACATTTCATCATGATAAAGGGAAGAGACAGGCATCATGGTGTAGTTTTATACAACAGTTCATGACCGCCAGAGAAGTGTGGTTAGTGCTTCATGATGGGGGCACTAGGTTTGCAGAGTCCCTGCAATGGCCAGTAGTGATCATAGGACACAATTTTCTAGTTGGTGCTGGTCATATCTGTTGAGTCCAGCATGCCCACTTCTCTCAGCCTCTTCATTCCTTCCTTGACCTTCCCCTCAGATCTGCTGGGCCAACTCAGACACTTCCATTTCCCTCTGTGTGTGTCACATTTTGCTCATGTGTTGAAGTGCCACCCCAATTGCACACTTATTATTTTCCCTGGATTCCTTTTATGTTTTGTTCAGCCCCATGTCATATAAGTGTCACAACGCCAACAAGTTCTTGCATGTCCAGTTTTATATCATCCACAACTTGATCAAATACCCTCAAGCTCTTCTTCCAGATATAGACCAATGAGCTTGTGTAATTGTGTAGTTCCTACTCACAGTGGCTTCAGGGAAGTGAAAGAAACCAACAGCTTTGTTATAAAATGTGTTTTCTTACTACTTAGACACAAGATGCTCCCTGACAGTTTTTCAGAGACTTAACTCTGGTCATTGACCTGGCAGCTAGGAAAGGTACTCTACTTTTGAGTAGAGTACCTATTCCTTGTAGACAGGAAGAAGTTTCTGTGGCATTCTAGCATAGTACATATGCTTGCTCTTCCTAGGGAAAGTTGAATGCCTCACCAGACCAGGGAGTACAATGGTGGAGAGACTGTCAACATCCTTAGGAGTGTGCATCTAGATACTCTACCCTGTGCTCTGGAATGCTCTCTGAGACACTAGCTTTTGCATGATCTACTTGCCTGACAGAGCACTCCAGCTCCCTATAGCACACTACTGAGTTCTAAGTTTTTGCCTCTTGCTCAAATATTCCTAGCAAGGGTTCTCATAATCTACACAGAGATCCTTCGGCTCTTATATTAACTCATTAATTGTGACACACAAATATCTGTTGTCTATGTACCTATATGGATTTTTGGCATCTATACCCAAAGCTATATTTAAGTAGATATTCAAACAATTCATACTTAGAATCTTTTAAAAGATCACATTGAACAATGCCAAAGGTTAACTTTCCTAATTTTTTTCAGCAGGCTTCTGGTACCAACAAATCCTTCAGTCATTTTTTAGTTAATGTACCATTTGACAAAAGTAACAAAAATACTGAAAACGAAATCAAGAAAATAGTCTTATACACAATGGCTTCAGGAAAAGCTAAGAATAAACTCAACTAGGGAGTGAAAGACACCAACAATGAATATTAGAACACTGAAAACATAAAGAAGACATTAGAAAACATAAGGCTATCTCAGGGTCAGCAGACTTAATAATGTGAAAATTATCAAAAGTGAGCTATTAATTCAAAGCAATCCCTATCAAAATTTTAATGACATTCTTCACAAAAATAGAAAAAAGGTTCCTAAAACTCATATGGAAGCAGAAAGGACTTTGGATAGTCAAAGTAACACTGAGGAAAAAGAACAATGGTGTAATTATCAACATACCTGATTTCAAGCTGCACTACATATCCATAGCAACAAAAATAGCATGGAACTGGCACAAAACAGACAAGTAGGCCAAAAGAAGGAACGACAAACACCTACATGGCCACAGCCACTAGTTTTTGACAAAGACACCAAAAATATACATGAGAGAAAACCAGGCTCTTCAGTAAAAACCAGGATATCCACTTAAAGAAGAATAAATGTACAACCCTATTGTACAAAAATCAATTCAAAGCAGGCCAAAGACCCTAATGAATGACTCGAAATTCGGAATCTGTGTTAGAAAAATGAGGGAAATTTCTCCAAGGTATGGGCAGAAATACCCAAGGACTTTCTGAATAGGAAAGGACTTTCTGAATAGGATTCCAATAACTTGGGAAATAAAACCAGGAACTGAAAAATGGGATAGGTTGAAATTAAAAGGCTTCCACACAACAAAGGAATGGTAGAATACCCTCGCTAGCTATACATGCAAGAGAAGACTAATATCTAGAAGATAAAAAGAACTAAAAAAACCAGATACCAAAACTGGAAAAGAAAAAGAAAAAAACAGATGTCAATCAACAAATGGGCTAATAAGGGGGCTGGAGAGATGACTCAGAAGTTAAGAGCACTTACTATTCATACAGAGTTCTCAGCCTCCACACAGTGAGTCACAATCATCCATAACTCCCATTACAAGAGATATGATACCCTCTCTGGCCTCCACAGGCAGAAGAGGTGCAAGTGGGACATAGACAGGCAAAACATTCATCCATAAAATAAAAATAACCCTTTTTTAAAGATAAAAATAAATGGGCTAATATAAGACAGTTCTCAAAAGACAAAGTATATATTGCCCTTAATCATAAAAAATTGTCCAATATTCTTAGCTATCAGATAAATTCAAATTAAAACCACATTGAAATTCCATCTTATCCCAATAAGGATGGTTATTATTAAGACATCATTAAGCAATGCTGGTGAGAATCCTCATGTACTTACAGCAGGATAGTAAATTAGCTCAACCACTATGGCAATTGGTATGGAGATTGCTCAAAACCTAAAACAAGAACTACCATATGACCCAGCAGTACCACTCACCGGTATACACCTGAAGGACTCCAAGTCATTATACCAAGAGACACCTGCACACTCATAATCACAATAGACAAATTATATTATTTAGCCAAGTATCAGTTGACAGAGACATGGATAAAGAAAGTGATATAGATGTATACATATATATACACATAGTGGTGTTTTATGTAACTATAAAAAATAATGAAATTATATTGATGCCTGGAAAGTTGATATAGCTGGAGATCATCACACTAAAGAAGATCACCCAGGTTCAGAAAGACAATTATCATGTTTTCTTTCATTCTTGGAGTCTATATTTTATATAGGTACAAAAAATCATAAAATCATCTCCATCTATACAGATAAATATATGCATAAAACATGAAGGCAGAAATAAAATTGTTTAGGGGACAGAAACAGATTAGTATGTGGAGGGAGAAAGGACAAAGGGGAGGGTATCAGGGCACAAATATGGTCAAAGTACATGACATTCTTAAAAGAAAATGCCTTTATGTAACACATCACTATGTATAATAAAATACACCATTAAATCAACATATATATATATATATATATATTTTGTTTGATAGATCTAAATTGCATAAAAATTTAGGAAACATTAGACAATTAACAGCAGTATGCACAAGAAATAGATAGCAATGAAAACAACCTCAGAGATTTATGTAAATGTATATGCCAAGCTTTACTGAAGTGCATGATAGGGAAAAATGGAACACAGCTTTCAAAATATGGTATGCACATGTTAGTATGAATCCAGACAGGGTGCAGCCCATGGTGGGGATGGTTGAAAAGCAAAGCTGAGATTTGTATTAAATAAACTTCCAAATGCTAATGCAAATGGAAATTAAGGCCTTCCAATCTAATGGAACCCACATAAAAGGCTTATGGAGAAGCAACAGATCAATTTCCTCTTCCTTCGTCCTAGTTGGAGGCGTTCAGAAGGGCCTGTGAAAACTCTCTATGGTTTTGATTGACAAAGCGTTGTTTCTTAAGGTCTTGCCTTTCTCTTCAGCCTTTCTTTCAGCTGTTAGAAGTCAGCTCCCACATTAGATAGAAGGACAGTCCAGGCAAGGCCATGTGGATCCAAACTGATACCACAATTGAGTGAATTAAGTGCTCATTGTCTTTCACAGGATTTGAAACAAGAGGTAGGAAGCAAATGACATGAAATAATTAGATGGTAACTTTGCCATATACCATTTTCTTTCCATTCCCTGATACCTAGAAACACATTTTTATCCTTTAGAATCAGATTCTACAATCCAAAATTGAATCATATTTAGAAGGATACATTCTTTTGGAAAAATATAATTTAAATGCAAATGTTAAGATTATCTCTATGTCCTTAAAAACATCTAGAGGTTGAACAAATCTTTTGCTTTCTGAAAATTATTATTTTGAAAAACCACATAACTATACTATTTTTTCTTTCAGTGCTGGGGGTTGTACCCATGGCTTTTCATTAATTAGGTCATTTATTTGTCATCACAATTTTTAAAAAGTCTTTAAAACAAAGAAAGGAAAGCTTTTCTCACCAGCAAAGGAGAATCTCCAACCCTGATGAGTCATGGGAGCCCCACCGTTTATCCTAGGAGCTGAGTGTAATGGACCATGGGCTCCTTCTGAGGTAGCAGAGTAGGAACAAAAATAAATGAGAAGATTTGGTAGACAGATAACTTCAATTAAAGTTTCTTTTTAAAAATGTCCTTGTGTTTTATTTATATGGGCTCTGTCATTGTCCCCACACAGGCCTGCGTCTACCTTCATGTATAGCACACAGCAAAGTCTTCCAGAAGAAGAAAGCAGGGTTTAAAAACAAGATTTTCAGCAACAATCATCAAAAGTCAGGCATGCTGAGAGACAAAACCATCTAGTCAAAAATCATAAGAAATAAGAAATAATAATCCCAAGGTATTGCAGATATTAGCACTAAGAAGCAAGAATCTGAACAATTGTGACTATTGTATTTTAAAATGTAAGATAATATGGAAATAGATGAAGAGATGGAAAGCATTTCACCAGGGAACTAAAATTCACCCAAAAGAAGGTTGTATAGACCTCTTAGATCTAAGAAGTACAACTGAATGTACAATGCTAAATTTCAGTAAATAGAAGTTATAAGCCAGGTGACAACTCCAATTTATTTATTTATTTATTTTGGTTTTTCGAGACAGGGTTTCTCTGTGTTGCTTTGGAGCCTGTCCTGGCACTCGCTCTGGAGACCAGGCTGGCCTCGAACTCACAGAGATCCACCTGCCTCTGCCTCCCGAGTGCTGGGATTAAAGGTGTGCGCCACCAATGCCTGGCTGACAACTCCAATTTAAAAAATCCCAAGTGAAACCTAAAGATATAAACAAAATCATAGAAAAGCACATTAGTAACATTTGGAATCTGGGAACCTGAGGTAGCAAGAAGTCTGAGTTGGGGGAGAGCAAGGAAAGAGATATCTTGATAGAGGAAGCCATTATGGGGTTAGGGAAAAACCTGGTGCTAGAGAAATTCTCAGGAATCCCAGCTAAGACTCCTAGCAATAGTGGAGAGGGTATCTGACAGGCCTTCTCCTTTAATCAGATTAGTGACCACCCTAATTGTCATCATAGGACCTACATCCAGTAACTGATGGAAGCAGACACAGTGACCCACAGCCAAGCCCTGGGCTGAGATCCTGCAGTTCAGTTGAAGACAGGGAGGAGAGATCATATGAGCAGGAGCCGGGTCAAGAGCAGGATGGGAAAAACCACAGTGACAGCTGACCCAAGCTACTCACAGACTATGGACTGACAGCTGGGGAACCTGCATGGGAGCAAACTAGACCCTCTGAATGTGGGTGACAGCTATGTGACTTCATCTGTTGAAGCAGGCTGCTGCTGGTAGTGGCACCAGGCCTGCTAACCCAGGTGCATGAACTGTTTTTTTGTTTGTTTGTTTTTTGTTTTGTTTTGTTTTGATTTGTTTTGTTTTTGAGTCCACTCCCTATGGTGGAATACCTTGATCAGCCTTGATATAGGGGGCAGGGGCTTGGTCCTGCCTCAATTTGGTGTGACAGACTTTTTTGACTCCCCAAGGAAGTCAAAAACTCTGAGGAGTGGGTGAAGGGGTGAAAAGGGGAGGCAATGGGGTGGGAGAAGGGGAAGGAGGGGAACTGTGGTTAGTATGTAAAATGAAAAATAACTTTTTAAATAAAAAAGTAGTTTAAAGGGGCTGGAGAGATGGCTCAGAGGTTAAGAGCACCAGCTGCTCTTCCTGAGGTCCTGAGTTCAATTCCCAGCAACCACATGGTGGCTCACAACCATCTGTAATGAGATCTGGTGCCCTCTTCTGGCCTGCAGGCATACAAGCAGGCAGAACAATGCAAAATAAATAATTTTTTTTTTTAAAAAAAGTAGGTTAAAAAAAAAAAAAAAGAAACATTTGGAATCCAAACAGGAAGCCTAATGTCCTTCTCACTTGTCACTGGAATTCTGGAGACGTAGCAGAGAGAACAAAGAGGAAGGAAGCTATATTAAAAGGAGTAGCTGGGAATGTCTCAGTGTGGTTGAAAGAGTTCAACCCAAGAATCTCTGCGACCTTCAAGCAGAATAACTATAATGCAAACTGCATTAGAGTAGTTAATAGTTAAGTTAGTATAATAAAAATGAATAGAAAAGGATAAACGCAAACAGAGGGGGAAAATCCCTATATCAAAAGATCAACAATAACACAGACAGTTGACTTATGATTGGAAGTGTCAGAAGCCTGGCATAAAGTAAAATATTGAAAGAAAAGAATGAGCAATTTAGTAGACTATACCATAAATGGTTTATGGGCTTTCTTTGTGTGAGTAATGCAGGGAGTTGAACCTGGACCTCATGATTGCTAGGCAATCATTACCACTGAGTTACATAAGCATTACTAGGTCTTAAGAGGCATTCATTGAATAATGTCTTGGGTTGACGGACCACATATAACGATTACAATAGAGATGAGACTTCCTTCTGCAGCATGACATCAATGTTACACAAGGCATTACTTATGTTTGTGGCAGTACCTGTGTAAACAAAATTATTGCCTTGATAGTCATATAAAAGTCTATCTCATATTATGATATACCACATATAACTTAATAATGACAATAAGCAACTAAATGTTATGGAATATGCATTTATCACAATTTTATCATTATCTTAGAATGTATTCTACTTATAAAATATTCCCTGTAAGGACAGTATGCAGTATGCTGCATCAGCTTCATAGTCCCATACTTTCAGCATTTCTTCTTTTTTATTTGTTTATTTATTGTGTGTGTGTGGGGGGGGAAGAGCCACAGCACACATGTGGAAGTCAGAGGACAATTTGTGGGAGTTGGTTTCTCTTCCCATCTTGTGGGTTTTAGGGATCAAACACAGGTCCTCAGACTTGGTAGCAAATGATTTTTCCTCTAAGTCAGTGGTTCTCAACCTGTGGGTCATGACCATCAGGAAACACATGTTGCTGATAGTCTTGGGAACCTCCAACCATAAATTAATTTTCCTTGCTGCTGTATAACTGTAATTTTGCTACCGAGTGGTGTCTCAGTTCCTAAGATCAGAGAAAATATGTGTTTTCCAATGGCCATGACCTACAGGTTGAGAACAGATGATTTAAATCATTTTGTGAGCCATGTTCTCTTCACTTAATTGCAGGAAGACAACCTCAAGGGACTGGCTATACCATCTAGGTGTGTGTAACTGTATCCCATGATGCTCACATACCAGAGAAATCAGCTAAGAACATGCCTCTTAGCGTTATTCTACTCTTAAGCATCATACGGCTGTAGCTTAAAAAGAATTATACTTTATCCTAAGCTTTGATCAGTGATCACTACGGTAGGAGGCAAGGTAGATGTATATAGTGTGGAAATATGAACACAAAGAAAACAGACTTAAAGGGGATTTCACCTTTATCTTTTCTTCCAAAGAACTCTGTTAATGTTTCTATGAATCCTTTACATCTTGCTTCAATCTATTTCAAAATCACTGTAACTCACATAGCGTATAGTTTCCAAAAGCAATGTACTTATACTGGTGAATACGTAATACATTCCTTCCATGAAAGTCCAGTTTTCTGAGGACATGAAAACAATGGTGATAATGGCATGAAATTGTCCCTCTCACAATAAAAAAAATAGTCTTCCAAGAGAATCTTTTTTCCAAAATATATTTGGAAAAGAAATGCAATGTTATTGGTTACAGCATAAACCAGGAACATTAAGACAAATCATTGTATATCCAAATAGCAGAGAGGTTTTTTTTTTTTTTTTTTTTTTTTTTTTTTTCCTTCACTGCTCACAGGGATTCTCCCTTGGGATGATTTTGTCACTGGGTATATGTCCAGGCTTTATCACTTTGTCATCCTGTGCTGTCATTTATTTCTCTTCTTGTTCTTTTCTATTTCTTATAGTCTATGGGAATAGTGTGGTTGACATTGTCATCTACAAAGTACATGCCTGAGAACCAGGCAATTAAGAAATATCAAAAAAGTCATTGAACATTTCTTTGTTTCTCAGCCACTTGAGATTTCTCTATTGAGAATTCTGTTTATATCTGTATCCCACTTTTAATCAGATTATTTGGTTTTTTTCTTGAGTTCTTTATATATTTTGGATATTAGCCCTCTATTAGATGTGGAGTTGCTTAAACTCTTTTCCCATTCTGCATGCTGCCATTTTGACCTATTGACTATGTGCTTTGCCTTACACAAATGTTTTAGTTTCATAGGGTTCTATTTATTAATTGTCAATCTTAGTGACTACACTATCAGTGTTCTGTTTGGAAAGCTGTCTCAGGGAAATGCAAAACAAAACTATTTTGAGATTCCATCTTACATGTGTCAGAATGGCTAATACCAAAAACACAAATGACAGCTCATAGTGACAAGGACGTGGAGCAAGGGAACACTCTTCTATTGCTGGTGCAAACTTGTACAGCCACTATGAAAATTAATATGGTGTTCTCTCAGAAAATTGGGAATTGGTCTACCTCAAGACCCAGATATAGCACACCTGGGCATATATCCAAAGGATGCTCCATCCTACCACAAGGAAACTATGCTCTGAAAGACTCTGGCCCAACATAAATTGATTCTATCAAATCTTGGATTCTCACCATGCTCTGCTGTTCCCCATGAACACTGGGAAGGAAGCCCCTTCTTTAGCTTCAATTGTAAGAGATGAAAGAGCTTGTTGAAGAATATAATGCAAGTTAGTGATTTATCTGTAGTGACTATAATAAAGTATAATATCCCTAGTGTATATAAAAAGAAAGTCTTGGGACCAGGAAGTGGTGGTACATGCCTTTAATCCCAGCACTTGGGAGGCAGAGGCAGGTGGATCTCTATGAGTTTGAGACCAGCCTGGTCTACAAGAGCTAGTTCCAGGACGGCCTCCAAAGCCACAGAGAAATCCAGTCTTGAAAAATGAAAAATAAAAAATAAAAAAGAAAGTCTTATTAATTTTTCAGTAGACTACACATGGTTCAACTTGATATTTACAAGGGCCTGGTCCTTGGTTAATCCTAGTATTGCCACCGGTGATCTTGGCCAAGCTACCCTGTCTTTAACATTTTGTCAAACAAAAGACTCACTAAATGACTTCTAGAAATACTTCAAAATCATGAACAAATCATCATCGTTCATCCTATAAAATGTTAGATAGTTAGAGGAGGCCGAATATGAAGGGAAATAAGTGACCTTTTGGACATTAAGCTTTCCTTTATTGGGAAAAATAACTTCTGGGATCCCATTCTAAATAATTATTACCTAATATAAATTTCTCACAGGGATTGAGCTTCATCATCTAGAATGAAGAAACTGTGCAATATGACCCAGGACATTCAGGAAATAAACCAAACTGTCACTGAGAAGGGCAGCAGACTTAGTCCTAGTAAAATGGCTAATTCTAGACCGAAGGGATATTAAAAACAAATATCATATTCATAAAAATTAATTATCTTCCAGAAGAAAACTCAAGTAATTAAATGAATATAGCAAAACCAAGCACAACAAAATATAAACTATGCAATGCTAATTATCTAATTTTAAAATTGATTTATTTTTATTTGATCTGTATGAATATTTTGTCTAGTTGTACATGCCCATGGAAGCCAAAAGAAAGCTTCAGATTCCCTGGAACTAGATTTACAAACTGTTGTGAGCTACCATATAGGTGTTAGGAACTGAATCCAGATTTTCTACAAGAGTAGCCCGGGTTCATAAATGCTGAGCCATTTCTCTAGCCACTCCTTATCCACTTCTTCCTTTCTTTTTAAAACTTTACTAGATACACAAAGAAACAGAAAGACATAACTCATGACCAGGAGAAAATTTGTCATTATAAACAAACACATAAGTAACAAAATGGTGGGATTAAGTGACAAGGTACCTTAAGGGAATATTATAACTGCTCTCAAAGGTATAAGGAAGTATCAGATAATAAAAGAAATGGAATGCTTAAAATCCTAATGGAAAACATAGACATAAAAAAGAAAATATCTAAAAAAATGCTTCACTAGAGTGGTAAACTTAAATATATAGCAGAAATGTCATCAAACTGATAAATATGCATAAATCAGTTTCAGTGACTCAATGCATAGTATGCTTATTAGGACTAGTGCCAGTAGAGCAATGACTCAAAAAACCTAATTCTGAAAAAAAAAAGGAAAAATAATGATTGACAATTTCCCAATTTTATTGTAACTATGAACCACAGTTGCAATAAACTCAGCCAATCACAAGCATATACATAGACACACAGTGTCATAAACACAACAAAACACATCATCATGATCATATTGGTGAAGATTCATGATCTACACTGTAGCCAGAGGGCCAAGATGAAGCATGAGAAGAGCAGCCCACACAGCAGACTTCATAGCAGCCGTATACCCCAGAAGACAAAGGAACCGCATTTTAATATTCCAGACTAGAATTACATAATGGTAACATCCTTCCAAGAACAAACTAAGAATGCTCGTTACCACTGGAGGGTTTTGTGGCTTTGGAGTTCTTCATTTACTGTGTATTTTTGGATTCACTCCTTGTTATTGTTTATATCTTAAATGTCTGCCAAAGGTCGTGGGGTGACTGTTTGGCCACCAGCCTGTGGTTCTACTGTGAGCAGTGAAGGGTGCTTTAAGAAGTGAGGTCAGGGGCAGGGACGGGTGCTCAGTAGAGGAATACTTGCCCAAGCATGCACATGGCCCTGGATTTGATCCTCACTAACACCGGAAGGAAGCAGGGGAAGGAAGGAGGGAGAGATTGAGGGAGCAGGGGGCAGAATGCTAGGGGATGCTGGCACTCCTGGCCCTCCTCCAGCTCTTTGCTTCCCAGCAACTACAAGGTAAGCACCTTGCCTCCACCACAAGTCCCTACTGTGACTCTCTCTGTCTTGCCAGAGCTACAAGGTCGAACAACTATCAACAGAGACCTTTGAAATGATGTGCCTTTTCTCCTTTTAAGTCTTTTAGTTCATCATAGTATTCATTTTATCACAGCAAAGAAAATGTTACATAATGCTGTCCATTTTGAATATGCCAACAATATAAACATATAATTGTTTCAATAAGTAAGATTCCCATGTTGCAAACAACTTTGATACTTCACTCGCATGATTTAGCAAAATTAACTTGAAATGTACTGTGTGAATCAGAGTAAACACTTGTCTGTATGCACTTATGTGCATAAGGTTCTCAGCATAATCGGTCTTGGGAAAGTACACAGGGAAATCACATTTGAGATAGTGAGATTGGTTAAAGAGGACCACAGTGAGTTCCATAGAAATGTGGGACCATGGGAACTCTGGCATCCTGTTGACAGTAGTGTCAGTTTTTACAACCACCTGGGAATATCATTGTCCAGATTCAATATATGTGTATGTTTTCACATATATCAATTCCATGTCCACACCTTTGTCAAGAAGAAATCAAAGCATATTTACAGACAGAAACCCTAAAAATATTTGTAAAGGCTTCATGTAAGATAGTCCAGACCCAGATTCATACACATGTGAGTACCTGGAAAAAACACAGATATCACTATATATTGTTCTGGAACAGTTAGCTACCTTTATAGAAACTATGAAATTAGAAACTGCTTCCCATGTTACACACATGCACACACACACACAAAAGCACATGTGTATAAGTATACACACACCCGTTCCAGATGGATTGATGATGTAAGTACGCAAACTGTACGCAAACATCCAAACTGTAAAACTTTTCGAAGGTTTAAGTAACTACCATGTGATAGAGTTTAAGTTGAGGTCCAAGAACTTAGAGCATGCTGATACCTGAACTAAGAGAGATAAAATATAGTACCTGCTAATTTGTATCATTTCAGGAATCCTTTCTAATTTCTTACAGAACATTATAAAAGAAATCAAGAGTGACTTTACTTATACTCTGCATCTGTCCCTTCTCTGGCTTTACTCTCCCTCTTGTCATTTGTCCCTTTGCCCTGTCTTCCCCGTTCATGTCCTCCGGGTCTGGCCCACTGTTGGAATGAACTGTTTGGTCATCTCATGGAACGTCACTGACTAGCTTCACCATGCAGACAGCAAGCCTGATGATACTGAAAATCCCCAGACTTTGACTCTTATCTACAGAGAGAGCTCAAATTTTCTTGGACCATCTTAGAATGTCTTTTGCTTTTTTGTTTGTTTGTTTTTCAGAAAATGCATTTCATACCAACTGCCCACAGTCTCTGCTCCACTTCAAAGTTTCTCCCAAGGCTTGAAATATTGTTGCCCCAGTGGGAGGTAAAATAAGAAAGCAAACGGTAGGATGCCCTTCTGAACTTTGGTGGTTTTCTGTTTTAAATAAGACTAGCATCAGGGTTAGAAGAATTCAAATCAATACCACTTTCTCCGGAGATGCCAGATGCAACAAGACAAAATAAAATCCCCAAATGCCATGCAGACTGTTAACCTCTAGATAGCTATACAAAAGAAAAGCGAGCCCCAAGCAGTCACAGAAGCACAAAACCAATTACTCACGAGCATCCACTTCCTTATTCATGGGAAATGACAGATTGTGCTTTTGCAGAGATAGGGAAGTATGTGAGGGTCAAAGCTGGCCAAAGAAGCCCTTTCCTCAGCATCCTTAGAGCCAACGCCAACTTATTACAGAAGTATACATGGGCTGAAGTCCCACAAACACTGGCACTCACTGTTTTTGCTTCTCTGACAAGATGCTCTTCCATCAGTCAAACTTCCTGGTGACAGTTGTGTAAACTTGGACATAGTTAGACATCCAGGCTGGCCTTTAGATCCTTTGTCTGCAAAGTGTAGACACTAATAGCTACTTAATGAAATTATGAGAAAGATTAAATGAGCTTCATACACTGAAATGAGATCTAGCAAGGAGAAAACACCCAGCAGGTCCCAGCCAGCAGCCAGAGGAGCACAGTGTAATAGTGACAGTAGGAGCAGAGAAGGAGGGGCTCTTACTCCACCCTCTGCAAGCTGTCCTGTACCCTACAGAGCAAGGGGCAGAAGTTACTAACACAGCCAGATTCTAACCCTAAGAACAAGTCATTCATCTGCTTCATGTGACTCTGTAACAAAGCTCGGGGACAAAGAGTCTAACGCCTGCCCACAGCCTCCTCCACTCTCCAGAAGAGGGAGTATCTCAGAAGCACTTGGGTGGATTCCCCTCCCCAGTGGGGTTTTCAGAATGAAGATGATGGTCATGTGTTTCACATGTAGCATTAAAAATTCCAAGAAATGCTAACAAGAACCAGCATATTCTTTTTGTTTGTTAAGGATGTTTAACAGCATGTACTTTATTCTCAACACATAGAGGGAAAAGGTTGATGTTCTCAAAGATACTGTAGATTCTTTCCAGTGTGTGTGTGTGTGTGTGTGTGTGTGTGTGTGTGTGTGTGTGTGTGTGTGTGTGTGTGTGTGTGTTCAGGGCTGACCATTTGGTATTTGATAACCAGTTGGTGAGCTTTTCCCTATGAGAGACAATCTCTCCTGCTCTTGATATTTCTTAGTTGTCTGTAGTTCTCTGTGCACGGTTGAGGCCTTATGGACTTTTCCCCATCCACTCTGGCATGTGTCCTCCTTATTCAGCTCAGGCTTGGGTGGTCCATGTGGGTGTGGACTTTATGAGTGTGGCTCCTGGCATTACCTGGTGATACAATCTCACAGCAAACTCTTTGACTCCCTGGCTCTTACAACCTGTCTTCCCCTCTTCTGCAATGTCCCCTGAACCAGGCACAGGAGTGTTTTGTAGATGTATTCATTGGGGATGGGCTCAATTCCTCATTTTGATTAGCTGTGGAAAGAGAAGTTTCCTTGATGAGAGGTGAAGACTACACTTATCTGTTAGTATAAGGACAAATGTTTAGATTGTTGCTAGGACTTATGTTGATTTAGTAAGGTGTAACAGGCCATGATGGAAGTATTATTTAGGCCTTGGAATTCAGCATATAGGCAGCAACACCTGACAAAATGAGAGTGGATATCTAATCCATCCGATTCCATAGTTCTGAGAAAGTCCTAAATATACTAACCTTGCCTTTTGGCTTCTGTAGTTCCCCTTCTGGCTATGAGTTCTTGCTAACTGAAGTCTGTCAACCCATGGTATAGTTTTTGTGTCTACAAGCTTACCTTGTGAAGGGCTTGGGAATGCCCTTGGGTCCTGAACACCCAGTGTAGTCACTGGCCTGCTAATAAAGATCTATTGGCTTGAACACATCTGTGTGGGCCTCTCGGTGAGGAACTAACAACAGAAGTAGTGACTGCAGATTCTGCTCCAATATGCATGATTCACCATCACTGTGTATTAGCTAGTTACAGGTATGGTTCCACTCTTGTTGAATGGGTCTTAAATTCAACTGGAGAGATGTTGGTTACTAGCAAGATATGTGTGAAGGTTTTAAACTTCTCATCAATATGTTTGCATCTGGAGATTTAGTCTTTGGTAGTTACCCTTCAATCCAAGGCATTCTCCACACTATTCCTGTCACTAAAGTGCAGATAAATACCATAATCTGCCAGACCGCAGATTATGCCAGAGGCTAGCTGCCTGGGGCTTGGGTTTTTCATCCTATTTAAGAGGCCTTGTGCCTACCCTGTAGGTCCATGTGGAAACAAGGGTTGGCTTATTGTACACATGTACACTTCCCCATTGCTACCACTTAAATTGACTGTTACAATGACTCAAAGTCTTTTGGCAACCAAACCTTCCCAAAACTGCTTTATTCTTGCTGCAAGCTCCTTCAGGGCAAACAGCCTCTACCAGTTTCCAGTTCACTTTCCAGGGAGTGATGTTTCTCCCCTCCTGTGGCCAGCTAGCCTCATTGTCTTCCACCGACTCACTGTATTTCATCTACATTTCTCCACTCCCTGGACTGCTTGCTACCACACCTCCCAGATCCCTGGCACACCTGTGACAGCTTCTCAACTCCTCTGTAATCTCATCAAGGCTTTCTGCTGCTGATTCAATTAGCCACTCATTTGTTCTAAGAGTACAATTGCCTGGAGAAGGTTTGGGACAACTTCATCTTCTTCACATTTTATGTCCCCACCTGCCATCTCTCAGTGCTCAACACCCCCATAAAAAGCTGCTTGCATGCAAATGAAAAGTTTTCATAAAATTTGAATTGTTGACAAGTTCCGTATTGTTCCTTTGTAGATTTAAAATCCTCATGGGTAAAGTAAGAATATTACTAAGCCATGGGCTAGTCTCTATTGGTTTGTAACTTCTTTTTGTCTGCACTGAAACTCAAACACAGGGTCTCATGAATGTAGATCATGCACTCTGCCAGCTGAGCTGTCTCCCCAGTGCAGGGCTTGGTATCTGAACCAAGGTTTTGGTTTTTGGTGTTTGCTTGTTTGTTTGTTGTTGATTTTAATTTTTACCTATTTATCACCTTCATTGTTATCATATTTTTATTTAAGTTCGTGCCCAGAACCAATAACTTCTCAACAGTTTTTATAACTAATAACAACCCTCTTCATGTAGGAAGACTCTTACTAACAAGTTTTGTAATTATTTCCTCACAGTGTTTACTAGAAAACAGTTTGTTGAGTGAATTCAAAACTGAATTAAATCTGTGATAAGAAACAAGTTTGAAGCCTGAGTCTTGGTGAGACATTCCTGGAAATCGGTTTGTGTGACACATGGCTGGGTCATTTTCTCTGAACTGTGAAGGAAGTGAATGGGCTTCTTGTTGGCTAACGAATCTTTTGCTGCTAAGAGACAGGAGTTAGGCAGCTGTTTTGAAAAGGATGCCATCCTTGAGTGCTTAGGGATATAGAGCTATCCCAGGTTCTGGGTTCTTATGAACATGAATGGTCTAACCTTAGACCAATCCTCGTGGCTATGTCAGCCTATGCCAAAGGAGTTTACAGTGCCCTCACACGCACAGAACTGCCCTAGTGGCAAGTCATGCCAGCAGAGTGAGGCAATTTTAGATCTGGCAGTTACCTTCATGGAATTCCTGGGCCACACTCCAGGACAGCTGAAGTCAACTTGCTTCAGATGGAAGCATGTAGATGCTATGCGTACTAAGCAAAACGCTGGGACTCTAGAGAAGAAAAGTCCCAAGATTGTGCTTTTTTACTTCACAACAACAAAAAGGAGAAGAAAGGAAAACTTGTTGAGTGCTTGCTACCACCCGAAGTCACTTTGAGAAATTTGTCTCAGACCATGGAGTTAATTTGACTTTCACAAAACTGAAACGCAAGAACAGTGTACCATCAACCCAACTGACGTGTGCCCTTTACTGCTCTTCACGTATCTATTCAGTGAGGATCCACTGAAAACCTGCTTGTGACTTTTTAATAACCATCCCGTGGTTGAGGGTATAAATAGTAGACAGGGCCAACAAAGCCCTCTTAGAGTTTTCAATCTACTGACAGGATCAAATAATAAAGAAATGAGTAAATATGTAGCTAGAGTACCACATGTCAGAGACAGCCTTCAAGGGGCTGGAGAGATGGTCCAGTGGTTGAGAGCTTGCTTCTCTTGCAAAGGACAGAAGTTTGCTTCCCACCTGCTATGTGTGGCAGATCACAATCACCCAAAACTCCAGTTCCAGAGGACACACTGTGTGTGTGTGCATGCACACTCATGCACATGGACACACACACACACACACACACACACACACACACAAATAAAAGTAAAACATATCTTCAAAAAAGATGTGTTCCATGGAACCCATACTGATGACTGCCAGGCCAGCAAGGGACTGATCCAGACCCCCAACGTTGATGTCAATGAGGAGGCCTATAAACTCTATGGGGCCTCAGGTAGTAGATCAATATTTATCCCTGGCATAAGAAAGGACTTTGGGAGCCCATTCCACATACAGGGATGCTCTCTCAGCCTGGACACATCGGGGAGGGCCTAGGCCCTTCCCAGGACGATATGACAGACTTTGGAGATCCTCCATGAAGGACCTTATCCTCCCTGAGGAGCAGAGGGGGGAAGGGGTGGGGAGCTGGTAGGGGTGGGTGGGGAGGAGGTGAGGGAAAGGGAGAAGGGACTGACATGGGAAGCAGGCTTGTTTCTAATTTGAACTAATAAAAAATAATTTATTTGGAAAAATTAAAAAATAAAGACGTGTTCATGTAAGAAAGAAAGAGAGAAAGGATAAAAGGAAACAAAGAAGGAAAGAAAGAAGGGAAGGAAGGAAGAAAGAAAGAGAGAAAGAGAGAAAGAGAGAGAGGAAGGAAGAAAGAGAAAGAAAACTATTCTTGGGAGCCATAAAAACAGAAGCATCTTGTGTAGGTTTGGGGCCTGCTGTATGCACAGCAGTATGGGAAACTGTGGATAAATCTAAGCAGTGCGTGTAGCAAGTGCAAAGCCCTCAGTGCTAGAGTTTCTTCCATTTATTTAGTCTATGTGAAACCAGGAGGCTGTAGTAGCAGGCAAAGCTAGTAAGGATAATGGATATGCTTAAACATCAAGATGCCATTGCAAAGGGGAGAGTGCAGATGCTGTATGATTAAAGACACTGTATAACACATTTGGGATCTCTGCAGAAATCAGTACGAGAAACAAACATGTAAAGGATAGCTGCAATTTGTCTCCAAGCAGCTGAATTGTGAGGAGGAAGAGTGTTGAGGGTGCAGCTTGCACCCTGCATTTAATATACTCCTCTTACAGTTTACACCAAGCATGCATTTCAATTATGGTCTGATTAAATAAAGGAATGAATATTCATACAACTGTGGCTAGGTTCATGCACAGGAATATTTAGTGCTTCACTGTTCATAATAATGAGCTGCTTTGAAGATGGAACACGCTTATAAAGAATGTAAAAGGGATGATAAGGAATATCTACATGCTGACTTAGGAATGGTTCTGCAATCCAAGGAGCCAAGACCCTGGGGTGTGAAGTTTGCATGTTTGCATATAATTGACTAGATATGCTGATTTATTATGAGCCCATGAATAGAGTGTCTCAGGTGAGTTCATTCCATATTGCCAAACAACAACAGAAACTAGCTTTTATAATTATGGACCTTTATATATAAGAAAAAAACTTTGGAGCATTCAAATACTAAATAACTAAGTAGTAGTTAAAAATCACTTCGTCAATCTATATTTACCATGCAAATGCGTGCAATATTTACTTTTAAACTTTAAATTCCATTTTATTGACTGATCGGTGGTGTGCATAGGGTATATGCCTGCTATGATATATATGTGAAGGTCTGAGGACAACCTACAGGAGTTGGTCCTCTCTTTTGAACATGTAGGATCTGGGGCTTGAACTCGGGTCACAGGCTTGGCAGCAAGCACCTATACAGCCACCTTGCCAACCATAATATAATATAATGTAATATATAATATATTTAAAATTGATTAAAAGAGGGCTTACGGTGTCAGGATGGGGTGATTCCATTTTTATAAATCTAAATAGTAAATTCTATGAAAAAAGTTTTTTTATTGTATATATCTTGACAGTAATATTCCATATATCTGGTTGTTATATAATAGATATCTATTGGGTATTTAAAATGAATAAAACCATACAGCTACACAAACAAACAAACAAACAAACAAACAAAAAACCCACCATGATTAGAGGTGCCTGTCTGGGTAAGTTAACAAGTATTTGTTTGTATCTGCCAGCTTTTAAAATAAAAATCTCATGTAACAAAATGTTACTTTCATTTAGTATTTATTTAAAGGGTGTAAGTTTCAAGGATGGACATTTAGAAGATCTCCACCATCTGGAACAACTGCAGTTCACCATACCCACCAGGGATATGACAGCAGAAGATACGCTTGGCCAGGCTGAGTACTCAGAGAGAGAGGGGTACACTGGCGCTGAAGACTCAGAGAGAGGGGTTCACTTGGTGCTGAGGACTCAGGGAGAGGGGTACATTGAGCCTGTCAGTCTTCATGGAATAGAATGGTAGCTTTCACAGTGGCTGATAGGTCTGAGACTGAGCAAATTAAAGTTGGTAACAATTGAAAGCTTTTAAATCTCAAGATCATTCTAGGGTGCTGTTAGACCCTGGAGGAATGCTGGAAAATGACAACCTACCATCATTCAGTAATTTGGCATGTGTTGTCAATCTTGATATTTAGATGCCATGTTTGCAAACTGGATGGTGGTTCTGATTCCTCAGTATGGGTGTGATTTGCTTTGCATGTGATTTAGTCATTATGCAATCTCTATTGAAAATGATGCCTTTATTAAAATGTCAGGCCAAATGTGGACTCCCTGATCTGTCTGAGCAGGAATAAGGTAGAGCCTGCATTTCCACTGAGGCCAGAACTGAAGAACAGCTGGACCAACCCAAAGGTAATTAGTATTTTTTCCCTTCTAAATGGCTTTTTAAAAAAATTTAAAATCCAGAGCAGTGGTTTTCAACCTGTGGGTCAAGACCCCTCTGAGGGACAACCAACCCTTTCACAGAGGTCACCTAAGACCATCAGAAAATATTTACATTATGATTTGTAACAGTAGCAAGCTTACAGTTATGAAATAGCAACAAAAATAATTCTATGGTTGGGGATCTGTAGTAAAGGTCAGAGGCACTGGGAAGGTTGAGAATCACTGACAGTCACGCACCTTTAGCAGGCCATCGAGACCACTGTTCTTACATTTCAAGCTTACATCGGAGAAGATGTTTACCTTCTCTAACCCTAGCAACCCCAGGGGCTATTACTGAAGTCCTATAAAGCCAAGGTTTCTAGAGAAGCCTTTACTAACATTTTATACTATTTTAAAGTATGTACTTTTAATTGATTTTGTCATATCACTACATTGGCTCATTTTTATTCTGATATTTTAAATTAGTTATTTTTTATTCATTTTTATCTGGCACATACATAAACATATCAGTTTTTCTTTGTGCATACATTTGCTGGTATTGACTTACTAATTATTTTATCTTAACTTTCATTGCCTTATTTGTCATCTGATGTTTAACAGATTATTATTTTGTACAGTATCGTCTTTTAAATAGGTTCTCTTAGAAAATTCCATTTTACACAGATATGATCTCAGCCTCTCAGTTTATTGGTGTAAAACATGATGGCATTTCCTCTGTCCAGGGCTACTCAAAATCGTCAACAATATTATCTTTGTCTCATGCAGAAAGTTGGTCCCCAACCCTCACCATATTTGTTGCTATGTTCATCTAAGATGTTCCATGTCAAATCTATCTGATTCTCCAAATTAAAATAAAAAGCTGAATACTGGGCATTTTGTTATTCACAGATGAAACACCCTTACTGGGATGTATTCCCACTATGGGATGGTCTGTAACTACAGGGTCTCCCCCAAATAAAATTGTAGTGAGGAACTGTGTAGTTTCATCAACATTAAAATTCCTCAATAGTTTACTTCATCCCCTGTTCTTACTGTCAATATTAGAATGTCTTCAGTTGCCTTCTTGCCCATCAACACAAGGTTATACCTCTATCCTGATGTTCCTGGTGTCGGGTTTGCCATCCATCTCCCACAGACAGATAGTAAGGGGAAAGAGAAAAGAATGCCTTACCTTGTCCTACTCAGAAAATCCTCTTGCCAGACTACCTTTCCTATGTAATTCTTTGAAGCTTCAAGCCAAATAGAAACATTTTGAATTAGAGTGCACAAGTAGTTAAGGAATGTTCTACCAGCTATTGAAGTCTGGATCCTGTCACAGATTTCTACAAAATCACTTTTTAAAGGTACTGTAACTGTAGACAGAAGCCTGCTTTGGCTACCCTCCTGTAGCTTCCCTGTATCCTAACAAGCCAGGTGACCTTTTGTCCAGCTGCCCAGCGAACCTTTGGTGACCTGTTTCCTCTGCCATCTAGTCAATTCAGACCCTTGGTGACCCATTCAGAAGCAGGGCTTCAGTTAGACCAGGGCTGCCGTGTTAGTCTGGGCTGTCTCTCTCCAGCACATCTCTAATGTGAACAAAGGCTCTCTTCCTCTTCCGTTGGAAGAGCACATCTGAGAAAATGTGAGGTCATTTTAAAGACGACCTCCCAGTCATTAAGATGGGCGTCTCTGAGCCTAGTACCAGCACTGGGGCTACAGGTTCATGCTGCCATTCCGGGCTTTTTACATGGATGCTGGGGATCCAAACTCAGGTCCTCATACTTGCACAAAAAACATTTTACTGACCAAGCCATTTTCCTATCGGCCCAGAAATTTTGTGTGTTCGTCCATGTGTGCTTGTGTATGTATGTATTTTTTCAGGTTACTTGTGCCTTTACATTTAACAAAATTATTTCAGCAAGAGATTTCAGGTGCCAGTCTTAATTAACTGATGACAGGGCCGGCATTAGTAATATTAGGGATTTGAAATCTATATTAAGTGGAAACAATGCATTTATTTCTAGGAGTAGAAGCAGAGGTTCTTACACTGAATGATATTTCCTGACAGATGGGCATTATAAATAAATGCTTTATTTTCAAAACCAAGTATTGGATTAGCACCAGTGTTTTCCTAGCTGGGCTCCTCCACTGCAGACTCTTTCGGACTTCTCATTACAACCTTGTACTGAAACTGCCAGAAACTTATTTTCTTAGGACATTAGGAAGTAACTTATTGTCCAAGCAGTGTGAACACAGTAGCCATGTAATTTGCACTTAAAGTCTCAGACTGAAGTAGCAGTTTCTAGTTAAGACAATCACCAGGTGATAAAGTTGTTGCCAGCACCCACATCAGGCAACTCCTGTAACTCCAGCCCTAGGGGCATCCAATGACTCTGGTCCCTGAGGGCACCTGCACTCCTGTGTACTCACCTTCCCCACATGCATAATTAAAAAATAATAATAAAAATTTATTTATTTTATTTAAATTCTTGTTTCAAATTCATACTTGAGAGTTAGTGTCCTGCTCTTCCTGTCTTTGCTTCCCAGGTGCTGGGATTACAGGTATCTATCCCAGTGGCTGACTAATGTGGTACTGGGGGTTAAGCCCAGGGGTTTGGGTACACTAGACAAACACTCTAGCAAATGGCTACATCTCCAGTCCAAACTCAGCTACTTTCATGGAATCGTGTTTCTGGGAATGATCTTTAGAGTTTCACAGTACTGTCTCATCAATTATGGTGAAAAGTATTAATGGATCCCACAAGGGTAGTTGCATCCTTTGGTCTCCGGTAAAGGTAAATTGGGACAGGAAGTTAAACAAATAGCCACTGCCCTAGTGCCACTGGATTGTGTCAGTTAAATTAGAACTCCAAGTCCAAATAGGAAGTGCTCTGTAAACATGGGCTTGTCTTGGTAGATGAAACAGAATGGGCATCATGGGTCTTCTTGTTAAATGAAAAAATTAGCCCATGTCCAGCTGGCTCTAACCCTCAGTTCTTGTATTGGGGCATATATAGTGAGATGGAAGATCCTAAGTATGCATGATCTAGAACCCTTCTAGAAAATTCCTGTGTTACCATTCTCATGCCTTCTGCCCTCCATAGACTATTCTGGTTTCTTTCATCATCAGCTAATGTTTTTGTTGTTATTATTCTAGTTTACATTTAGAACAATAGTTGTAAGATCGACATAGACCTGTTTTTATCAATTTGGCCTTTCATCAGGATCCTTGGGGGTGGACTGGAGTTTCCACAAAAACTAAGGTGGAAGCAATTAAAAGGAACACCCAAAATTGACTTCTGATCTTTATGCATGCTCATGTACATGTACTCCCTTAAGAACATATGCACACACAAAGTAGAACACAACACACACACACACACACACACACACACACACACACACACACACCATATACACACACTAGCAAATCAATGTGTTATACTGCAGCAGACGAAGTTGCACTATTTGAGCTAGTTTCTGCCTTAGTAACAGAAGACAAGATGCTGAAAGTTGTAAAACCTAGTATAAATCTTATTATTTAAATATATTCAGTACCAATAATTTAACATCAGAAAATAAAATCTGTCATATTAACAATGGTAAGCTATTTTATTAAATTTATGTATTAGTTCAATTAAGTGTTGAATAAAACTTAAAAATATGGTTTACTTCTGGTTTCAGATTTATTTATAGTAATATGGCATAATACAATTGAAATAAATGATAGATCCTTTAGAAGAGTTCTCACCTATTATTCTAATTTGAGAAATTCTGGTCCAGATTGGCATTGACCCATTCATTAGTTTTCATTTTTGCTACTTAATTTGTAAGAACCCGGGAAGCTCAGGCCTCCAGGATCTCAGCCCAGGACTGCAGTCACCCCAATCACCAGGTGGAGTCAAAAGCTTGATGCAAACTGCATGAGGCTTTATTATAGTTGTTTAATGAGCTAACCCCATGTTAGCTCGGGTCTTTCATCCACTCGCCATGGCAGATGGCTAGGAAAGACTGCTCGAAGCATATGTATAGAGATCTTATAAGGGGAGTGTCTAGGGGTACGCACAGGCTCAGGATTGGTGTGGCTCCAGGCTTAGAGGGCTTGCCTTGTGTTGATTGGGCAACTGTTTGTTATGGCCCATAGGCCCTCCCAGGGTGGTTGCTATGCTCTGCGTGTCATTGCTGTGTACTTGTCCATAAAGCACACCGTAAAGCATAGCACCACCAGCTAACTTCTGATTGGTTCCTTGCCACAATGCAGGCATTTAACCTCCTAAGTGACTAAGACAAGGTCAGACTAGCACGTGTTCGGTTGTTATGGCTGCCGAAATGGGGAGCTGGTCTCTTCAAATTAACCAATTCTCAAGTATATCCATAAAGAGAACCATGACAAGTTTTGCACGTACCTTAATGAAATCAATTTTTTTTTGTACCTATGCTATTTCCATAATCATTTGTTCAGTGGTGGTAAAATCACTGAGAAGGACACTTGAGGGGTCACTTCATCCAACTGGGACTTGATGAAAGTCATATTTGTTCCATCTGAACCACTCTGAGGCCGACTGTTTGCCACAGAGAATGTAGACATCATGGGCAGTCAAGAAGTTTTGGTATTGTGTGACCCACTTTGGGACTATGAGGTACTTACCAGACTTTAAACAAAAAGGGACTGTGAAGGACAGACATGTGTCAAAGCCTATAGAAGTGGCTCCACTCCATATTAACTTAAGGATAGAGAATTCAAACCTATCCTTGCTCTTTCAAGGTTAAAGGTCTAAGACCTAAAAGTCTAAGGTGTGGCTACTGATGTTTGGCCTAATGTGTGGATGTCTCGCATAGATAATAAAATACTTGATCTAAGGTGTGGTTATTACATGTCTTAATCCTCATGGTCAGATAATAGGAAGTTTGATGTAAGGTGTGGTTACTATATGTTTTGCTCCTCAAGGCAAAATGGCAGGATGTTTAACAAAGGGCATAGTTATTGGATGTTCTGAGGATTAAGGAAGTAATTATGCTTGCTTGTTACTTTTTTTTTTCAAGTAAAGCCTTTAATGTTTCCAAACACTTTACTAGTTCTAACATGATTGATAAGAGCTTTCAGTTGCTTATTACTTTTATCATTGGTAAGGAAGTCCTTTTGCCTTCCCCCCTTTTTGTCTGGGGGATATAAGAACTTTGAGCAATAAACTTAGGGTGGATCCAGTATTCACTGGATGCCCTCGGGACTCTTCTGTCTCTATCCTGTTTCTTTCCTCAGTCCGAACGCCCCTATCAGAGGCCTAGTAGGCCAGACTGAACAGAGATGACCCAACTCTGGCGTGCACTTTCCCTATCTTCCTGTCTCTCCATGGTAACAGTGTGATGATCTCTCTGTTGTAGCCTAAGCTTTCTCCACCACGGTCATCAACCACGAGTAACACTAGTGATGTTCTAGAATGCAGCCAGCCATACCTTAAATTTCCAGTCTTGAATCTATCGAAGACCCAAACTTGGACCCTGCCACTCTCTGAATGCTGATCACGTGAAGCTTCACCTTGGATCGTGGCATCCTTGGAGACCCTAGGTCCTCATTTATCAGCCACTCACTCCCCAACAGAGCTATCGATCTTAAGTGATGCCCAACTCCACTCCCTATCTGTACTTTCCTGTGGCTGCTCAGAGCCCTGGAAAGAACAGAATCCCTTATATTTTTTATCTCTGGTGTCTGCAGGCTGTGAGGGCAAGAGACCCATTTCTTGGTTCTCTTTGAGTATCTAGCCTGTTACCCCACAGACAGTTGGCTTTTAAGGAATATGTCAACAAATGAAGGGGAGGCTGTCATTTGTCCTGATTTATGAACCAGGGCACTGAAGGCAGTTATGCCTGGGTATAGAAGAGCACAAATGACTTGTTTAAAAGTCCCAGTTTATTTCACTTACACGGTCCCCAGATCTCATCACTTCTTTGAATCTGGCTGGGGCAGGGAAGTGAGGTGGGGAGGTGGAGGGGGGTGGCTTTTCTCACACTTTTCCAAGTCCAGAGTTGGAAAATGCCTCTTCCCAGGGTCTGTGAGACTTCCCAGAAGAGAAAGAGCCTGGTGTTCACAGAGCAGAAGCACAGACCCTGCTTTACCTCCAGAATGGGAGGGAATTTTCCCTTTACAAGTCTAATGTGAGCAAAAGATAAGATTTAAAATATGATTTCTGGGAAGACATTTGTGGTCACAGTGTTGCTTGCTCCAGGTCCTGCCCCAGTAGAAATATCCCTGAAATCACACCAGAGCAAAATGTTGCCTTTGCCTAGAAAACGTATCCATAATAGCCCCAGTTTTAATTTTCATTCCATGTAAACTTTCCAGGGGGAGAATCTGTGCTTATAATGTATCATATTTTTGTTATAAATTCAGATTATGTCCTAGGAAATCGGGCCTTTCTCACACCTCAAAGAGCTTATTCAGTCATTGGGTTGGAGAGAAAGCTCGATGATAAAAAGCTTTTTCTTATCTTCCAGAGGACCTGAGTTTGAGTTTGGATCCCAGCACCCACCTTGGGTGGGGGTGGGGAGGGTTGGGGGGTGACTCACAACTGCTTACAACTTCAGCACTAGGGAATCCAATGTCTTGTCTGACCTCTTTGGATATGCACAGGTGGCATACACACCCACATACATACACATAATAAACGTGCTATAAATAGTTAAGTCTTTTTAAAAAGGAGTGTATTTAGTTACTAAATACTACACTGCAATTAAATAGGGATTATTTGAATATGGAATTATAAACGTAATGATCCATAACACTTAGCTACAATCTTGTCCGAAAATAAAAAGTGATTTCAAATACCCAGTGCCCAACATGTGTCACTGTGGCAGGTTTTTCTTTTTTTTTTTTTTTTTAAGGCTGTAACAGAACCCCTGCTCTCATATGTGCCTCCTCAACAAGCTTTCGAATCTGCTTACCCACCCCCCCCCCTTGAAATTGAACTAATTGCTACAACCCTTTGCCTAAATGAATGGACTGTGATGGACTTCCAACCAAAGCCCTTAGAGTTTCAAGTGATTCTTGCTCTGGGGACATTTGCCAGAGGGTGTAAGGACAACACTGTAAGCTGGTGCCTCATGTGAGGCTGCACAGTTGTTCAGGCAGGGTGAAGCAGTAGAAGTATCACTGGGTTGACAGTTAGCCTAGCATCAGGACCAGATGAATGACTGAGTAAGCTTTCAGGTGGTTCCAGATTGCAAGCCCCATAGCTAATGGCAAATGTGACAGAAATGAGCTATTCCTACCATGCCCTGGCTAAGGTGAAGCCTTGTTAGCAAAGCAAATACTGTTGTTAGTTGAGGCCACTTAGCCTTGGGGGTGCTGGTTATGTAACAAAAGAGAATGGGAATCACCAAATGCTATTCTCAGTCCTCATGGTCACCTAGCAGTGAGAAGTATCGACTTCTCTTGCCAATAAGCAAACAGGCCTTAGATATATATATGCAAGTGAACATGACAGACGAAGCTCCTCTCTTCACTAAGCTTACAAGACAGACACAATGACTGCCATGATCCAATGGGGACACTGCTGACCTTTGCTGTATGCATGAGCACGAGGGACTGTGCTTTCCCTGGACATTGTCTTAATCTTCTCCAGCAGGAATAAATCAACTCATCTGTTTTTCTTGGCTTCAGATGCAGTGTATGCATATAAGACAATTGATCATGTTTGTGCATTAAATTTTTTGGGCTGAGTCTGTTTATGTTTTTTTAAGTTTGCTGGGATGTAATAGGCAAATAGAAATTGGACATGTTTAGGGTGTGCACATAGGAATTTTGATGAACATATATGTTGTGAAATAATTACCATGGTCAGCCTAGTAAATATGCTTATCATATTTATATGTGTGCATGTGGGTTTTTTCTGTGTGTGTGTGTGTGTGTGTGTGTGTGTGTGTGTGTGTGTACAACACTTAAAGTCTACCCCCACAGCAAATTTCAAATCCATATGGCTCTTATTTTATGATAGCTCAACTTACAATTTTTTTTTAACTTTACAATGGTATGGAAGTGTAGGGGGCTGGTAATACAAGTTTTGATCTTTTCTGGTGATGCCTGGCAATAACAGTGAGCCACAGCCTCAGTCAGCTGAACGACCATGAGAGTGAAGAACTAATGGTCACCAGTTAACTGTGCCACTGTATTTTTTAAGGATATAGACATTCAACTAATGACACAAGGTTTTCTACACTGTATATAAAACATATTTGTGTCAGATAATTTTGTTCAACTGTAAGACAATCAAACTGCCATGGATATGTCCTTAGCGGGCTAGGCTAAGTTATCAAGGTCAGTGGTTTGTATCTCTCCCTCCCCCTCCCTCCCTCCCTCCCTCCCTCCCTCCTTTTCTCTCTGTCTCTCTCTCTCTCTCTCTCTCTCTCTCTCTCTATATATATATATATATATATATATATATATATATATATATATGTTGGGTGTCTCAGCCGGTCTTCTGTGTATGCTGGAATCCTGAAGAAGTAGAGGCCAATGCCAGTGAAGGAATGGATGGTCTGACAAAAGTGAGGGCAAGCAGGTGAAGAATGAACGCACTCCCTTTCTTCTTCTATTGTTCTTATACAGGCTTCCTCAGAAGGTATGGTCCTGATTAAAGGTCTGCCTTCCTGCCTCAAGATCCAGATTAAAGGGGGCTGGAGAGATGGCTCAATGGTTAAGAGTACTGACTACTCTTCCAAAGGTCCTAAGTTTAATTCCCAGCAACCACATGGTGGCTCACAACCATCTGTATGAAATCTAGTGCCCTCTTCTTCTCTTCTGGTCTGCAGACATACATGCAGGCAGAACACTGTGTGCATAATAGATAAAAAAATTTTTAAAAAGATTCAAATTAAAGGCATGTATCATCCAATTTAAGATACAGATCAAAGGTTTGTTGCCTTCTTGTCTCAAGATCAGGATCACAAGTGTGACCTCCATTTCTTAATTGTAGTTTATTCAAGATATAGTCAAGTTGGCAACCAAGAATATATTGATTGTACATAAGTGTGTAAACTGTATAGAAGGTGTGTTGCAAGCATTTCCATCTTACATTGGATTTTTTGGGGTGTGATCTCAGTGTAGCATAGGGAGCATCAGCATGCAGTACAGTATTGATAGCCACAGCCACAGCACCGGACATTGAGATCTCCAGAGCTCATTCCTCCTAAAACCTCATGCCTCTGAGCTCCATCTCCCTCTTCCTCCACCACCACCCAGAACCTTCCAATCACCATTCTGTTCTCTACTCCTCTGAGATCAACTTGTTATAGACTCCACCTGTGAGTTGCAGCAAGCAGCACTTGCAGACTTAGAGCCTGAAAGACCCCTGCCCCTTAGCCCGCCCGGCCCGAGAACGAGCACCAGGTGGGCCGGCACGAGAACAAACACCAAGTGAGCCGGCCTGGAGCCCTGCCCCTGAGCCCCCGCCCGATGAGAAACACTCCGTCTCAAGGTCTCCGCCCCCAAGGTCAGCCATCAGGAAGCGGAGGGGGGGAATTGAGTCTGTTGTACCAGACACCAGACACCAGACCTTGAGAGTATGCTGATCTGGAATGGCTCTGTGTCTCATTTGAACCATCCAATAGAAATGATTCTGTATTTCGCCTCATTTGAAAGACTCTGTGTTTCACCTCATTTGAATAACCCTGTATAGCGCCTCATTTACATTGACCAATGGGAATAGCTCTGTACAATGCCTCATTAGAATTATCCAATAGAATCCCTGCTCCTAGCTTGCGCCTTTTTCCCTATATAAGGACCCCTTTCCCTTGGCTCGGGGCGCTTGGCCTCACAGAAGCTAAGTCGCCTGGGTACCCGTATCTCCAATAAAGCCTCTTGCTTTTGCATCCAAGTCCGTGGTCTCGCTGATTCCTGGGTTCGGGTCTCCTTCTACAAAAGTACCTCTTCGGGGGTCTTTCAGAGCCAATTCTCACTCCCAGGAGTCCGGCTTCCCATCAACCTGTGCAACACTCACTATTTAACCTTTTTATTACGACTAACTTACCAAGCCTAAGTTAACACCCTGGTTTTGGCTTGCGTTTTCCCAATGACGAGAGATGTTGAGCCCCTGTTGGCCACGTTGTCTTTAGAGAAATGTCTATTTAGAACCTTAGCTTAAAATCAGGTTCTTGCTTTGTTCTTTATATATTCCTTTCAGATGCATGCTACAAATAGCCCTTCCTATTCCACAAGTTTCTTTTCAGTTTGTTCATTATTTGCTATATAGAAACGTCAGTTGAGTGTAACCCTACTTACATTTTTTTCTAAGAAACCATTGCCAAGACCAATGCCAAGAAGTTTTTCCCAGAAGCTATCTTCCAGTTGTTTCACAGCATCGGATCTCACATTTAAGTAAAGCTATTTTGAACTGGTTTTTATATATAGTATGCCAAGGCTCAACTTAATTCTCCCAAATTTATCCGGGTCATTTTTCAGTTGGCCAGCACCATTTACCAAAGAGACTGTGTTTCCTGTTTTACACTCTTAGTGCCCTTTGGGAAACCAGTTCAGCAAATCATGTAGATTTAGTTCTGAGCCTTCTACTGTGGCCTGTTGATCTGCATGTTTTCCTTTACCCTGCTGCCTTGCTGTTTTTATCAGCAAAGGACTGTGGTATATTTTGAAATCAATAAATTGGGATTGTTCTACTTGTTCAAGATTGCATTTGTGATTCAGGGTCTGTTGTGGTTCTATATGACTTTGTTTCTGTATTTTAGAAACATTTGGGGGGAAAACAGGCTTTGCCATTTTCTTGGTATCATTCCAAGAGTGAGTCTTAAATCGTGGATTTTCTTTCATGTTTTGCTTGGCCCTTTAAAAGTGTCTTTTGCAAACTTATAAGTCATATTTACTCACTGAAAGGAAGTGAGCAATACATTCAAAAGGTAAAATTGCCTAAAATACCATTTTATAGAGATAAGCTTTATTAAACACTTTAGTAAATGGCTCCTAAGAATTTTGTACATCTATATACTTGTACAATCTCTTTCAAGAAAAAATGGTATAATCATACTGTACTGTATTTGCTCTCTTCATAGAGAGCTCCTTTAAGTATGACAAGAAATGAGGTAAACCGTTCTCTTACACTTACTTATTAATTCACGTGTGTGCCCACAGCTGCACTTGTGCATAGGTATGTACATGTTGCTGTGTGCAGGTGGAAGTCAGAAGACAATTTGTAAAAACTGCTTCTCTTTTCACTCTGTGGGTTCCAAGGATTGAACTCAGGTCATCAGGCTTGATGGCAAGCACCTTTAACCACTGAGCTATCTTGCCAGGCTTGGTGTAAGCACCTTTAAGCACTGAGCTACTTCACCATCCCAAATACTTTCATATATTGTAATTTTGTTTAGGTAAAATGCATTTGAGCAGTGGTTCTCAACCTGTGGGTAGCAACCCCTTTGGGTTGAACAACCTTTTCACAGTGAAAGACCCCGAAGAGGCACTTTCGTAGAGGGAGACCCCACACACCCAGGAATCAGCGAGGCCACGAACTGGATGCAAAAAAACAAGAGGCTTTATTGGAAACGCGGGTACCCGGGGCGACTTAGCTTTTGTGTGGCTAAGCGCGCCGAGCCAAGGGAAAAGGGGTCCTTATATAGGAAAAAGGCGCAAGCTAGGAGCAGGGATTCTATTGGATAATTCTAATGAGGCATTATACAGAGCTATTCCCATTGGTCAATGTATATGAGGCGCTATACAGGGTTATTCAAATGAGGCAAAGTACAGAGTTATTCAAATGAGGTGAAACACAGAGTCTTTCAAATGAGGCGAAATACAGAATCATTTCCATTGGATGGTTTAAATGAGACACAGAGCCATTCCAGATCAGCATATTCTCAAGGTCTGGTGTCTGGTGTCTGGTACAGCAGACTCAATTCCCCCCCTTTCCTGATGGCTGACCTTGGGGGCAGAGACCTTGGGACGGAGTGTTTCTCTTCGGGCGGGGCGAGGGCTCAGGGGCAGGGCTCCAGGCCGGCTCACTCGGTGTTTGTTCTCGTGC